>NC_043707.1:1805396-1810969 GCF_006229205.1 Suricata suricatta
GGGAAGATTAGCGCTGCATAAGCCCGAAGGCGGTTGATCTTTTGTTCACTTTGGCTCTTCTCGTCTGGCCCAGTCTGACAGTCTCCGAATCCTGGACCAGGAAATGCACTCTCCTGGCCTCCAGATGTAAATCTTGGTTTTTTGGTCGCTCCCTGGACAGGGATATGCCCTTGCCTGAGGCGGCCAAAACTGGCAGCTCCCAACAAGAAGGGAAGAGAAAAAGACACTTCCAGATAAACAGAATCCGACAGACCTGATCCCCAGCGTCTGTGTACCAAATAATAATCATGATAACAACAATGAAAACATTAAAGAACCACCTTTAGGCAGAAGGAAAATCATTCCTGAAGGAAGCTCAAAGATGCAGAAAGGATTGAAGACTGATTAAAAAAAAAAGGGGGGGGAACATATGAGTTTTGATTAAACAAAGCTATAATAATAATTTCTTGTGAGGTTTAAAATACACACAAAATTGGAGCGCCTGGGTGGCTCAGTTGGTTAAGCGTCCGACTTTGGCTCAGGTCATGATCTCAGTGTTCGTCAGTTCGAGCCCCACACTGGGCTCTGTGCAGACAGCTCAGAGCCTGGAGCCCGCTTTCGATTCTTTCTCCCTCCCTCTCTGTCCCTCTTCCGCTCACTCTGCCTCTGTCTCTCTCTCAAAGATAAACATTAAAAAAAGAACATATAAATAAATACATAAATAAAAAACTTTAAAACGACTGTATGTTGTAGGTTCCATTTTTATGGAATGTCCAGAACAGGCAAATGGAGGGACAGCAAGTGGATGAGCGGCTGCCAGGGGCTGGGGACGGCAGGGAGATGGGGGCGGCTGCTCACGGGGATGGGGCGTCTCTGGCGGGGAGGGGGGGATGAAATGTTCTATACTTGATTGTGATGAAAAATCCGCCCCTTTGAATATGGTAAAACCACTGAATTGTACACATGCAGGGGACTAATGTGATAACTAGGTGAACTGCACGGTTATGTGAATTTGTATCTCAATGCTGCTGCTCTCACAGGGAAGGAAGAAACGAACGCAGCCAGGCAAGGCAGCTGGTCCTGGGCAGACGCTCGCCCTGGCCTTCCTGGCACCAGGCGTCCAGCCCAGGGATCTTCCAGAAGCTCATGCAGAAGGAAGTACGAACGTGGTCCATAAACTCAGGGGATTAAGGTTACATTTCTCTGTATTATTTAAAATCAGGGGCGCCTGGGTGGCTCGGTCGGTTGGGCGTCCCACTCTCCATGTCAGCTCGGGTCCCGGTCTCCCCGTTCGCGGGCTGGAGCCTGCGCTGAACCCCGCACTGACTGTGCAGAGGCTGCCTGGGAGCGTCTCTCCCTCTCCCTCTGCCCTTCTCCCTCGTGTGCTTGCTCGCACTCTTTCTCTCAAAGTAAACACGAAAAAAATGAAAGAAAATAATAAAACAAAATATACTTATAAAATAGAATAAAGATAAAATAAAATAATAAAATAAAGCATGTTTATAAAGCAAAATAAAATACAATAACAAAACAAAACAGGGGCGCCTGGGTGGCTCAGTCAGTTGAGCGTCCGACTTCGGCTCAGGTCATGATCTCACCGTTTGTGGGTTCGAGCCCCAAGTCGGGCTCTCAGCTCACAGCCCAGAGCCTGGAGCCTGCTTCAGATTCTGTTTCTCTCTTTCTCTGCCCCTCCCGTGCTCATGCTCTGTCTCTGTCTCTCAAAAATAAATAAACGTTAATGTTTAACGTTTAATGAATGAAAAAATGAAATGAAACTAAATGAAATGAAACAACATCCGCCCAGAAATCGGATTCCAGTCTTCCCGAACCAGTCTGCACATCCCCTCCTGGCCGTCTGTGTGGCCTCCCTGTCAGAAACGTGGAATTTAAATCCAGTTTAGCCTGCACCTCCATTCCTGCGCCCCCCCCCCCCCCCGGAGCCCCGCGCGGCTCCGTCTCGGCAGCAGACTCCTTGCTCTCCCCGCTTGGTGAGCCTTCTGCTCGCCCCCCTTGATCTGGACACGGACTTTCAAGCATTCTTCTGCATCTTCTAAAAGACATTCCTGGCAGGACGTGCTGGTGTTCTAAGCATCAGCAGGGACTCCCGAGTGCACGGCGTTTCTGAGACCCGCTCACTGCCCAGAATTACCAGCTCCCCCGAGGGGCTTCCTCGGCCCACGGCACCACCGAGCACAGGCCCTGCGGGCGCCCGGCCGAGCCACAGAGACGGCAGGCTTATGGCCAGGTCAGGTGCGTAAGAAACACCACACTCCTTCCTTTTCTCTACATCTCATTACGGTTTCAAGCCTCCTACCCCAAAACTGTTTCAAGAGATAGAAGATCTGCATAGACCCCAAACAAAGGTCAAGATCTGCCCCTTCTTGAAAGGGACCAGCCACCACGGAGCAGGTCACATCCCTATAGCGTCAGGCCTGCAGAAGCTTGGGAAAGGAACCGGGGTGCCACCCAGCGGAGGAGCACGGGTAAACCCAGGCAAGGACAGTATCCAAAATGAGCCAGGGACCAATTTCACGTAGAAACATAAGCGTCCTAAATTACTGATGCAAAGCCAGCAAGAGGTTGAAAAAATAAAAATTATTATCAAGTCATATTTACTCTAGAAACATGAGTAACCAAAATCAACCAAAATCACTACCTTCGTAGATGAAAGGGGGAGAAAGAACTATTTTTTAACAAAATGCTGAAAAAGCACTTGATAGGAACCCCGCCCACTCATGATTGGAAACAACGTTCCGAGAACTAGAAACAGAAGCAACAGCAGGTTAACATCACCCCATGAAGCCAACCTACCAGAAATCTTCGCGTCTCATGGCAAGACGCTGGAGCATCTTGCATCAAGTCTGTGGTTCCTCCAGGCCCTTTGTTCCTGCCCAGTGACATCTGTCTTCAGGGGAAGCCCTGCCCTCATTTGTGGGATGTTCCTGGAGAGTCGCCCCCTAGGTCACTCCATCCCGGCGATTTTCAGGTCTCCGCCGGGTTAGGGCCGCCCACTCCGCTCCAGATGGTGGTGCCCCACACGTCTGGCGCCTCGAGTGGGGGGGAAGACCGGAAGAAGAGCATCAGTTATTTTTCAAAAATGGCACCCTACTGCCTTCAACCTGTACTCCAGGGGAGCACTTGACCATGGGCACAAACCAGGGTAGTTCACTGCAAGTTCATAATGGCAAAACCTTGGAAATAACTTGTACGTGCCTGAATTTTTATACACAGCAAAATAAAATCTAGAAACCTTCCCTGAATGGCTAAATAGCAGTTAAACTGAGCTGGGGTAGGGCTGCGCTTCATGACTGACAAAGATCTTTAAGGTACAATGTTGAGGGGCGCCTGGGTGGCTCAGCTGGTCGAGCGTCTGACCTCAGCTCAGGTCATGATCTCACAGTTCGTGGGTTCAAAGCCTCCGACGTCGGCACAGAGCCTGCTTGGATCCTCCACCACCCCCTCCCTCCCTGTCCCTCCTCTGCTTGCACTCTCTCAAAAACAAACACTAAAAAAAAGACATAATATTGAGTTAGTAATTTACAAAATGGTAGACACAGGATGATACCGTTTGGCAAAAGATTGCTCCCCTGAAGAGAGCACACATCTGTGCAAAGTCTGGGGTCTACACCACCCTGACCGGGCCAGGTCCTGGGCGCCTTCGCGTAAATATAAAGAAACCTGTTTGCAAGCTAGATGTCTAGCAAGGGGAACACAGAGCATCTTCTGCCGACCTAGTACTCAGAAGGTCACGAGGCAGGGAGGTGCTGGGGACTGAGGCTTCATGCAGGGTGGGCAGGAGGAGGGGCCCCACGTGTGCCCGTCCACAGACCCTGCCAGCAAGCTGCATCCAGGCACGCGTCTGTCCATATGGCAAACGTGGGTACGCGTGGGGCAGAGCGGGAACCCGGGCTGCGGCAATGCCAGGACTGGCGTGCGGGCCCCATGCGGGCTTTCCTTCTGACGTGCCTCCCCCCTCCAGGTGCGGCAGTGGGTAGGCCACTGCCTGCGATCCGACGCCCTGCTGGCCACGTGGTCATGTACGCCCGGCTTCGGGGCATCCCCAAGTGCCACATCGGCAGCTGCGTGGAGCAAATTCTTGAGGAGTTACTCATGTTACACCTACACTGACAAACTGGTGAAGACCTACAGGTGAGACCTGGGGTCCCTCGGTCCCGCCACCTCCCCCAGTGAGACCAAGGTGGTGCAGGCCAGGCCCATCAGCTCTGGGCAGTCCTGCCGCTGTGTGGACTGGTGGGAGGCGGCTCCCTCCCTCATAAGAATGGGTCCGTGGGCTGCACCTAGGCACTGCTTCCTCTGGCCCGGAGCAGGTGGGCGGCTAAGGACAAGCCGACAGCAGCACAGGGGTCAGGGTCCTGCCACTTTCCAGAGGGCTTCTGACTTCGGCGGGCTCCTTGTCTTGCTGTGTCTAAGGCATCTGAGCCGCTCACGTTTCCCTAGAAGCCGGTCTTCCCCTCCTCCCTTACTACCCAACACAGGTGAGCTGGTCGAGCAGGGCCCGCCCCCCAGGACCTGCTGGCGTTGTGTGCGGCGCCCCCTGGAGGCTCGCGGCAGCATCCCACTCCGGGGCTGGTACATCAGACTTGCCCGGGAGTCGGTCCGCCATCTTTGGCTCTTCCCTCTCTGCGGGCTTTGACTTCCAGCCGCTTTTTGTACTTCCTTGTATTTTCTGAAGATTACATGAGTTAATATTTGAAAATCTCGGGGCACCTGGGTGGCTCAGTTGGTTGAGCATCCAACTTCGACTCAGGTCATGATCTCGCGGTTCATGGGTTCGAGCCCCGCGTCGGGCTCTGTGCTGACAGCTAGCTCAGAGCCTGGAGCCTGTCTTCAGATTCTGTGTCTCCCTCTCTCTCTGACCCTCCCCTGCTCAAGCCATCTCTCTCTCTCTCAAAAATAAATAAAACGTTAAAAAAATTTTGCAAATCTTAGAAAAGCTCCTTGCGCATTATAAATGTTAGGTGTTCACTTAAAAAGAATTGGCTAAAATGGCTCTCGGTCCTTACTCCCCGGACACCACAGACCCTCAAAGAAAACTCACTGACCATGTCCTCACGATGTGTCCATGTGTCCCGGTGTCCTGGGCAATGGCTTATACGCTGAACAGTAAAGTCACAGCGCAACCTTACAGGAGGGTGGGGGAACACTAGGGGCTGTGGAGTACTTTCTGAACCGAGAAGAAGTGTGTGGGTGGGTGCGCACACCACGTGTGTGGGGGGCTGGGCGACTCCTGACTGATGCCTGCCATTCACCCCAACCTTTCCCAGCTCTGTCCCAGTGGTGGCAACAAGCGAAAGCTGAGCGCCGGCATCGCCCTGCTTGGAGAGCCTTCTGTCATCTTCCGGGATGAGCCGTCCACTGGCATGGACCCCGTGGCCCGGCGCCTGCTCTGGGACACCGTGGCATGGGCCCGCGAGTCGGGCAAGGCCATCGTCATCACCTCCCATAGGTAGAGCCGGGTCTCCAGGGGTCAGTGGAAGAGCCAGGACAACGGCTGGCCGGGAGGGGCCGGGTGGACAGAAGACCTGCCAGCAGCTGGCTCAGGGTCTGGGAGGAAGGTCCCCAGGCTTAGCCAC
>NC_043707.1:1811069-1814464 GCF_006229205.1 Suricata suricatta
GGCGTTCGTGAACCTGACCTTCCCAGGTGTGTGCCGCTGCACAGAGGGCCGCTGCGCCTCGTCCCTGCCGAGCCCCACGCCCCTGACCCCTGGGAGGGGACCGCTCTCCCCTGGCCCCGCAGCCTGGGCCTCGCAGGGACACGGTGTCTCCTCGGTGCAGGCAGCGTCCTGGAGGATGAGCACCAAGGGATGGTCCATTGCCACCTGCCCAGGGGTGACCTCAGCTGGGCCAAGGTGAGCACGTACCTGGGTGTCAGAGGGAGCAAACCTCTGACGTCACTGGCTTTCTGGGGTGACTTGTTCTTCTTTCTGTGTATAAGCCTCATTCGAAGCCGCTGCAGGTCCTCTTGGCCGTCTCCATGACAACATTCACGTGGCTTTCCTAGAACATTAGGATGTGTGAGCTAGAAGGGAGCTCAGAGATCAACTCCCCCGGCCCCTCATTTCACAGAGAGGGGAGCAGTCCCGAGAGAGTGGCTGCCACATGCCCTGGCCGGCAGGAAGCCGGAGATCCAGCAGGGGGCTCTGCCTTCTGGCACCATCCCCTGCCAGGGGCCCCTCCCTGAGGTGGCAGGCGGCTCCATTCCGGAGGACTCACTTCTGGGGAGGTGCTCTGGAGGCAGCTGAAAAAGGGACAGGCCTTTGGGGGCCTTATCACACCCCTCGAGACAGTCCCTCTTTCCACCCTCAGTGCCCCCTCTCCCCTCCCTTGTGCCCACTATCCACAGTGGCCCCTCCTTCCCACAGGTGTCTGACATTCTGGAGCAAGCCAAGAGGGAGCTCAAGCTGCGCGACTATCTGTCAGCACAGTCTCCCTGGAGGACGTTTTCCTGAGCTTCCCCTGCCCTCTGCCCCCTGCCTGAGAGGGAGCAGAGCCGGCTCCACCTCCCTCCCAGCCCCCTCCCATCTCCCTCCCCACTTCCCCCAGAATCTGTCTTGCTGTAGTACGGAGTGCACAGCCTGCCACGGGCTACAAGGGGTATGAGGGCAGCTCTCCATCAGCTCGGGGCCTCTCATCTGTGAGGCCTGGTGGGGAGCCCAGGGGCACTGCTGTGGAAAACGATCCCCTTGAGTCCCACCTGAGTGGCCCTAGGCGTCCCTGAGACCTGGCTTGTGGAAGCAACCTCAGAGGACCTCCGGTCATGGCTTCTCAAGGTCTGTGGCCTCGATGCGACCACGGTGGTCACGGCACTGCACCTTCTATAAGCAGGAGAAGAGAGCTGATTGATGAGTTTGCCAGCCTAACTCTCCATTTTTCTTTATTTCAATATTTGGATTTATGGAGCTCCATCTGTTCTCTGCCCTGGTCCCCACAAACATTAGGGGCAAGCCTGCGTGGGATCCTGCCACCGGCCCAGGAAGTGTTACTCTGGTGAGTAACTGGGCGCTCAGGGACAACTTTCCAGAGTCAGATTCAGTTCAGGGAGAGGTTCTCAAAGCCAGGTTCCTAAGCAGCAGCTTCAAAATCATTCAGAGACTTATTAGAAATTCAGATTCTCGGACCCCACCCCGGACCTGTTGAACCAGGAATATTTGGGGTGAGGCCCAGCAATCTGGCTTACAGGCGCCCCATGTTCACAAGTGCTGATGCAGCTCAACTGTGAGAACCAGGCCCCTACGCCCTCTAGCCAAGAGGGCAGACAGATGTGGCTGGGTTCTTTATCACCAGGACTCTTCTCTGAGACGCGCCTCATGACATAGCCTTTCTCCAACGTGGTCACACCTGTCCCTTCTACAAAGGCACTTCAGCTCCTCCTTTATAAGGAGTTCCCTCCTGCTTTCAGCCGGGCTGCAGGAAGGTGGTGTCTACGGTCCTGGACCACACTTGCCACACTTCCCACCTCCTATCACCACTCACCCCAAATTTCAGAGCTGTTCCATCCCTGGCTGCCACACCCACTAATTTCTCCATCCTTTCCATGTGACTGCTGTGTGACATTTCACAGTGTCCCCTGCCCCGCTCTGAAGCAAGCCCCCCCCCCCCCCCCCCCCCCCCCCCCCCTCAGCTGTGTTTGGTTCTCCTCTAGAGGTTCCTTTTTGATTTTCACTGAATGTTGGGATCCCTCTCAGGCTCTCAGCCTCATTCACTGTTCCTCGTTCCTGCCTCGGCACCTGTTACCCTTGAATTTGTTTTCTCATTCACCCCACATCTTCAACTGCCATCTTATTCCAGCCAGGAACTTCCCTGAGCCCCTGACAATCTAGACTTTTCCAATGAGCCCTCTCACCCTCCCCAGTGGATGTCCAGTGGGACATGAGCCCTTCTCATCTGCTGAAGCGGCCTGTCTCCCTGCTGGGCCCCCAGGGCTCTTCCTGCCAGGGTGCAGAAGGGGGTGAGGGCCCACAGCACAGCAGGAGAAGAGCACCGATTTTCTGAAAAATAAGAGAACTGTACCTCGCCATAAAGAAAAGAACATGATAAGGACACAAAGAACAGGAAGAGAGGACAACTAAGGGACACAGTTTTGGGCTCCCCAGGGGACTGGGGTGTAGTGGCCGCAAGGTGTCTAGGCTGGAAGAGCACGCCTCTGCCCCTCGGGATGGGGGCAGGGGACTAGCAACAAAGTCAGAGTGCAGGGAAACAGGACAACACAGTAACAAGGCAGAAAACAGTAACCAAAGGGGTGAGGAAGGATGAGAAATCTGAACGGGCCACCATAGACTCCTCATGCTTTTGCCTGGGAACATGAGACATTTGGGGAGCAGCCCCAAGCCTGCTGGACTCTCATACCCTTGTGACCGTCCATCTCCTTCTCTGTCTCCTGCTGCAGACTGGCACCATGGCCCTGATGTGTGTGCCAGCCTGGATGGTTCAGTGAGCAAAGGGTCAGGGACAGACGGGAGGTGGCGGCTTGACTTGGGAAGAGGTGGTCCTCCACCCAGCTCTTCTCCCCAGAGGCTGTACTTGTCGTCAGATGCAGGGGGGGAGGGGGCAGGGGGGTCCTGCCCGGCCAGAAGGGCACTGCGTGCAGCTGCCAGTGAAGCCAGCGGGTAGGGGCTGCTACTTCGGGAAGCGCTCCCAGGACCGGTCGGGGACAGACAGGGACAATGTCCAGGGCAAGGGACGGTGAGCCACGATTCGCTGGAAGAGCGGCTCGAACACGCCAGCCAAGTCCCCGAAAATGCGGCGTCCCGGTCCGCGCCCGCAGCGGCCTGGCGCCGAACTAGCGTTCTCCTCGCCTGACGAGCTGGCGGGCGGCGGGGAGCGCGGCCGCGGGGAGGCCGGAAACGCGGCCGGTGCCCACGAGACTTCCCTGACAGCCCACAGCACGCCTGGGACGACGCACGCCAGAGCCTGCGCGACCGCGGCAGCCCCAGGGCACGCCGAACGCACCAGCCCAACCCGCGCCGCGCTCCCTAGGGACTCGCGCTCGGGCCGGGGAGGCGGGGCGGCC
>NC_043707.1:1814564-1841862 GCF_006229205.1 Suricata suricatta
CTCGTCTCGGGTTGTTACCGTGGCCGCTAAGCGAATCTGCCTCCGGCCTAGAGAGCCGGGGTCAGGAAGGTGTGATGGCCACATCCAGGTGCTCGGTGGGCGCCGGTCACCCCGCGGGTACGTGGGGCCGTCGCAGCCCGTTAATTCCTGATAGGTGACCCAGGGCAGGGCCGGGCAGGGTAGAAAGGCGGGCGGAGGACGTCCTGCATGGGGGCAACGGGGAGGAGGCCAGGTGCCTGCGGTTGAGGGGCTTCCGTGCAGCCCTGTGTGCAATTAGAAACCGACGTCGTCAGGGGTCCGAGCGGCTCCCTGAGCGTGAGATGCCGGAGACCCACTCAGCCTTGGCGCCTCCTTTCCCGATAGCCAACTTCCACCACTACCTGCCCTTCATCACAGTGTTGATCGAATTTTTGAATGAATGGTGATATCTGATGGAACGGGTACCTCTATTCCCTTATTTTAATCTTGGGGACTAGACAGGTCTGTGTCTCTCTGTAGGGAGGGGACAGTGATCGTTTGGCCATCTTGAGATACAGCTCTGCCCGCTCCTGTCCAGCCCGTCACCCAGACCATTGTGCCGTTTTTTCAGTCATCCACTGCAGGTGTGCCAAGTGTTTCTGTTACCCTACAAAGCGGAGAATACGGAGGAGACCCCGAAACCTAACCATCTTGAGTCTCCCTGAAGACGTGCTCTTTCATATCCTGAAATGGCTCTCTGTCGGGGACATCCTCGCTGTCCGAGCTGTAAGTTGCAGGATGAAAATGGAGGCTCCCGTTGCTTGTTGATGTAACTAACCTGTTGGTTATACCGTGAAGGCTCCCTGTTCTTAACTACAAAGCAGGGCAGAGCCACAGGGGTGACATTAACAGACTCTTGAGGTTGATCCGACTACAGGAGAGCAGCAAAACTAACACACACTGAGTTGCCATCGTGTTCCTTGCAATGTTTATTTTAGCAGAGAAGGGACCCTACTGTGGCAGTAAAACTTTGACCTCTCAAGAAATAAGATAGTATTAAAAAGAACAAAAATGTATCCTTTAAAAAAATTTTTTTTTAACATTTATTCATTTTTGAGAGATGGAGAGAGACAGAGCATGAATGGGGCAGGGGCAGAGAGGGAAACACAGACTCTGAAGCAGGCTCGAACATGGGGTTCGAACCCACGAACTGAGATCATGACCTGAGCTTAAGTTGGACGCCCAATGGACTGACCCACCCAGGAGTCCCAACCCAGCAAAAACATATTCTCGAGGACAAATCTCACGTGATGTTGAACCCTGAAAGGGGCTGTGGGAGTTAGCTGGAGGATGTTAGGACTGCGGCCTCATCCCCAATGGCTGAATCAAGGCCATACAGCAAATCTGTGGGAAACTCCCAACAGGAACCTGTTTCTCAGGCTCCCAAAGCCACCTCCACGTGGTCATAATGTCCTCGGGTGCTGAGTTTTCAACGGCACAGGGAACTTTTACGCCTGAAATACTCACCTGTGCTCAGGGCTCCCAGCTGGCCCGCTTCCTGCCTCTGCCCAGGGTGGCATTAAGTTTTAATATATATTTTTTTAACGTTTATTCTGAAAGAGAAGGAGAAAGAGAGAATGCGAGTAGAAAGAGGGAGAAAGAGAATCCCAAGCAGGGCCCACACTCAGCACAGAGCCTGTGCAGGGCTCGAACTCACAACCCTGGTATCACTACCTGAGCTGGTAAGAGTTGGACGCTCAGCAGGCTTAGGCATGTGGGCGACCCTATTGGTCTCTTCCTGGAGCCTCTGTTGACTTCCAGGCTCTGGCCATGTTTCCGTTAGCCAGGCCCAGGGCAGAGGGGAGGCCGGGGGGGGGGGGGCACAGAACAAATGTCAGTTTCCCTTTCTCCTGTTAGCGTCCGATTCCCTGATCCTTGCAGATACACAGCCTGACAGGGGTGTCACCTCCTCTCTCTCAGTGTTCTTATTTATTCCCCCTTCTAGTACCACTGTCCCCCCCCAGCCCTCCCTTTACAGCCACAGAGAAACTTGTTTCTCCTACTCCAAGGGGGGACCCCCGTCTGTCTGTGTCCTGTCTTCAGGAGCTCCGGGAGCCGGGCCCCTGGGAGGCCCCCTGGTCAGGCCCCCACCCCAGCGCGCTCCCGTTGTTTGCAGGTGCATTCCCACCTACGGAACCTGGTGGACAGCCATGCCAGCGTGTGGGCATGTGCCAGCTTCCAGGAGCTGTGGCCTTCTCCAGAGAACCTGAAGCTCTTTGAAAGGTATCGCTGCGCCCTGCGAACAGCTGTTTTCCTGTGTCTCGGCCGCCCTGGTATGCCAGCCTGTGTCCCAGGGCCTGACGTGGGAGCAGCTTCCCTCTGGCTGTCACCCTTGCCGGTGCCTCGCCCCCCCCCTCCCCCCCAGCAAGAGACCGAGGGCTGTCAGCGTCACCCGTCGAGTCACGCGCAGCACAGTCATTGGCCATCTGTGCCACCAGCACAGCCTGACTCATTAGTTCCTGTCATGCTTCTGAAGGGTCTCGCTTGGGCTGGGACCAGTCTGTGTGACTCAGCTGCAGATCACCTGCATGGGGCAATTTCACTCAGCCCTCTTCTTTTTTTGTTGTTTCAAATCAAAACCGTGTGGTTTAACTCCTATTGCCTTCCACTCCCTGGCTGATGCCATTGTCCTGCTGGAGTTGTGCCCCGGAGGGAGGCCAGAACAGGCGTGACCCCTCGGCCTGTGGGCCCCAGCGTGCCAGTGGCACCGGTCCGGCCGCCGGAGACATGAGCCACGTACCGTATGCTTCACCCATTTAAAATGTGTGACACAGTGGCTTTTCGTGTATTCACTGCTAACTAACTTTAGCACATCCTCATTACCCCAAAGAAAACTCCAAAATGAATAGGGGTTGATGTTAGGGGTGACTCCATTTGCCCTGCAGTCCCCCGCCCCCTGGCGACCCTTAATGTGCCTTCTTGTGTATGGATTTGCCTGTTGCAGACAGTTCGTTTAAGCGGAGTCGTACAGCCTGTGGCCTTCTGTGGCTGACTTCTTTTGCTTAGCATGTTTTTAAGGTCCTTCCAGGTTGTAGCCTGATATGGATAATGGATACTTATTTGACTACATTATCTAAAAATCTCTCAGTTAAAAACCAAGTGTTCTGGCTTTTAAAAAAATGTTTTAATGTTTATTTTTTAGAAAGATGGAGTGTGAGTGGGGGAGGGGCAGAGAGAGAGGGAGACATAGAATCTGAAGGAGGCTCCCGGCTCTGAACTGTCAGCACAGACCCCCATGCGGGGCTCGAACTCACAAACCGCGAGGTCATGACCTGAGCCAAGTTCGGACACTCAACCAACTGAGGCCCCCAGGTGCCCCCCAGTGCTCCAGCTCCAAGTGCTGCGGTGGGACACAAGCTGTGAGGAGTACAAGCAGGTGACATTTTATGTTTTCAATGGTCTAGGGCTGCCGAAAAAGGAAATTTTGAAGCTGCTGTGAAGCTGGGCATCGCCTACCTCTACAACGAAGGCCGTAAGTCCTCGTGGGGCCGGGGCCAGCCCTGCCCCACCTGGCATTGATATCTTATTCATTGTTTAAGTTTGTTGATTGATTCTGAGAGAGAAAATCCCAAGCAGGCGCCACACTGTCAGGAGAGCCCAGTGTGGGGTCAAGCTCGTGAACTTCGAGATCATGATCTGAACCCAAGTCAGGCACTTAGCCTGCTGAGCCCCCCAGGCGCCCCGGCGTGGATGTTGAGCCTAAGTGGGAGCCCTTCCCAGGCCCCATCGTTATTCTTGCCGTGTCTGGCAGTCTGCCTCACTGTCCCCTCTTGGCGGCTTGTGTCCAGGATGCCCTGCTCTGGGGCCCATTGACGAACTTTGATCTGTACACTTTAATTATTTTAACAAACCTTGTTTCAACAAATGCTTTAGTTCTAGTCCGCAGAGACTCGGAATGGGGGCTACTCCAGCAAGCCAGCCTTCCCCCTGCAACCCCGGTGGCCGCCACTCCATCCCGTTAACACCACTGCCTGAGAGTAGATGCTGGCCACAGGAGAGCGTGCCTAATGCTACAGGGCGTCAGTGACACGGTAGCCAGGGCTCTAGTGGGAGGCAGGTACAAGGAGGTCAGTGCTGGCCTGGTATCCAAACTCCTTCAGCCCCATGGAGCAGGTGCTGCTTGGGAGGACCCGTGTGGCCCTCTCTTCTCCCAGTGCCTGCCTCTTTGCTTAGCACCCAGAACCAGCCCGTGGTCTGTCCAGGCTCTACTCGCAAAATGCATAAACATTTGGGGTAGCCACTGTTTTTCTGCTTCTGAGACACGTGGCATCTTGCTGCGAGGCAGCGCCTGTATATAGCTGACGGACGGGTTGTGACCGATGGAGACGACGGGCAGCCCTCCTCCAGGCCCCAGAGAGCAGCAGTCCTGCCCCTGCCCCGCCTCCCGTCACCCAGTGGCTCCCAGACCTAATTCACATACCATATAGCTCCCCCGTCTCAAGTCCAGTCTGGTGGGCTTTGGTGTATTCGCAGAGTTGTGTAGCCATCTCCAGCATCCAAATTTGGAACATTACTTCTAAAAGAAACACCATGCCCGTTAGCCGAAGGTCCAGCTGCCGCTCCCGGCAGGAGAGAGGGTGGGCGGGCTGTGCCGCCTTTGTTGGGCATCTCAGGAGGGGCAGGCGACCCACCGCGGAGAGGGAGAAAGGCGAGGGGTCCCCATCTCGTGGGGCTCTGCTCTCCCTAGGCTCCAGCAGCTGGAGTGAGCTTTTAGACTTGCAGAAAAGATCATGGAGGTCTCTGTGCACCTGCGCTCCAGAGACCTTCCTGGGCTAACACCCTGTCTGTCTCCGCAGTGTCTGTGTCTGACGACGCCCATGCGGAAGTGAACGGCCTGAAGGCCTCTTACTTCTTCAGTCTCGCTGAGCGACTGAATGCGGGCAGCACGCCCTTCATCTGGCTCTTCATCCGCCCTCCGTGGTCCGTGTCCGGAAGCTGCTGCAAGGCCGTGGTTCACGAGAGCCTCACGGCAGAGTGCCAGCTGCAGGGACTGAGTCCCGGCCAGGAACACGCCTGGGGCCCGCACGCTGGGCAGTCCGAGCTGCACAGGGTGAGTGGAGACGCTGGACCGTATAAACGGCCCCCAGGGACAGTGGAGGTGCAGGAAATCGAGAGTGTGGGCGTGGGGGTGTCTGCACGTGAGGCAGCAGGAGGGGGAACCTCAGAGCTGGTGCCCCCGGGGAGTCACGTAAGGGACTGGGCTGGAAACGCAGGACAGGCTCCTGGAGGCCGGGAATCAGGGAGCAGTCCCCGGTGCGGCATGGGGCCGGGCAGGGCCACCAGAACCCGTAGACGTGGAAGCGCGCCGGCTGGAAGTTCCCTTTCCCTCCTCTTGTCTCAGACTCACCGAGCGTCCATACTGCACTGCTTGGGGAGAGTGCTGAGTCTCTTCGAGGTGAGTTGAGTGGGCTGTCCCACGTGGACCCTGTGCTCCTGGTGTGTCCCTGGCCCAGGGGGGCACACTGAGCCATGGGGCACGGGCCCCGAGCTTCCGTGCTGCTCGCCCTTCCTGTGGTCGCTCCCAGCTAGTTCCGGGAGGCGAGTGGAAAGTGGGAGAGGCCGTGCCGGGTGGGAACCCTGAGCAAGCCGCGCTTGCAAGCGGCGGAGCAGAGCGGGCGGTGTGTCTGCATGCGGACCATGGGCAGCCTCTCCCGCCCTTCCCGCAGGCCTCTCTACGCTTGAGAGCTTGCTGACAGAGCGGGCAGGGACGCCGAGAGTGAGCGAGGCCGGGAAGCAGCCCTGAGGAAGCCCCCAGCGTCCCCATGTGGGAGGCTCAGTGCGCAGAGCTGAGCCAGGCGCCTCGGGCCCGGCCGGGAGGACGCGGGCCCTGTGGGGCCCAGCTCGGAGGCTCGCTCTCCCGGCGGTGATCTGCCCCGATTTAGTTAACTGACTGTATTAAAAGCGAGAGCCGCAGGGGTGGTTCCTGAACGGGGGCGAGTAGGGCGACTCCGCAGAAGCGGGGAGAGGAGAGTGCACTGCGCTTGCGTTTGCTGCAGGACGAAGAGCGCAGGCAGCAGGCCCGGGGCCTGTTTGAGGAGTCTGCTCGCCAGGGCTGTCTGGCCAGCTCGTACCTCCTATGGGAACGCGACCGGAGGACGGACGTGAGTGGTCCCGGAGGGGGCGGGGCGGGGGGGGGTGTCCGCCGGCTGTGCAGCTCCTGGGGCGCCGCTCCCACGCCTCCCCCAACAATGGCGGTCCCTTGTGTGATGAGGGGCAGAAAGCCAAGCCATGGGCCCCTGGAGGTGTCGGGAGGAACGTGTAAGAACCCCTGGGCTGGTCCTGGTTTCTCCAGAGACACAGCTGGATAAAACTGGGTGACTGTCTCCCATTGACAGATGTCAGATCCTGGGCGATGCCTCCACAGCTTCCGGAAACTCAGGGACTACGCTGCCAGAGGCTGCTGGGAAGCGCAGGTGAGGCAGGAGCTGGCCTATCTCCTGTGGGGACCGTGGGGACAAGACTGCCCAGGCTCCCACGTGTAGGTAGGAAGACTGGCCGAGCGCCGGCACCAGGTCTTACAGGAGTTTGGGCTGCAGGGGGAGGAGAGTCTGGAAGTGTTTCCTTCATTTCCACCCGTCACCCTGCTGCCTCCAAGCCCACTGTCCCTAAGCCAGCTGTCCAGCCTCTTTATTCTTAAGTGCGGGACACCGAGTCTGCTGTGAGCGTTCCTGTCCCTCCCTAAGTCCAGTAGCAAGGGCACTGTGGCAACAGGTAGGGGTCTCCTTGGAGCACGTGGGTGTGCGGAAGCTCTCCCATTCTTGTCCCTTGACCTGCTCACTGAGTCGTCCAGCGTTAGAAGCAGGACATGGGGGTGGGGAGGCCCCTGGGTGGCTTAGTCGGTTGAGAGTCTGACTTCGGCTCAGGTCAGGTCTCACGTTTTGTGGATTTGAGCCCCGCGTCAGGCTCTGTGCTGACAGCTAGCTCAGAGCCTGGAGCCTGCTTCTGGTTCTGTATCTCTCTCTCTCTGACCCTCCCCTGCTCATACCCTCTCTCTCTGTCTCTCAAAAATAAATAAAAAACATTAAAAATAATGTTAATAAAAATAAAAATAAAATAAAATAACTAAAAAAAGAAAAAAGAACCAGGACATGGGAGATTCGCAGTTGGTGTCCCCCAGATGCCTTCCTGTTGCAGCTGTAAAGATTCGTTGCTTTGGACAAATCAGAAAAAGCTCCCCCTTGGCCAAGCAGGTAGAAACTCAAACTCTTGTCACCCCACCAAGTGGATGTCTGAGAGCCATCTGCCCTTAAAAGCTGTGGGGAAGAGATCACAGAGCGGTAGACGGCCCAGCCTGACGTGGGGCGGAGCGCTCTAACGGTTACGTCTGAGGCGGGCAGCGGGTTTACAGTAAATATGACAGTGAGTCACGAGGTTTTCTTAGAAGCACAAAGTAATCAGTAAGAACAGTAATATTCCAGTAAATGTTCAGAGGGTCTCTATCCATCCCAGACGGCTGGTCAGGGGCGCCGGGTGGCTCAGTCTGTTAAGCATCGGACTTCGGCTCAGGTCATGAGCTCATGGTTCGTGAATATGAGCCCTGCATCGGGCTCTGTGCTGACAATGTGGAGCCTTCGTCGGATTCTCTCTCTCTCTCCCTCTCTCTCTCCGCCCTTCACTTGCGCTCTATCTCTCTCTCTCTCTCTCCCTCTCATTCTCTCATTCTCTCCAAAAAAAGAAAAGAAACAGCTGGTCAAAACCCAGGGCAGTGTTCGACCTCACTGCTCGTTCACAGGGTGCACATGTAAGCAAGATTGTGGTCTCTCACGTTAGCAAACCATAGTTGTACCTGGATCTTTTTTTTCTGTGCGTGTTAAGTGTATAGGAACTAGCTTCTGAAAAGACACGTTTTTAACTCTAGCAGTTTCTGCTGGCAGGGATGTGCTAGAACAGCATTCTCTTAGCTGGTGGGAAATTGGTGCAGCCTTTTCAGAAAATACTTGGGCAGGAGAAGCCAGAGACTTCGCACAGCCACCCGGGGAGGCGTGTGTGAGCGCCGATGGTCGCGCGGAGATGCCCCCCAGGGTAGTGAGCACGTGCCAGGAGGACGCGCGAAACACGCTCCAGGTCTTTGACATCGTGAGGAGCGTGTTACTGTCAGTGAGCAAAGAGGAGATGAAATGGGCATGTGCTCTGGCTAGGGATGCAGAGACTGTTACAAGTGTGTAGAAACATCTGGAAGGAAAGTGTCTACAGACAGTTGCTAGTCTCAGGGACCGAGGGGATGCCGGTGGGCACGTGCACTGTGGTCATCGCCACTCAGGTAACCCACAGACGCCCCTCCCTAAGCAGGAGCCATTCGGGAAACTGAGGCACAGAGCATTTTCCCCCGGTTTGCCCGTGATGTCGCACAGACCCAGGTTTAAAGCCGGGTCATCTGAAGGGCACCTGGGTGGCTAAGTCAGTTAAGCATCTAACTCTTGATTTCAGCTCAGGTGGTGACCTCACCGTTGATGAGGGCAAGCGCTGCGCTGGGTTCTTGCTCGTGGTGTGGAGCCTGCCCGGATTTTCTCTGTCCCTCCCCTGCACGCGCTCACTCGTTCTCAAAATAAACAAACCTAAAAAACAAAAAAACAAAAACACATGAAACCCAGGTCACCGGAGCCTCCGACCACCTTTGGCTACTTTGCTGTGCTGACTCCATTGTGCACATTTTGTCGTCTTTAAGGCATGTTGTCACACGACACGTCATTTATTTCGGAAAGAATAGTCCAGACCTGGGCCGTGCTGCTCCGGGGGGCGGAGAAGGTGCAGCCCCACGGCGCGCCCGCTCGGCTCCCTGGCAGCCCACGCGCGTGTCTGTCCCTCTGTCCCGCAGCTGTCGTTGGCCAAGGCCTGCGCGAACGGAGGCCAGCTGGGCCTGGAAGGGAAGGTCTCCGACGGGACTGTGCGCCAGCTCTTCCAGGCCTCCCGCGCCGTCAGCAAGCAGCAGGTCTTCTCCGTGCAGAAGGGACTCAGCGACACGATGAGGTAGGACCTCGAGGGAGAGTGTCTGCTTGGGTCAGGCAGGGGGCGGGGAGTGACTGCCCGGCACCCGAGAGGCGGGGCCGTCTGTTGGGTTTGACCTGAGCCACTGTCACCGGCCCCACTGGAGGGGGGTGGACACCAGCCACGCCTTAGTTATCTGGGGCTTTGAAGAACCCACGTCCCCCGGGGGCATATGCTCCCACGTTCCTTGCTGAGCGTCAGAATGTGTGAAGCTGTTTAGCGTCTTTTTGAAGTGATGGGATTCGTATCCCCAGTTTCAGAAGCCAAAGAGCCACCTCACAGGAGCATTGCTGTGGCATAGCAGGGCCCGTGGCCGCCGAACGTGTTCTCCGGGCCGTGTCCAGCCCCCGCTCCCTGCCCCTTCCTGCACCCCACTCACCTCCGAGCTTTTTCATTCAGACACAGAATTTGCTAGAAAGTAAAGTGGAAAACGTAGATAAGTTTTTAAGCCCACACAAGATTTCAGATGCACTTTGGGTTTACAACAAGCAGTCTCTGGCTGTCACCCAGCAGACAGCGCCCCCAGCTCATAGAGAATGCTCAGGGGACATTCATGTTTAAAACGACCAGGCCCTGGGGCACCTGGGTGGCTCGGTCAGGTAAGCGTCAGACTCTTGGTCTCAGCTCAGGCCATGATCTCACAGTTCATGGGTTTGAGCCCCGCACTGGGCTCCGTGCTGTCAGTGTGGAGCCTGCTTGGGATTCTCTCCCTCTCTCTGTGTCCCTCCCCCACTGACACTGCCTCTGTCCCTCTCAAAATAAGTGAATAACCTTTAAAAAAATAAAATCATAAAGGATGAGGCCTTGCTGGAGAGGCTTAATCTCACGCACACAGTGCGGGGACACATTTCCTTTGCTCCCGCGTCAGATACCAGGCGGTCGTGGTCTTGAACCCTGGGCCTGTGCTGGTGGCAGCGCCCTTCTCTTCCAGCTGCCCCGCCTTCTGTTAAGTGTGTGCCAAGAACACCGTGTGCCCCGCTCGGCCAACCCTTTCTTGGGGGAGGGGGACGTACTTTTTCCTTTTCAAGAGCTAACACGTATATTTTTACTGAAATAGTAATGTTATTTCAGTCTTTGAGTTGAATTATCTTCCTTTGTACTAAGTATCAGCCACGTTTATTTTTGTTTTATTTTTTAATGTTTATTTATATTTGAGAGAGAGAGAGACAGAGCATGATCGGGGGAGGGGCAGAGAGAGAAGGAGACACAACATCTGAAGCAGCTCCAGGCTCTGAGCTGTCAGAACAGAGCCTGATGCGGGGCTCGAACCCACAAACCACGAGATCCTGACCTGACAAGAGGTCAGATGCTTAACTGACCGAGGCCCCCAGGGACCCCCACCTTTGTTTTTAAACAGGTATAATTGATGTGTAATATTGTTTGTTTCAGATTTAGCCATTTTAGTTATTTTTTATTAGTATTTTTGTTTAATTTGAGAGAGGATGCACACGTGGGCAGAAAAGGGGGGGAGAGACTCCATGCTGTCAGCACAGAACTCCACACTGGTCTCGATCTCCGCGAAACTTGAGACCATAACGTGAGCTGGAATTAAGAGTTGGATGCCCAACGGACTGAGCCGCCCAGGCGCCCCAAATCTAGCCAAATTTGCTCGGTCTGTTTTCCTGACTCAGATCGTCCAGGTTGCCAAGTCTGGGCTGGGCAGCTTCCTCTCTGTGCCCGCAGTGGCCGGTCTACGCCCCAGACACTCGGTGCTCCAGCGGTCTCCCTCCTCCCCGGTCTTTTCCACCACCTCGGCCCCATCCCCCCACCTCTGCCCACGGCAAGCACCTGCCACGGCGCCCGGAACGCTGCCCAGATCCCCGCAGCTTCGTCTTCCTTCTCTCTCTCACTTCTGGTCTCCCTGTCCCCTCTGCTTAGAGACTGGGGTCACCTGTCCTTTGTTCAGAAAGGCATTTACTGTCCTGGAGTGTCCTTGTCTGTGTCCCTGGCCCTGGGTTTAGCCTCTCGAGGAGGGACCCCACGTCTGTCAGCTCCATCAGAGGTGCTCGGGGCCTCAGGACCTGCGCCACGCTCCACGCGTCCTCCCCCTTCAGCTTCTTTTCAGCTCTTTCCCCGCAGCAGAGGGCCGTGAGCGATGGCCCCATGGGTGAGCCGCTCCTCGGGGAGAACGCGGGTTTCCAGGGGCCACAGGTCCTGCCACCTTCATGCGACCTTTGTCCCCACACTAGCGGGCAGACCCCGCTGGCCCGTGACCTGTGACCGGGCTCACCTGGCACCTGGCAGTCCCTGGGAGAGAAGGCAGCGCACACAGATGTGAGAGCCCAGCACCTCCCAGGCACAAAGCCCGGAGACCTGGGCCCGCCCCGCGCCTGAGGCCGGGATGAGTTCCTGGCTATACAGGCTGCGCTGCAGATGGCCTGCTCACCCCTGGGCCAGCCGGGCCCGGCGAGCAGGACGCGGGCACACACGCGCCTGAGCTCCCAGCACCGGTGTCCTCCCTGCAGGTACATCCTGATTGACTGGCTGGTGGAGGTCGCCACCATGAAGGACTTCACAAGCCTGTGCCTGCACCTGACCGTGGAGTGCGTGGACCGGTACCTGCGGAGGAGGCTTGTGCCCCGGTACAGGCTCCAGCTGCTGGGCATCGCCTGCATGGTCATCTGCACCCGGTACGGGGCCCCCGGGGTGACACGCCAGGCTGGCCCTTTGGGGTCCTACCTCGTTAGATGGGGTCTTAAGTTTAGGGAGTGCCCACACAGAGTCGTGCTCCTACATGGGGACGGGAGACCTGCCTCATGGTGACTGGGAGCCCAGAACGGGGCCTCGCTTTGGCAGGTTCACGCTGGGGCCCTCCTCCCCTGGCTCCGGCGGGTTCCGTGGCACAGAGGGAGGGGCCCAGTAGGCTGCCTCCAGGGTCCCAAGGTCAGGGACAGACAGTTTTTCCGCATTCCAGTTCTCTGTGTGGTCAGAGACCTGCCCCAGCCGACCCAGAAGAGCCCACTCCAACCACGCACGGGGTGCCTCCTGGCAGCTCTGACTTCCGTTTACCTGCATGTGCTGTCCCTTAGTGGGCACCTGTCAGCCCGCCTTTACCTTTGGAAGCAACGTGGACAGCGGTCGCACCACACATCTAGCGTGTCCTTGTTTCTCCAAACCAGACCTCCCCGTGTGGCGTGCCGTCGCCTCTGGGCAGGGCTCTGCAGACTTGCCGTCCCGGTCCACAGTCCTCGGACCACGTGACTTCCAAGCCGACTTCTCTTGCTTAGTTACCCAGAGACAAGGGGTCCAGGCTGATGCTGTGGGGGTAGTTTTCCTGTGTTACAAGGTCACAGAAAGCCCCAGCTCCTGTCTTTCTCTCTGCCATCCCCTGTGACCCCTGAGGCCACCACAACCACTTTGCAGTGAGCTGGGTCACGTGGCCGTGACGAGACCTGGAGGTGTCTGCAGGAGGCCAGCATGGTCGTGGGGCCGCGAGCAGGCCACCGCGTGCCAAGCTGCCCTGCGGCAGGCTCGTGGGCCCTGCACCCAGACCTTCTCACTGGAGGTGGCTGAGCAGACGGGCCCCGCCTTCTTGTGTCTGAGCAGCGTAATTACGTCTTTGCAGCCAGAGACCGAAATCCCAGACCACTGGTGGGCCAGCAGCAAGATGGTTTTTTACAAAGATCCTAGAGGAGATTCCCCACCCCTGCCCAGGGCAGCCCTGCCTCGGCCTCTCCCTGAGCCCTCCACCTGCCTGGCCCCCGTGGGTCAGCGCCGGCCTCCTGCTTCCCACACGTCCGGTCCCCACATCTCCCATCTTCTCGCTCAGGCAGGCAGACAGCAAGTGGGCCGGCTGCGGAGGCCCTGGGACCGAGCAGCCGTGGGCTGGGCCCTGCTCCCTTGGCAGGAGGCCACTGGACCCGCACGCTTCCTGTTTGCTGGTGCTGCTGGGGAAGAGAACAGGGTGCCTGGCTGTGGAGGGACACCCGGGAGTCCTGCAGCCAGACGCCGTGCTGAGCGCGGCCCTTCAGACAGCCCCGAGCTCACCCGCCTCCTGGGTTTGAGCTCTTGTTTATGCTCGCTCCGCAGAAGCTGCTGTAGTCCTCAGGCCGTTAACAGGATCGGCCGGGCATGGCAGTCGGGGGCGCCTTTTACAGAAACGCCTGCACATCTGGCAGCCCGGCCCCTCCTCCTCCACAGACCCTGAGGCCAGGCCACGTGACCTCTTCACGGCCTCCCGCTCTTTGACGCCTCTGTCACCGGGGCCTCGGGTGTCCGCTAGTGGACTCCATGCTCAGACGCCTTCCTGACGTTCTAGGTTCATCAGCAAAGAGATCCTGACGATCCGAGAGGCAGTTTGGCTCACAGACAACACGTACAAGTATGAGGACCTGGTGAGGATGATGGGAGAGATCATCTCTGCCCTGGAAGGGAAGATTCGAGTGAGTGGCCCTTTGCTTTTTCCTTTTAAATCGGAGTTGAAGTCACAGGAGAGGACAGGAGGAATCAAGGGCTCCTCCAGGGCGTTGAGCTTTCCAGCTCTGGGAAGTTGTCCGGGACGCAGAGGGCACCGAGGCCAGGGCTGCAGCCCGTCACCATGACACCGTGGTGTCCAGGGTGAACACTGGTGGGGCCAGCCGCCATGCTTGCGTGCCAAGACCCCACATCCACCCCCACGTCCCGTCCAGGTCCCCACTGTGGTGGATTACAAGGATGTCCTGCTGACACTGGTGCCCACGGTCCCGCGAACTCAGCACCTGTGCAGCTTCCTGTGCGAGCTGTCCCTCCTGCACACCAGCCTGGCCGCCTATGCCCCAGCCCGTCTGGCGGCGGCCGCCCTGCTGCTCGCGAGGCTGACCCACGGACAGAGTAAGGGCCCCCCTCCCACCCGCTGTTCAGCAGGGGCCGAGCCAGGGGCTGGGGGAGCCTGAGGGTGGGAGCGATTCTCAGGTACAAGGGAGGAGGAGGGAGAAGAGGCACTGCCCGTCTTTCCTGGGGAAGGAGATGCCAGTATGGACTACAGCCATTCTGCGGCAGGGTCATCAGAGATGGTTCTGGCGCAAGTATTTCCCACAGTGTTGACAGTGAGCGTGCAGGCTCTGTTTGTGGGGCATGTTTGACACGGAGCTCCAGAAAACTCCACACAACTCTGGGGTCATGGGGCATGCGGGGCATCAGGACACCCCTGCATTCCTGCTTCCCTTTCCAGCGCAGCCCTGGACCACGAGGCTGTGGGACATCACCGGGTTCTCCTGTGAAGACCTCACCTCCTGTGTCCTGAGCCTTCATCAGAAGTGGTGAGTCTGGGTGCCCGGCTGGCTCCGTCAGTAGAGCACGTGACTCAGGCTTATGAGTTCCAGTCCCACATTATGTTAAAAAAAAAATTTTTTTTAAAGGCAACGTCCCTGAAAGGAAATGAGTCCACCACGCGTCTCCCACAGAGGGTGTGTCCCTGGGGGTCAAGGGGGAGTTCGCCCTCATGTGAGGGACCCACACAGACCTTCCCGCAGTGTGTTGACCGTCTCAGAGTTGACATTTAAGAGTGCCACGCTGGCCGAGTTGCCTGTGCCCACAGTGCTAACACTTGATGCGCGTGCGGCAGCCCCTCCCAGCCGAGCCTCACTCCACAGGCGGCCGGCGGGCCAGCCACCTGGCCCCCGCTGGTGTTAGGGGGACACGGCGTCCTCTCGCTCACCTGGCCAGCCATAATGGCCCCATGCCTCGGCCCTGCTACCCGTCCACTCCGTTCCCTGCTTCTGACACGTGCTTATCTGCCCAAACCCAAGGCAACCCCCTCCTCCCTCTGCCAGGCTGTGCTTGGTACCCTCTTCTTGGCACTCCTGCCTTCTGCCTGACCTCGGACACCTCCGGGATTCAGAACGTCCAGACCTCAGCCTCTGACCTGAGCCCCAGGTGCTCCGCCACCTTGTCCGGGCCGGACCCCCTCTTCCCCGGCTGCTGCTCCCTCTTCGGAGATTGCATTTGCTCCTGGTCCCCACCCCCTGTCCGATCCAGCTGGGGGGAGCCCGTCAGCATCTCTGGGGGCTCACACGTCCTTCCCACTCCTAGCCAATGAGCAGGGAGCACAGGTGAAGGCCGAGGGGTCAGCGCGTGTGTCTGACCCCACTGCCGCTGACGCTAGGGCTGCAAACTGTCCTGACCTGATGCTGGGTCCCTAAAGTTGTTACTAGGCCATCCCCTCCCCCTCCCCCTCCCCACATTTTTTATTACCAAACTGGATAAGCTGGGAACGTTTATTTACAAACGAAGCTTTTTTAAGCGTGCAGTTCATGTTCAGAGTTGTATGACTCTCACTACGTCAATCTTAGAACCTCGCACCCTGCTCAGAGAAACCCCGCACTCCTCGGCCGTGCTGCCCCCCCTCCCGCCCCCGCTTCCCTCCAGCCCCCGGCAGGCTCTCGTCTGCTTTGTGTCTGGGGATTTGCCCGTTCTGGACATGTCAGACATTTCCCAGAAACGAAGTCGTACATCACAGGGTCCCTTGTGGCCAGCCTGCCACCTCTGTAATGATTCCTCTAGAATCGCATTCCGCTGCATAGACAAGCACACGGGGATTGTTTCCACCGTTTTGGCTGCTGTGAAGACCACCACTAGGAGCGGAATTGCTGGGTCACGCGTGACCGTACACTTACTGTTTGTGGAGCCGCGGGTTGACCCGTCTGCCCTCCAGTCGCCCTGCTGACCCTCATGTGTCCCTGTTTGCAGCTTCCACGACGACGCCCCCAAGGACTACAGGCAAGTCTCTCTGACCGCCGTGAAGCAGCGATTCGAGGACAAGCGCTACGAAGCAATCAGCCAGGAAGAGGTACCCCCCCTCCTTCTGCCCCCGCCCCAGACACCTGCCCCCGGGGCCTCGTCCATCTAACCCTGGCCTCGTTTCAGGTGCTGAGCTATGGCCAGCTGTGCGCGGCGCTGGGCGTGAAGCAGGGCAGCCCGGAGCCCACGTCCTTCCTCAGCGCGGGGGACGTTCAGGCCTTCCTCAGCTCTCCGTCAGGAAGGAGAGCCAAGCGGTGAGTGAGGCCCGGGTGTGCAGCGCTGCGCTGCAGCGGCGGCTCCCGTGTGCTGGGCCTGGGTCCCCTCGGGAGCCCTGCGGCTGCCTGAGGGGCTGCGTGACCCCCAGTAGGCAGGGGGCTCCTAAGGCGCAGCAAGGAGAAGCAGCTGGGCCCCGTCTCCCCAGCCTGCCGCTCCTTCCCCTCTCTGCGGGGCAGCTCTCTCTAGCTTTAACCCGGCTCCCCTTCAGGGAGGAAGGTCTTCAGCGGGGTTGAACCCAGCTCAGCCTGTGGCCCCGCCACACATCAGACATGCGCTGGCCACCCTGTGCCACGGCACTGCTGTCACTCGGTCCCACAGCTGCTGCCTGGTTACGGTCCTCGGCACTTTCCCGGCTCCCCATCTCCACCCTTGTCTCCCAAGTGTACCATGCGTGTCCTCGTGCCCGTGCCCTGGCTGTACCACCTGGGATATCGCCCCCCCCCGCCCCCGCCTTACCCACCCGAGGAGCTCCTGTTGCTCCTGCGAAGTCCAGCTGCGCACAGCATCGCCGGGGCTGCCGCTCTGACCCTTTGCTGGGAGCTTCCTGAGGGCAGGCAGCCCGGGAGCCGTGCTGTCCCGTCGTCCCCGTCCGCTGGGCCAGGGCGGGCCTCCCACTCTGCGCTGCGGCCGTGACCGGCGCCTGGCTCTGCCCCCTTGCAGGAAGCGGGAGAACAGCCTGCAGGAGGACAGGGGCAGCTTCGTCACCACGCCCACCGCCGAGCTGTCCGGCCCGGAGGACGTGCTGCTCGGCAGCTTCCTGGACTGGAGCCTGGACTACTGCTCCGGCTACGAGGGCGACCAGGAGAGCGAAGGCGAGAAGGATGGCGACGGTGAGGGCCTCGGGCTGCGGGCCGCAGCTCCACGCCAGGCCCCGTCTGCCCCGCCGGAGAGTGCGTCTGCACACAGGCGGGCGCGACACAGCGAGCCCCTAGGATAGCGTGGCGGGTCCTCCCAGCCCCCGGGGAGGAGAGACGACCGCGTTCACCCCCAGCCGGGCCCATGTTGACCTCACTGGGGCAGGGGAAGAGGAAGAGACCTTGCCTGGAATCCACAAGAAGATCCTTCTAGAACATTGTGTGACGTTTGCCAGCCACTGCCCAAATTTTGGCCTCTGTGCCTTGTGCAGATCTCCGGGGCCACCTGTGGGAGGCACTGTCCCCGTGTTGCTGGGCAGCTGCAGCTGAACACACAGAACCCCAGGTCTAGCGGTTTCTGCCGGCTTTCCCATTGCTTGCTTTTGTGCCTACTTGGGGATTAGGTAGATGAAGTAGATTATAGATGGTCAGTGTACTGTCACTTCCTGTTGTCCCCTAAGTCACACTGAGAGCCATCCTCCATCTCCTACCCCAAGGAGAGAGTGGTACGGAGGGCATCCAGCGAGCTGCAGACGTGGGCCCCTGGGGTCCTGACCGGGCAGGGGGCACCCTGTGCTCAGTGGCCTGACCTCTCTTCCCGCGTGTCCCA
Source organism: Suricata suricatta (assembly GCF_006229205.1). Lineage (NCBI taxonomy): Eukaryota > Metazoa > Chordata > Mammalia > Carnivora > Herpestidae > Suricata > Suricata suricatta. Next base: position 1,832,025 of record NC_043707.1, read on the forward strand.
CAGTGACCATGCCCAGCGGTGTCCTCGACGTCACCGTGGTCTATCTAAACCCAGAACAGCACTGCTGCCAGGAATCGAGCGACGAGGAGGCCTGCCCGGAGGACAGCAGACGCCAGGATGTGCGCACCTACGCACCAGGCCCCCAGACGCCTCCGAGCCCGGAGCCCCAGCCTCTGCTCCGCGGCAGGAGGGAGCCAGGCAAGGACAGCGTGACCTCAGGCTACTCGTCCATCTGCAGCGCGAGTCCCACAGACTCGGTGGGCGGTGTCTTGGGGGCCCCTCCCCGATCTACCTCAGTGCCGTCCCCCGGCAGCGACTCAGGCACACAGCCTTGCCGCCGGCACGCCAAGAAGCCATGTTTACAGTGTCGCTCTCCCAGCCTCCCGGAGAGCAGCGCCCCCCAGCAACAGGTAAAGAGGAGAAATCTGCCCGTCCACAGCGAGGAGGAGGGCACCGAGCACGAGGCGAGGGGCCTGAGCCCGGCCTGCTGAGCCCCTGGCTGTCCACACTGGCTGCGGGGACCGCCACTGCGCTAGGGAGCCTGGGGCTCCGGAGGTGGGCGCCGCGGGCACCCCAGAGGCTCTCACACAGGGAACCGAGAAGGCCGGGGACACGAAGTTTCCTCCTCTGGGGCGGCCCCACACGGGCTGCCAGAATGTCTATGTCAGAACAGAAACTCCAGTTCTTCCCTTTGGAAGGTTTAGCCTCAAAGTCCTCATGCCGCGTGCTGTGAAGCCCCTTTGTCCCTTCTTGTGTCCTGCTCTCTCTGGGGAGCCTGAGATCTCCCCAGCCCCGCTGAGCCACATCCCGGGAACTGACGGCGTGAGCAGGCGGGCTGGCGTGGCTCACCCCCCCGCATCTGGGGGGCTCGGGTGACCGGGGGAGCCGACCTCTCCGAGCGCACGCACCACCGTCCCGTCCCCGCCTCGGCTCCCTCCCTCCCTGGGTGGCAGGTCCCCTGCTGAGGGAGCCCTGCTCTGCACACCGCCGAGGCCTGCACGTGACCACCAGGTGGGCAGGGCCTTGCCGGTCTTGGCCCTAGCATTCCTGCCTGCCATGCTTCCACCTCCTTTTAGAGCCCCGTCTCTTCCCGCAGAGTGATTTGTCTGTGTCCCCAGCAGGTGGTGCCCACCTGAATGCCTCTCTTTGCACTGAGTTTCCAGGCCATTTCTTTTCGTCTTTATTTCCATCCTTTGTGTTTCTAAGATGGAAATAAAAAGTAAAGATAGAAGATCTTAAATTTAATAAAGAGATTCCTAACTTTATTTAGGCTCAACTAAAAAAAGAAATCTCTGACTCAGATCCCTCAGTGCTATCCTGACGCTCTTGAGGCAAAATGAATTTTCCCAGAGAAGTTGGACCAAAAAAAATGTCATTCGTAACATCTGAGGTGACCATGATGCAGAAGAGCGAGATTCAGAGGACCCATCCCCACCTGTTGGGTGAGGGCGGGTCTGCTGTGGGCACCTGAGCCCCCCCCAGCCCCCCACCTGCTGGGTCGGCAGCCACAGCACCAGAGGGACCTGCTGGAGGCTGGCCCCGCCTCTTCCCGGTTAGGCTGGCCGCTGGGACAAGTCCCCTGCAGCGGTAGCTTTTGTTTTTTCTCAAAATGTCAGAAAGGAACCGCGGCCAGGAGTGTCCCCCAGATGCTCTTGAACCAGAACTATGGCACACAGAGATACTGATGCAGTGGTGGCTTTCCTGGGTGCTTGGTGTGCGTGTGCATTTGTGTGTGGGCGTCCCCATGTGTCCCCGTGGGAGCTGTCTTCTTGCTACTGTAAGAGAATTCTGACCACTGTGGGTGGGGCATGGTTGGCATTTGGGGAACCTGCCATTGGGATTGCAGACCTTTCCTGTCAGCTGTGTGCTCCTGGGCATGTGTGAGCCTCGGCTGCCTCCTGTGAGCTGGGGCAGTAATACCTACCTCACAGGGGTGTCGGGAGCATTAAATGTGATAAGGACAGTGGCAGCCTAGTGACGTGCATATGTGACTGCGTACCACCTTGTCTACGGCCCATTGTCAAGACACAACTCTGGGTGGACCTGCTTCCCTACCTTCTCCAGCCTGCACCCGTAGAAGGTCACCACTCCCGGGGGACCTAATGCCGCCTGCCCGGCCGAGTGAGGCTTTTCCTCTCCCCTCTTACCGCACAGAGAAGCTCCTTTGAGACCAGAGTGCTGTCCGCCTCCCCCCCCGCCAAGCTGGGCACGAAAACAGGCTGCTGCCAGTGGAGGTGCGCCCTGAGCTCCCACGCTTCCCAGCCCCTGGCTGCGTGGGTACACAGCTCCCCTCCTGTGGCACCTCCCTATTCCAACTGTGAAAGGGATTCCTCCCTTCGTTAAGCAGTCCCCCTGCTCGCAGTCTGCCACCTCTCCAGGTCCCGGGTGGCGCCTGCAGGGCTCGCTTTCCTACTTCCCTCCGCTCACACTGGCCCTGCTGTCTTCATCACTCCTCCCAGCTTGCATTAGTCCCCACTCCACCCCCCAGCCGGCTGTCCCACGTCCCGGAGGGTCCTCCATTCTGGAACAGCTCCCTGTTGCTTCTGTGATGCCTGAAACTCCACTCCTCCACCCCTGTGGATTCTAGACCCCCTTGCACCACCCCTCCTTCACCTGTCCCTGCCTAAACTCTTGCCCCACCTTGGACCTTGCCCAGGCCCGTTGTTCACTGGCCACAGTCCTGGCTCTCCTGGACTTTCATGTGCCTATGCCCAGGTGGCCTACCTGATGCCACCTCCAAATGTTCTATTACCAGCGTGTCCAAGGGCGAACACTTCCTCCTCCACGCGTCTTTCTCACCTCTAGTGACTGCTACCCCAGTAAACTACTGGGCCCCTCCACGTTCCCTGCCCGGTGCTAGGTGGCCTGGGGTCCGCAAGGCAGCTTGGCCCTGCCTTAGAGCCCCTTCAATAAGGACAAAGACAAAGTCTATCGGAAGCGATCACAGGTGCCACCGTCTGTCTAGCCAGTCATTCAAACCAGAAGTCTGTGCGTCACGTGAGGACCCTCCGCAGCCTTGGGCCCAGCACTGGACTGGAATGGCTGCCCGCCCTGCGGGGGCGGAGCCTCGGGGGCGGGGCTTGCGCTCCGGGCTCGGGAGTGGGTGGCCCGGCCGGAAGGGGGCGGTCTTCTAGCCCGGAAAGGCCCGGACTTCCCGGAGGCGGCAAATCCGGAGGGGCCGCCGCCGTCCTCATGCTGCCCGCGGACTGCTCGCGCCGGTGAGACCCGCGCGCTGGGAGGGAGCGGGGCGGGAGGGAGCACGGCGCGGGGCCGCCCGGGGTGCTGAGCCGCCGGTGCACCCCTCCCAGGCTGGTGGCCGAGCTGCGGGACGCCCTGGACGCCTGCGCTGAGCGACAGCGGCAGCTGGATCGGAGCCTGCGAGTCTCCCGCCGGCTGCTGCGGACCTGGTACGCGGACCCCGAGACCACCCGACAGCCCTCCCTCGGGTCCTGGGAATCCCCTCGGAGCCCTCCGGACTGGGCGACTGCCGCGAAGCCAGGCACCCCCTTGGGGTCCGTTGCGTCTGGGCTCTGCCTCTTGGCCGTGCCACGACTTTGCTGTGACTTCGCAGGGAACCAGCCGAGACCCCGGCTCCGCAGCCAACCCCAGGGCCAGAAACTAGCGAAGAGGCCCCGTCTCCGGGTAAACTTCCAGCGCTCACCTTCTCTTGGTGCCGCCCCTGCGCTGCTTTCCGGAGAAGCAGTGGCGAGTGACGAGTGACCGCTGCATGGGCCTTCGGCTTTTGCAGAATGCACACCCAGCTCTCAAGAGCTCAAGGAGCTGGAGCTTCTGACCCAGGCGCTGGAGAAGGCTGTGCGGGTGAGAAAAGGCATCTCTAAGGCTGGAGAAAGACACAGGGCCCTCAGCCCGAAGTCAGGGTCCACTGCCACTTCTGCCAGCACAGCGTCTGCCCCGTCCCGGGCCTCAGGCCAGGCTGGCTGTCGAGTCTCAGAGACAAAGCCCCCCAGGGGCATCCAGCAGAACGTGGTGCCTGCCAGGGGCCTCCCTGAGTGCAGGCTTCTGTCAGCGGGGGATCGCACCCGTGTGGGGAGAGGAGCCGGAGTCACCAAGCCTGGACCAGGCCTCGGGGACCAGCAGACACCCCCATCAGCTGGTCTTCGGGCCCCAGAAGCTTTCACGCTGAAGGAGAAAGGGTAGGTTTCCCAGACTTTTCCTGGACGAACTCTTGCCTCTACTTGATCAGACTGACCAGCAGCAGGAGTCTGGGATGTGGGGTGACAGGGAGGACATGGCATTGAGTCCGATGTGGGCCAGGGGAGCCCCCAGGGTGCCATCCCATGAGACCCATGCCCCAAAGCTGGCAGAACGCAACACCCCGGGGGCCTGTGCACTAACCCTTCCCCTTATCCACACAGCCCAGGGGCTCCAAATGGGCTCTGGAGGGCCTGGGCTCTGCCCCTGGTGTCCTCTCCTCTCTCTGCCGGGGCACACGTGAGCTGTGCTGGCTCCCACAGCCACTCGGGAAGCCCTGTTCAGGGCGTGAGGGGGGCAGCCCCCCGAGTGTGGCTTCTCTGAGCACCGGCTCCCCTGACAGGACCTTGCTGCAGCTACCCATGGCCTACAGGAAAGCGGCTTCCCGGAACTCCCGGTAAGGCTGGGTGCCCGCTGGGGGGGTGGGGGGAGGCCAGGGCAGTGTGGACAGCAGGGAGGCTGAGGCTTCCCGCCAGCGCGGGCCACGCCGGTAAGACTTTCCCATCAGGCCCCTGCTTTGTTGACTGGATGGGGACACTTCCCGCGGTAAGAGGGTCTGCCTTGCTAGGACCGCGAACATCACCTTGGTCTCCTCAGACTTTGAGGCTGAGGGACCCTGAGTTCCCCCTTCCGCCCCCCCTCCCGCCCCCCCCCCGCCCCCCCGTCTTGTCTGTGGACCTGAGGATGATAGTATCGGCTTCGTGCAGGTGCTTAAAGGTAGGTAAGGAGGTGCCTTTCAAGTGTGCGCTGTGCCTGCACCCAGAGTTCTCTATCGTTGTCCCGGGGAGCCCCCTCCCCATCTTCCCTGAACTCTCTCCTGCTATTTCCCAGAGCACATCAGCTCTGTTCCCTCTTCCTGGACAGTGTCCCCTTGGTTTCCCGAGGCCTCCAGAGGGCCCTCCTGGCTTTCAGCAGAGCCAGACACCCCCACCCGGGACCCCGCCCTGCCTCCTGAGGCCCCGCCCAGCTAGATGGCGTAAACCGTATCGCTCTCTGTTCCCCGGTGCCCGCGTGGACATCCCAGCCTGTGGGCCCAGCTCAGCTCTACACCGACCGGTGACTCCGTGGACGCCGCTACGGCCGCCAAAACCCAGTTCCTCCAGAAAATGCGGATGACTGTATTCTTGCTGGGCTTGTGGGCCCCCAGGGCGGGGGAGGGGTGGTCCTGGCTCTGAGCCTGGTGAGTTTAAGGATCGTCTCCAGGAAAAGCCAGAGCCATTCTGGGGTCCTGTCCCTGGTGGGAGGGGAAGGGGGCAACGTGACCGCAGAGCAGCTTCCCTGACCCGCGTCCAGGCAGGTGGGCCCAGCTCCGGGCTCAGCGCCGCAGAAGTGGACGCCGAGGTGGGGCCCCTGCGCAAGGCCTGCTCGCTGCTGAGACAACGGATGGAGGAAGCGCTCTCAGCCGGTCAGCGGGCCCCGCCGCGTGTCGTGGGCCGGAGAGGGCTCGGGACTGGCACGGGCCTGACCTGCCGTCCCTTGACTTTCGCGTAGCCCCTGCCGACGGCGTGCAGGAGTTCCACCGCCTGCTTACCCTGGAAGGGCTGCAGGCCATCACGGAGCAGTGCCTCCACCGGCTGCAGGAGCTGCGCGCAGGTGAGACCCCCACAGGCCTCAGCGTGTGCTGAAGTCTTGTCGGAGGCCACAGGCCTTGAGCCAAACGGCTCAGCAGCAGGGCCGCTTAGGGCAGGTCCTTCCCAGGGCCCCCCCCCCGAACTGCGCCTCGGCCTCCCCTGACGCAGCCCTCGCGCTGCCCGCTGCCAACAGTCAGCCTATTTTCTGGTCACTGAGGGTGGCACGTGAGAAGCAGACATACCGGCCACTGACTTGCCAGGTGTCATAGAGGTGGTTTTTCATGGATAACAGGGTTTCATCCAGGAGTCAAAGAGAGAGTTCTCAGTCCCCTAGAGGCTAATGGGCAGGAGGTCCCTGGCCGCCACCCCATGAGTTCACATCCCCCTGTCCTCACAGCGGTGGTGGGACAGCAGCCGGGGCCGTGTCCTGAGGGGAGGCGCCCCCGAGCCTCGCTGCCCTGCGGAGGAGGAACAGCCCCTCTCTGGAGCCCCCAGCTTCTTCTCTACTCCAGCACCCAGGAGCTGCAGACCCTGGCGGCCCTCAAGCTGCGGGTGGCCATGCTAGACCAGCAGATCCACCTGGAAAAGGTACTTCCGGAGTTGGGGCGTGGAGCCTGGGTGATGGGGGCGCCTCTGGGCTTGCGTGCATGCTGACACAGCGCTGGCCCGCGGGCCGAGCTTTGGGGTGGGAGGGGGGTGCCGGAACATGGTGCCTGAAGCCTGCCCTGGAATTGCCCCATGGGGGGGCTCTTCTGTAAGCCCTCAGCTAAGTGTCTGGGACAGGGCCCTCCTGGGACGTTGGCTCTTCGTCACCCTCAGGTCCTGATGGCGGAGCTCCTCCCCCTGGTGCGCGCACAGGAGCCACAAGGGCCACACTGGCTGGCGCTCTGCCGAGCGGCGCACAGCCTGCTGTGCGAGGGCGGGCAGCGCTTCCCCACCATCCTTCGAGACGAACCCGCCAACTGAACCTTTCCCGTGGCTGCCGCCCCCCGCCCCGTTCTCAGGCCTCAGGACCCTGGCATGAGGGTGGCCTTGTTCGGACGCTGAGCTGTTGGGAGAGCGCTCCCCACCCCCCGCTGGCTAACAGGGACTGAGGGGATTCTCAGTGCGGAGATGGCTGCGCCCACCGTGGGAAACCAGGTTTCCCGGGTTGGGTGAGGCCAGCACCCTGGCTCTTCTGAGGACCCCAGCCCAGCAGCCAAAGCGAGGGGTCAGGCCTGCGCCTGGCTTGGCCTTCCGAGGGCTCAGGGACCAGAGGCCTTCGGTGCTTTGCTTAGCTACCTCGGTTTCTTCTCGCTTTAGACTTCCGAGCCGCTGGTGTGATGTCGACACCGCCTTAGAAAGTATGTATGTTGAAATCACACTGAGATGGGACTTGGTACCTGTTTTTTCTTTGTGTTTTTGCTCACCAAGCACGCAGCAAGTGTACTCTCTGAGAACACCCCTTCCTTTCGGTACCAAGGGGCGGGGAAGGCCACTGAAGGCGAGCAGGGCTGGCACTTCCCGCAAGCATTGGCCCCAGCACACCCGAAACCCCTCCCTCCAGTCGCCTACACTGTACTGGGCACATTGGAAACACAAAAGCCACAAGCATATATCAGAGCGGGTGCCCCCCCCCCCCCCCCGCCACTGTCAGCACCAGGGAACTCGCTCCTGACCTATTCCACGACCACCTCCAACCTTCCTGCCTCTCCTGCTGGAGGAATCCTTGCTTTGTGAAGGCAAAACAACGCAGAGGTCAAGGGCACAGCCTCTGGGCTTATACCCCTCACAGGTTTGGACTTACACTTGATTGCTGCTCTGGGACTTTTAGCAAGATTCTCAAGGGCCCAGTGTTGTCCTCACTGTCATCCTGGGGTTAGTCGCTGGGAGAGGTAATCGAAGAGACGTGACCACCCGTTGACCCGTGAGTTGGATCTGGGTAGCCGGAGTCTCCTCACCCCTCCCCTGCCCTTGGAATGCGGCTTCCACTTGCCTTGTCACTCCCAGGGGCTGCTCCGAGGACACAGGCTTGAGGCAGTGACCTGATGCTTTACACACCCACCCAGGTGCACAGCTGCACCCAGTTAGGGCCTCTCCTGACACCAACCTTCAAGCCCTGGTGGTGGGTGTAGGTGCTGTAGGGAAGGCCCCTTGCTTACTAACCCCGCCCCCCTCACCTGGAGTGGCCTCTTTCTTCAGTCCCCCCTGCCCTCTGCACGTGGGGGCCAGTTTCAGATGACCCCCCCCAGGAGGCTCCCCAGGAGCCCGCACGCCGACAGCAATGGTTACTACCACAGGGTCTGGGGCGAGGACAGACTGCATGGTGCTGGGCCCTGGCGAGGCCTGGGAGTCTAGTGTTATTTAAATAACCCTTTACTGAGGACGCCTGGTGGCTCAGTCAGTTGAGCATCTTGGTTCAGGTCATGATCTTATTGTTCGTGAATTCAGGCCCAGCATCGGGCTCTCAGCTGTCAGCACGGAGCCTGCTTCGCAGCCTCTGTCCCCTCTTAGCACCTCCTCTGCACATCTTCTCTGTCTCTGAAAAATAAGCATCTTATTTATATATATGTATTTGTATATATATAAAACCTTTACTGAGCAGCTGTGCAGACGAAGCACAATTCTCAGAGCTGGGGCATTGGCCCTTTGTGTGGACAGAGATGAGTGAGAGGCAATAAAACCAGCCTCTGCCCCAGGGGTGCTCAGACCCTGGAGCCAGGTAACCCTGGAGAAGGCCCAGGCTCCTGAGAGAGCTGACTGTTGCAGGCATGGGGGAGGGACCAAGTGATGTTGAAGCAGCCTCCAGATGGCTCTGGGTCCCCGCAGGGCGTCCTTATAAAAGCCCCCACAGTCCCACAGGCAGAAACCTTGAACGTGGAACCCAGGTTCTGTGGGCTGCTGGGGACCAGATAACGGACCAAAGTAGGAAACCTAAAACCCTCATCCTGCTGAGGAGCCTCCGGGGAGTGGAACAGCAGTGAACCTGCACCGCCCAGAGCAGGAACAGAGAAGGGGAAGCTACCCCGCTCTCCTGGCCGCTCTGTTGCTGTCTCCAGAGCTCAAGCCCAGTGACTCTGACCTTGAGGAACCCTTCATTTCCAGACTGAGTCCCACTACCACCCTGTCACCCGAAATCAGTTTCCATAACCAGTGGCCCCCACCAAAATTTATGTAATCCACCAGTTCACATAATTGTGACACCACTTCATGGGAACGTTATGGGGTTGGGACAGAGCAAACCCACAGTTCTTAAAACTGTGATTGAGAACTTTGAGAAGGGGTTTTCGGGAGACTATGCAATTAAGATGACCCTCAGCAAATTAAAGACCCTACGTGAGTTGGAATGGCCTACTTTTGGGGTAGGATGGCCCTTGGAGGGAACTGGGGAAAGTCTCAGCAACCCAGCCGATACGTAAAAGAACCCTCCGGGAAAGACCTCACAGGGCTAACAGCAATAGATTCAGATTGAGGGGACTTTTGCTGCCTGAGGGCAGGGGTGTGGTCCACCTTGATCCCTGGCCAGGCCCAAATGGGTGCCCAAAGGTTGTGGACTCAATGACCCACCTATCAGGACCAGTCCTGGTGATGTCCTTGTGGAGAGCGGTGGGCACCTGGGCAGGGAAGTGACCCCCGTGGCATCTGGGAGAATGAGAGCAAAGGTCTGGGTAGGCGCCCCCTCCAGATTGCACCCGCCCACCCTGATTCAACGCCAAGCCAGGAGGCGGCAGTGAACTCCTCTCCTCCGCGTCCCCGGTGGCGTCACCGCATCCCGGGCCAATCCGCACTGACGTGGCGGTCGAGGACGGGAGTGGGGTCTGCGCGGGCTCCCACACCCACTCCGAGCGCAGCCCCCGCGTCGGCGGCATGAGCGCACCCGAGCCCCCGTCCGCGGCCTCTACCGAGCCCCTCGCGTCCCCCGAGCCCCCGGGGGCCCTGCGCGCGCTGCTTTTGGCCACCGGCGGCGTGGGGGGCTCCTGGCCGCGCTGCGTCCTGCCGTTCGGCGTCATGGCCCTGACGACCGGCGCCGCTGCCACAGCCATCACCTTCTCGCTGCGCGGACCCCGCCTGGACCT
>NC_043707.1:1841962-1847558 GCF_006229205.1 Suricata suricatta
GGCAGACGGGCACGTCCTGAGCCCGAGCGTGCGGCCCCCTCCCCAACGAAGTCACCGCGAGCCGGGCGCCTCCTCCCTCCGGACCTCGCCCCGGCTGGGCGTGCGACGGCGCAGCGCGGGTGGCGGGTCGCGGAGGCCCCCTCCCTCGACCGTTCCTTCCTGAGCCTTAGGAGGCCGAGGGCGTGCGGGCTACGAGACGTTTCCCTGTGCGCTCCCCTCTCGCCTCTCCCCCCTCCTCCCAATGTTGCTTTTCAGTGTTCTGCTTGGCGTGCAGAGCGAGTGGCGACCAGAGAGAGCCTGCGTGGCCGGGGCCCTGCGGGGATGCAGGGTGCAGGAAGGCCATGGACTTGGTGAGGCCGCCCTCCGGGGGTGAGCCGCGGCGGGCCATGCTCCCCTCCCCCCTGCTGTCTCTCCTCACTGCTGGGCCGGAAGCCCCTCTCCGCATAATAGAAGCTCAATAAATGTCTGTGCCATGTGTGAACGACCTGTGGCTTGCAAAGGTCTGGAGGGGACAGGAGGTCCTGAGCAAGGCTGGGAGTGTTAGATCGGTTGGCCTTTTAAGGTAAAGACCCCAGCCACTTGAGGCCTGGGACTGTCTGGCCCCCCTGGGCCCCTTCTCCCCCAGATGGGTTCCCCCGCCTGCCCCAAAGCCAGCAGCTGTCACTCCTCCGACTGGGGGGTGGGGGGGGGAGAGGTGGGAGGACTGTAATGACCTGAGAAGGTGCAGGTGGGGACAGGGAGGCAGAGCCTCTTCTAAGGTGCCAGGACGGCGGGGACCAGCTGAGAAGGTGTGAGAGGCTGGGGACAGGTGGGACAGCAGTCAGGAGCTATGAGCCTAGACTGGGGGCTGGGCAGAAGGCCCTCCCTCACTCTCATCAGGCCATCTGCCAGGGCCATCCTACGGGCCAGAAGAGAATTTGTGCAGGGTGTCATTGCAGGGAAGAGGCGGGGCTGCCTGCAGCCTCCTCCCTGGGGAGCTGGTGGTACTGCCGCCCTCTGGGCCCAAGCTCGGCTTGCTGACACAGGAACATTCACAGCAGGCTGAGCCCCGGGGGGCCTCTTTCCACCCGCCCCAGAACCTGCCAGATGTTCTGCAGCCCCCAGCCCCGGCTCTGGAGGAGGCTGGGCTGCAGACAAAGCCTGCACGGGCTGGCTCGGAGCTGGAGGGGAGGCTACTCCCTCATTTCCTTTCTTCCCTCCTGCCAGGAGTCTTGAAGCGCAGTCCGCCAGGGGCTCCCTGGAAGCTTGCCTCGGGCTCTTGTGGGACGCGTGTGTTCCCACTGCGGCCAGCTAGTCACCCAGAAGGATCTACTCAGCCGCTCCTCCCTAGCCAGGGCTCTGCTCATCCTGGGTTGAGGGGGAGACTGCCGACCAGAAGGGATGTGTCAATAGGGTGGTTGGGAAGGTGCTGATTCTGAGCAGAGCATGGAGCCCTGACAGCTGCCTCACTCATGCACCTATGCTGTTAAGGGGCGCATTTTTTCTGGAGGTTGAGTGAGGTGCATGGCACCTGCTCTGTGGGGATCCACAGATTCCCTGCTGCTGCCAACGTGAAGGGAGAGAGGCCAGGAGCCCCTGTGGCTCAATCTTCCCAAGTCTGCCATGGTCTCATCAGCCCCTCCACGCACTGCCTCCTCCCATTTGTGCCAGAGGGCGCCAGTCCCTTGGGGGCCCCGTCACCCTGTCTTCCTGCTGTCCCTCCTCTTCTCCTTTGGTTTCCCTGGGGAGGTTCAGCATCCTCCTGTTCCTCCCTCCTAAAGAGCATGAAGAGTCGGCTTCCCCTCCCCTCTCCTTCTGGGTGCTCACTGTCCCTCTGGCCTAGCTGCCAAATGTGGCTCTGCCCACACAGCCACACCTGCGTGGCATCCTCGTCCTCCATCAGCTGCAGGCCTGGCCTGGGGTGAGCCCCCCATCTGAACCTTCAAGACTCAGAACTTCTCTAAGGTCGGATATGTTCCTGTGTTCCCTGGGCCCTGTGCACTCAGCCGACCTTTCCATCAAGGGCCTTGGCCCCGTCCATCAAGGACCTAACAGTTGTGGAGAAGGGGTCTCAATCCAGAGCAATCCCTGGTCTCTCTTGGCTGCAGCTGCCCCGACCCCAGCTGGCGCTCAGGCTGCCCAGCTGGGCTCCCACTTCAGTTTCCCTCCCCAGGCCGCCTGGTAAGTGGGCCAGGCCTAGCGGTTCTGACACTGAGCCGTCGGTGACCAGGTCCTCCCCATGGACCAGACTTCACTCTGTACCCTCTGCAGGGGTCCTCAACCACTGACCAAGCCCCTGAGCCTGAAGGGGCCCTATTACATAGGGGGCTCCCCCCACCGGCCCCCTTTCAATTTCTCCCTGCCAGCTCTGGGGCTGGACCCATCATGGTGATGCAATCAGATAGAGACCCAGAGATGCTTTGGGACAAGAGTTTGGCTTGATCTGGGGGTGGGGGTAGGGTGGAGGGAGAATGCCAGTTTCATCACTTAGGTAAGCTCAGGTCAGACCAGGAGGATGCATCCTTCCTGAACATAAAGCAAGAGGGACTCTGGGTCTGTTGAGCCCCTGGTTGCAAAACCCGCAATGGCTCAGCAACGTTGAATAACAGGCATCTGTCCAGTAAGAAACTCAATCTCAGGCAGGTTAACGGAACTTGAACCACAGGACCAGCAATCGGAGCAGCTTGGATTCAAAATCAGACCTGGTCCCAGTGGTGGGTTTTTTCCTACTAGAGCACACCAGTGCCTTGGGGACATCTCATAACCACCAGCCCAGCTTGGCTCCTAGAGCCCTGAGTGTTCCCTGTAGGGACCCAAGGGAGCTTCGGGGCACCAGCCTTCAGATCCAGAGCCCAGTCTGCCAGATGGGCCTTCGGGAGGAGGCGGCCAGACCCCCGCCCAGCACGTGGCACAGCCCCAGGAGCAGTCAGGGCCTGGAAGCAGGCCGAGGACCCAGCTGGGTGGTCCCCCACGGCTGCGTGGCTGAGCCGCCCCCTCCAGACCCCTCCCGCCAGCCGCATTCCAGGCTCACCGGCCCCTCCCCCGGCTCCCGGGCCTCCCAGCCCCCTCCCCTGCCGGCCCCGCCAGCGTCTGAATCTGCTTCTGATTCCGGCTCTGTCGACGAGGCCCCCTCCCCTCCCCTCCCTTCTTCCCGGCCCGAGCAGCCCCGCCCCCGGCTGGGCCCAGGCTTGCGCCTACTGAGCCCCCCACCCCCTCCTGGCACAGCTCGCCGGCCCTCGCTACAGCCGGGAGGAGGCGGTGGCCGGGGCGCCCCAGGCCCCGCCCGCCCTCGGCCCTTCCTGGGAGGCCGGGAGACCTGCTCGACCCGGCCCTCTGTGGGTGAGTGCAGCGGCGGGCGACGGGTGGGGCCTCCGCGGGCGGAGGCGCCGGGAGCGGGGGCGACTCCTGTCAGCGCTCCAGGCCCAGCGGGAGGACGCGCCAGCATCCCCGCTGTTGCGCTTGGCCCGGGGCGTGCCTGCGGCTGCTCCTACCCCTGGGCCTCGGCCGGGGCCGCCCGGGATTACTTGGCATTGCGGTCCAGCGGGCAGAGCCTCGGACCGGGCTCTCTTTCCCCGAGGGCAGCAGCGTGGGGCCCGGCGGGCTGGCAGATCTACCGCGACTCCGGCCATGCCCGGCTGGCCCTGGGAGTTGCTGCTGACCGCGGGCACGCTCTCGACCGCGCTGAGCCTGGGGCCGCCAGCGCCCGCCGACCCCTGCCATGATGAGAGGGGCGCGCCCCGTGGCTGCGTGCCCGGCCTGGTGAACGCCGCTTTGGGCCGCGAGGTCCTGGCGTCCAGCACGTGTGGGCGGCCGGCCACTCGGGCCTGCGATGCCTCGGACCCAAGGCGGGCACACCCCGCCACCCTCCTGACCTCCGCAGGGAGCACCACAAGCCCTGTGTGCTGGCGTTCGGACTCACTGACGCAGGCGCCCTTCAACGTGACCCTCACAGTGCCCCTGGGCAAGGCTTTCGAGCTGGTGTTCGTGAGCCTGCGCTTCTGCTCTGCGCCCCCCGCCTCAGTGGCCCTGCTCAAGTCACAGGACCACGGCCGCAGCTGGGCTCCGCTGGGCTTCTTCTCCTCCCGCTGTGGCCTGGACTATGGCCGCCTGCCTGCCCCTGCGGATGGCCCACCAGGCCCAGGGCCCGAAGCTCTGTGCTTCCCTGAGCCCCAGGCCCAGCCTGATGGTGGCGGCCTTCTGGCCTTCAGCGTCCAGGACGGAAGCCCACCAGGTCTGGATCTGGACAGCAGCCCGGTGCTCCAAGACTGGGTAACTGCCACGGACATTCGAATAGTGCTCACAAGGCCTGCCATGCTTGGGGACACCAGGGACTCCGTGGCCATGGTTCCTTACTCTTACTCCGCGACTGAGCTCCAGGTGGGCGGGCGCTGCAAGTGCAATGGGCATGCCTCACGGTGCCTGCTGGACACCCAGGGCCACCTACTCTGCGACTGCCAGCATGGCACCGAGGGCCCTGACTGCGGCCGCTGCAAGCCCTTCTACTGCGACAGGCCGTGGCAGCGGGCCACGGCCCGGGAAGCCCACGCCTGCCTTGGTGAGGCCTTGGAGGGCAGCCTGGGGACCCTGGACCGGGCCAGCCTGCCCCTGACCCATCCCTTCCTGCAGCTTGCTCCTGCAATGGCCACGCGCGCCGCTGCCGATTCAACATGGAGCTGTACCGACTGTCCGGCCGCCGCAGTGGCGGGGTCTGCCTCAACTGCCGGCACAACACCGCAGGCCGCCACTGCCACTACTGCCGGGAGGGCTTCTATCGAGACCCTGGCCGTGCCCTGAGTGACCGCCGTGCTTGCAGGGGTGAGCCTGCCACCAGCTGCCTGCACGTCCTCACCCTCTGATTTCCCACCTCCCCACATGGGCTTCTGACTGTCCCATCTCTGTCCTCAGCATGTGACTGTCACCCTGTTGGTGCTGCTGGCAAAACCTGTAACCAGACCACAGGCCAGTGTCCCTGCAAGGATGGTGTCACAGGCCTCACCTGCAATCGCTGTGCCCCCGGCTTCCAGCAGAGCCGCTCTCCGGTGGCGCCCTGCGTTAGTGAGTGTCCCTGTCCTTAGGCCACCTCAGCCGAAGCCACTGCTCCGCTGCTACCTGCTTGTCCCCGGGGCTCTGCAAATCCCCCCGCGCCCCTCCCCCCCGCTGAAATGCGGACTGTTCTCTCATCCGGTCTGCAGAGACACCTGTCCCTGGACCCACTGAGGAGAGCGGCCCGGTGGAACCCCAGGGTGAGTGGACTCAGAACGGGGGCCCAGATTGGCGTGACTGTAGGGGAAGAGGGCTTTGGCTTCAAGGAGGGGGAGGAGGAAAGGGCAGGGTAAGGAGATAGGGACCTGTGCCAGCCTCCACACCCCCTCCAGACTGCAACATGCACTGCAAACCAGCCCGCGGCAGCTACCGCATCAGCTTGAAGAAGTTCTGCAGGAAAGACTACGGTAGGCCTCCTGCCCTCACCTTCTCACCTTCCCCTGACCCTCCCTGGGCCTCCCACTGTCGCCGGCCCCGCCCTGTCAGCCCCCGGTGGCCTCTCTGGGCCCCCCTCCCGACCCCGCGGGCGCCCAGAGCTCCTCCGGACGGCCCGCCCCCTCCCGGCTCCGCCCCG
>NC_043707.1:1847658-1848860 GCF_006229205.1 Suricata suricatta
GAGCTCTGGGCATGCGCGCTGGCGCCCCGCCGCAGGGCGGCGAGAGCTTGCGTCTGCCCGGGTCGGGTCCGGGCACAGGGGGGCGCGGGCTCGCGAGCCTGGGCGGGGGATGTGGGGTCCAGCCGAAGGCAAGGCTCGGGGCGTCCGGAGCCGAGAGGGCTGCCAGCCAGAGTCACCGCCCCCCCGGGTCACGCGTAGACCTGGGAACGCGCGTCCGCGTGGACACGACGTCTAGTCCCGAGCGGGCGGAGAAAGGGAGCAGGGGGTTCTCCGGGTGCGACCAGAGCAGACGAGCCCGGAGACCGAGGCCGAGAGAAACAGCCGGACGGAGACAAAACAGGGACACATAAAGCCAAGAAAGAGGCCGAACACAGGCAGAGACGCAGCGGAGACAGGGACACAGACGCCCAAGCAACAGAGACGGGGCAGGCAGAGGTGACAGGCGGGACAGACCCGGACCAGAGGCTGGCTTTCTCGCTGTGGGAGGAGTTACAGCGCCCTCTGCGGGTCCTGGCAGCAAACGGGGGAGCCCCATGGGGGTCCACAGGCGTCTGTGATGGCCACAGTGCCTCCTGGGGAGTCACACCACTCCCTGAAGATCAGAGTCCGTGGGGGCTGGAGCTACCGCGGCCCTTGGGGTGTTCTCAGACCTTAGATGGATCCTGGCATCACAAGGGAGTTCATATCTGTTGGGAGAGGGTCACAGTTCTTTTTAGGAAGGTGAGAATGCTCTCTGAGGGATCAGACATCACAGGTGTTGGGGGGATGTCACAGCGGCCCTTAGCGTGTTCTCAGAGCCTCGAAGTGTTGTTCGGCCCCACAGAGGGTTCACAGCCTTCTGGGACCATCACAGTGCCCGTTGGAGGGGGAAGATAATGTGAAGATGGGGAGGCAAGAAGACCGTTGGAATGACAGTGGCCCAGTGGAGCCCGGAAGCAGCTCTTTGGAGCTATCACATCCCTGTGTGTCGGGGCGGGGTGTCTCTGCATCGGTCACACTCCTCCTAGGCATGGGCGCGTGGCATCTAGGGAGTCGCTGGGCAGCGGCGACGCGCACGACGCCAGCAAAGGCTCCTCTGCAGGCGGATGCACTGGATGAACGTGCGCCTCAACGTGGAAGCAGCGCCGCGTCCGCGCTGCGGGCTCAGGCAGTCCCGCAGCGCCCCCGCCGTTCGCGCCGCTGCAGCCTCCGCAGGCGCCTCG
>NC_043707.1:1848960-1876985 GCF_006229205.1 Suricata suricatta
AGACCCCGGCCCCGCCGGACCCCCACCCCGGGGGCAGGGCCGGCGCCTCCCCTTCCCCGCCCCGCCATCAGCCGCGTGGTGGGGGGCCGGCCCGGGGCGAAGCGTCGCAAAGAGCCGCTTCTGTGTCAGTCTTTTTTCAGGGTACTTTCCGGCTCTACAGGGGTAGGAAGTCCTCTTCTGGGCTCCTAATTGCAACAGATTCTCTGATAACGTTCTGCCCTTGAAGACTTGCAAGTGCTTTCCTCTGGGCCCTGGGCTTGCCCTGGGATGACACGCCCGCCCACCTGCCCCTGGCATGGCTGCCCAGCCTGGGAGCCCTTGGTGGGGCTGCTGTGCCAGGCAGCAGCTGTCCCGCAGGCCTTGCCGGTAGAAGGAAGCATTTCCCCAGGGCCGCGGGCGCTGTGCTTTCTGAGCCTTGAGTAAGCACAGCTGGAGGTCGGGCATAGGCTGCGCCTGGTCAGGTTTTCTTTGGGCAGGGGTGCTGGTGGCCCGATGAGAGGTTTTCACTGATGACCTCAGTGCAGGAGGAGTCGCTGTGGGTCTCCTTGATTGCCACTCGCTGGGCTGACATTCAAGGCCAAAGGTTGTCTAAGAGCCACCTGGGCTCCGGCGAGGCACAGGTGGACTGTGTGGTTAGCAGCGCGCCCAGGAGGCGCAGGCCGGTGGCTGTGTTTCCGTTTCCGATTCCTCGCCAGGAGCCGGGCTCCATCCTCACACTCTGTTCCTGGCACATAGCAGCCACTTGTAAATGTTTGCTTCGTTGTCTTGGAGACAAGCTTGCAAATTCTGTTCGTTTTAAGGGAAACAAAGCCAGATAAGAAAGATAAAGTAATCTCCGGAAGGTTTGACAACTCCCTCCAGCCGGTGGGGTAGCCCCATATGCAAGTCCCTCCACGCTGGAGGTTGGCCTCCATCTAATCTCAGCCCTCATAAAGCCTTTGCTCAAAGTGCAATATAGCAAGTGCTCTGTTTAGAAGCTTGTCTCTCCCCATGGACAGGGCAAGAGCCATGGCACATTCATCTTTGTCCCCTATTATCTGGCATGGAATGGGGGGGTGAGGGTTGTCTCCAGAAGGCTGTGAAATGAACTGAGGTGCTAAAACTAGTTGCCAGTGGTTTTCATCTAGGCTAAGGGTGACCTTTCGGGGAACATAGACGTCATCTAGGCAGGCTTCTCATAACAGTCATAAAATCCACCCCCCTGAATCTCCAAGTTCATGGGCAGGTGGGCCCCGCGGGCTTACACTGACCACTGCTGCCAGGACTGTCCAGCGGGTCACGTGACCTTGGGCACACCGTGTTGCTCCTAATTCTCCTTAGAGCCTGAGCCAACCTCCGAAGACAAATTTAAGTGTTTGCTTTGAGATGCTTTCTGCTTCAAAGTACGAAAGAACAACGAAGCAGGTTATAAAAAAGCACTTAACTTTCACCCTGTTCAATGTTTTACCTGCTGAAGCATACCTTTCCTGTTATGACAACTCTGCTCATGGAGGAAGGAAGCCCTTTCCCATTCAAGCAGCAGCTTCAGCGGCTGTTTCAAGTGTCACTTTCCCAATAGAGATCATATCAGAGGAAACAGACCAAAAACAAAACAAGAAAATACCCGGGCATTTTCTGAAGAATCCGCTTGAATTCTTTATTCGGTGACTTTCATGAAGTTCTCAACACAGGTTGAGGAGGCTGTGTTCCCGTGTCGGCGCGGCCACAGAGGTGGACAGGGGTTTGCCTCCCACTGGCCTTTGGTAGGGGCTCTGGAGAAGGACGTGAGCTATATTTTAGAGAACTAAGAGATGATAGATGTGGCAAGACCACGTAAGGGAAGGAGCCTCCCGAGCGAAGGGGCAGCGCATGCATGGAGTGACGAGCACAGCTAACCTTGCAGCCTGCTCTTGCAAGAAGGGCGGTGGGGCCTCCGGTGGGTGGAGTGAAGAGAGGAAGGTGAAGCCAGGGAAAGCGAGGCAGGCAGCAGGTTGGGAGAGCCCTTGAATTCCAGGCCCAGGTGTGACTTTTACCCTGAGAGCAGTGGGAAGCTGCCAGTGGATCTTGGGGCTGTGGGTGACTGATCAGATTGTGTTCCCCGTGGATGACTGGGCGTTGGTGGCCCTGGTGGTTGGCCACGGGCTGCACAGCGTTGGAAGCTGGCCACCTAGCGAGACATAGGCCCAGCACAGAGAAAGAGTGGTGGGGGACAGAAAGGAGAGCGGGACCCTGGGAAGGGCCAGGGAGAAAGGCGTAGGAGACACTCCAAGACTGGGTGACTGCATCGGGCCGTGCCATGCCACACGCAGAGGGTGCTGGCAGGAAACTGGCTTGGGGGCAGGTGATAACTTTCAGTTTGGAGATGCTGAGCTTGCCACTAAGTAAGGCTTCCTGGAGGCAGGTGGTATATATGGGTCCAGAGCCAGGGCTGGAGCGCATTTTCGGGGCTCCCTCCAGTGATGCTGAAGCCCCGCGGACTGGGGCGGGCCTCCCCAGGAGAGTGTGGAGTGAGCAAGGGAAGATGGCCGTCTGGAGGCACCTGGTGTTTTCTGTCCATACAGCAGAGGGGAGGGGATGTAATGGAAGACGCCCCATCCATAAGCCTTTGCCTTTTGGGGTCTGGAAGCTGGATAGCAGGCTTTTTATTTCCGTCACAGAGTCCCAGTTTCTTGGTTAGAGTAAACAGCTAAATGTGAGATACAAAGAGGTGCAAAGTCAGATGATTGATTCCAAGGGCGTTCCTGCTGTGTATTTGCCTTTTGGGAAACTTCCAGATTGTCCCTCATCTCCAAAAGACCTCGTTTCCCTCTAGACCAAGGGTTGGTCCTCGGAACGTTCTTAACAGATCTCCGAAGAAACTGTTTTCTAACCATAAAGAATGCTGGGAAAAAAAAGTGTTTTTCAGACACAAAGATGCATTCAAAGTTACAGAGTTCTCAGGGTCCCCCTGCTGTCCCTCTGGGACCCCGGTTTCTGTGTGGTGCATCAGGGTTAGCAGCAAGCAGAGCTTCGGAAAGACTCTACTGAGGACGTAGAGGGCAAGTGTGTGGTGCCCATCTTCCTCCCACACCTGGGGAGAGGGCGGGGAAGGCCTTTGTTGCAAAAGGAGCCCCATCAGCCCTCAGGTGGCATGTGGCCCCACAGGGTAGGGCTCGAGGCGTAGGCCCCAAGGGCTGGGCTGGCCTTTGGGTAAGTGTACAGGCTGTTTGCCCTGATCTTTGCCTCTGATGAAACATGCTCCTCACTTAGGGCACCTGAGACAAGATCTCATTGTGTCCTCTGCAGTTCTGTCCCTTCACTGCCTGGCTCTGGGACCTTATCGGTCTCCCCTGAGCTTTGCACAAGGATCTGCTGGCAGGAGTCACATGCGAGCACCCACGGATTCTCCCTCCATCCCGCCGGTGACGGAGAGCACACTGTGCATGGTTTGGCTTGTTTCCCATAATCTGATACTGTGTCTGCCTAATTGTTACACAGTTTTAGGGACCCCCATGCAGTGAGGGTTGTCTTTTACCTATTGTTACCAATAAATGCCTTACTGTGAGTATCTAAATGTAGCTTCTTATCTCCTCCCACCCGAAGCTCCCTCACCTCTCTGCCCCTTTAGCCTTTGCTTGTATCCTTTTGTCATATGCTGTGATCATCTTCAGTGATTCTTTTTCCAGCAAGGATCCTTCTAGCCTTCATACCTTGGTAGAGCTGCTGGTCTTAGAAGGATCCAGGTATATGGCTTAATTCCTCCTGCCTTGAGCATTTTCCCTGCCCTTCTGGGCTGCCCCCTCCCTCCACTGTCCAGTACAGGGGGGCAGCTGCCTCCCAGTGACTCCCAGGCCTCGTCCTCAGTCCCTTTGGCTTCTTGGAGCCTGTATGGCTGGGCTGTGGGACTGTCTTGTCATCCGCACTGTGAGTGATGATCCCTGGCCTCCCCTCTTCAACAGCCCAAGGACTCCCTGGCCCTTGGGCCGTGTTCTCCGAGGCCCTGTCCTGCACCCGTGCTGTTGCTGCTGCTCCCCGGGCCAGGGCCACCTCGTCTCTCGGGACCCAGCTGAGGTCCCAGACCCTCTGTGCTTGCCTCTCCTCACACCTGTGCCTGGGTTCCTGTGATCAGTCCGTTCGTGGTCCCACAGGCAGAAGTTCGCTGAGAATTTGCATCCTTGGGCTCCAGCACCGGGTGCTCTGGCGCCCAGGAAATGTTTCAGATGCCTGTTTAAATGATCGTACCTACAGGATGCCCTCTTTCCCCAGCTTTGGTGTCAGATCTAAAAATACTTGCTGAGTACCTGCTTAGTACCCAGCCGTCCAAGCCACACCTGTCCCAGGCACGGCGCTCGGAATTCTGACTGGTCTGACAGGTGGGGCTCTCCTCTCCAGCTTCTCACTGTGTGGCTGGCTGACTGGCCATGTGCCCTGGGGGTGTTTTCCCAGACCTGCTGTTGGGAGAACCCTATTTTGCTCAGGAGATAAAGATCCTGATTGAGCAGAGCCCCATTCCAACCTCAGCCCTTGCCTGTGGGCAGACCAGACCAGGCTAGGGGAAAGGTGTTTTGCCCAGAAAAGGGACACAGGGAACGGTTTTGAGTGGCTAACAGGGACCTGTTCCTCGTCCCATGCCCTAGGCTCAGGCGCCCTTGGGAACACCTGCATTTGAACTTCTGCCTGGAGACAGGCAGGCAGGCCAGCAGGCTGTGCTAAGAATAATGCCTGGTGAGTGGCCACACCCCTTGTACGTGGCATGTGCCCTCCATTGTGTGCCAGCAGCAGAGGGCCCACCGTCAAGTTCGCAGGAACCGGCTCCCCGGGGGTCCCTGGGGAGTATGCCGGTTGCCATTCGTATCTGGAACCCCCGTGTCGAGCATCAGGGCTGTGGCTGAGTGCAGCCCGCTCTCCTGTCCCCTGAACACGTCTCCGGGACGGTCACGTGTAGACAAGTCGGCAAATGCTCCCTGTTGTTATTATCTAGAATTAAATTTTCTTAGTGGGCTAAAACAGTTTGGGATTTTTGAGTCTCTGTGTTTCTTTCTCTTGTTTCCTCTTTCCTGGGATCCCTGGGTGTGATGTGAGGTTCCCAGGTTCCAAAACCACCGTGTAATAGAAGAGCTGGACTCGTAGGCAGGTCTTCACAACCGCGTGCCAATATTGGCTCAAACCGTTTTGCGTGCGGAGGGGTCGAGTTCAGCGAGGGCACCCTGGGCCCTGCCCGGGAGGCCGGGAAAGCCCGGTGGAGGAGGGGGCATTTGGGGCCGAGGCGGGAAGCGGAGCGGTGTGTCCCGCCTTGTCTCCTCCTCAGCAGGGCAGGCCCTGCGGGGAGGGTGAGGCGAGGCGGGGTGGGCGTGGAGGTGAGGGCTGGAGCTGAGAGGAGTTGCTCCCTGGAGGGCACAGCAGTAGACACTCAGGAAAGCAGTTGGAGATACAGGACTTGCGCTCACAAGAGGATTTCAGGCTGAGAAGAGTGTGGACCCCTCGAACACCACATTTAAGAGACAGGTGGAGAACGTAGCCGGAGCTCAGCAGGGAGGGGGAGGGGAAAGCTTAGAGCGCCGGGGTCACCCATGTGTGCTTCAGGGAGATAAGGGCCCAAGGGTGTCCTGGCCAGGTGGGAGGGTGGGCACACCCTGCTCTCCGGGAAGGAAAGAGAAGGACAGAGCTGGAGCAGCACAGGGGTCATAAAGCAGAGAGGGGGGCGCGAAGGATGCAGGGGGCTTGGGGTGCCCAGGAGGTGAGATCCAAGCCCCTAGGTGGGGAATGCAGATTGAGTGTTAGGTGGAGAGGAGGGACAGCAGGAGGGCGAGGGCCACAGGCCGGTGTGAGGCCATCGGCCAGTGTGGGGGTAAGAGGGTGCTGGCCAGGCGGCACTGAGGGCCAAGACCAGGGCGGCGTGGTGTGCAGAGCCGACTCCTGTAGGTGTGCGCCCGAGGCGAGCGCCGGAGGGGCTTGGCAGGCAGGGCTAGGCTGAGTGGGCGAGGAAGTAACGCCAAGAGGGGCTGCTGGGTGAGGGGAGATGGAGTCACGATGTGTGGGGGCGGGGGAGACCGCAAAGAGCTCTTGGATGGGGTTCAGGGTGTTGGTGACACACCATGGCTGGGTGGAGCCGTTGCAGGGCTGATCAAGATGTGGGTGAAGCGTTAGACACGTAAAGGCTTCTACAGGTGGGGATCATCAAGCCAAGAGTGCCTGCTCTGCCCTCGGATGCCCTGCCGTGAAGGCTTTGAGCCGGGATGAGCGGGGTGGGCAGGGGCAGGGAAGAGCCCAGACAGAGTGGGGCAGGGTCCTGGGAGAACCCAGACAGAAGGGGTCTGGGTCCATGGGGAGCCCAGGTAAGAGAGGGACAGAGTCCAGGGAGAGCCCAGACAGAGGGGGTGGGGTTTGGGGAGAGCCCAGATAGAACATCTTCGGAAAGCCCAGATAGGGGGATCAGATCTAACCCAGATAGAGGGGGTGCTGGGTCCCGGGAGAACCCAGACAGAGGGGTCAAAGTTCAGGGGAGCCCCTTGCTGTTTGGCTAGAAGGATGAAGGGCACATTTGGGGAGAGGTTGATGAGGTGGGTGCTGTGTGTCACAAGTTCCAGAGCAAGAAGAGAGGAGGAGCTGGGGGGTGGTGAGAGCAGGCAGCAGTCAGGGGCGTGGAGGGCGGGTGACCGTGGTACCCCAGTCAGCGATGCCATCACCACCAGCCATCTGCAGAATCTGGGGTCGTCCTCCAGCCGAGGACTCACATGGGGACACGAGCCTGCCCCACCCAGGTTCCAGACAGGCCTGCAGCTTTGTTCCCCAGGCCTCCAGCAGATTCCTGGGGGTGGAACAGGGCGTTCTCCTGGCCTCCCCACAGACGAGTGGGAAGACTGGACCTCATGAGGAAGTCAGATTTGACTCAGACTTGAGAAGAATGTTCCAGAGTAGTGGGAGACAGTGGTCATCACTTGCCTTGGAATATGCCTGCCCATCAGGCCTCTCCCATCCCCTTCGGTTTCATGAGCCAGATGGGCCTCCGGGACACGTCCCCACCTCCCACCTCCTCCCCCTTTCCTTCCCTGGAGGCTCCACGTGCCATGCCTACCATTCCTGAATCGCTGGTGCCCTTGCCCTTGCCGGCTGCCCTGTGACTTGAGCTTCCCCTCCCACGTGGTTGACCTCCCGCCTGGCCCGGTGGCCTCTGCACTCAGCAGCCCGTCTCAGGCAGCAAACATGCCCCTTAATGGTTCTGTCTTTCTGGTCCAGGCACCCAGGGCGGGGTGGAGGGGGACAGTGGCACCTCCGCCTGCCCGGCTCTGTTGCCAAGAACGTGTCGAGGGGCTCCTGGCTGTGCTGTGCCCTGGCTTTTCTGCAGGCTCCCCCTGGAGAGAACAATGATTTCTAAGGCTGAGGGGCCACCTAGAGGTGGGGACAGCTCTGAACTCCACTTGGGGACACTGCCTGGAAAGGGGAGCAGTTCCCTGACATGTGGGGTTCTGCAGGCCCAGAACCAAGCACATCACTGCCCCTCCCTCCCTGTCCTTCAGTCCTGTTCTCTCCTGGGAACCAGGGCCTCTGCACACGCACATGCACGCGCACGCACACACGCGACTGGGGCCACAGCCTCCTTCCTCTCTGTGTTTTGTTTCCTGGTCCTGCTCCCTGAACAGATGTGGGATTGCTCAGGCTGTGGAGGAGGAACTGGGACACAGCTGTGACAGCCACCGCACAGCCCCCCTGTCCTGTGCACGGGGACTAAGGCCCAGCAGGCCCAGCCCTGCAGCCTGAGCCGTGGGGGGGTGGGGGGGATCCCATAGGCGTGGGTGGGAATCCTGGTACGTGGCTACCTCCCTCTGCTCCGCCAACTCACCCCAGCTGGGTTCTCTGTCCGTTGCTTGGGTCTCTGCATTGGTCACCGCTTGTGTGGTCCACCCCATCTTCCCCGTCCTCATGGGCCAGCCTTATCCCACCCCTTGTCTGGACTCTGCCCTCCTGTCTCGGCCACCAAGGGCATTCTCCCGCCGCGTGGGTCTGATCGGGGCACCTGGGCGGCTCAGTGCGTTGAGCATCTGACTCTTGGTTTTAGCTCAGGTCATGATCTCACAGTTCATGGAATCGAGTCCTGCGTCAGGCTCTGTGCTGACAGGGTGGAGCCTGCTTGGGATTCTCTTTCTCCCTCTCTCTCTGCCCCTCCCCTGCCCTCAAGTGTGTGTGTGCTCTCTCGCTCTGTCTTTCTCGCTAAATAAACTTAAAAACTAAGTGGCTCTGATCATGCCACCTTCTCCTTAGACTCTCCCAAAGCTCCCTGTTGTGTGAGGTGATGTCCAGTCTCCTAGTGCAGGTGGCATACAAGGCCATCAGCCAGCCCCATCTTACCCCACCTCTGGCCATTCAAGACCACCTGCCTCAGTCTCCCCTGTGTGCCCATCCCCATTCCGGGCCTGGCTGACTCCCCATCTTTGTACATTCAGGGTGCCATCGCCCCTTCTGCTGTGCTCATGTGAAGTCCATGTCTTGCTTTGGTCATCTCCCATTGTCCTGCCTCACCTCTCAGGTCACACAAGAGTTATCTCAATTCAAGTCCGTCCAAGGACTAAATGTCTGGGGCCAGGGGAGCCGTGGAGGTGTGCTGGGCCCCCCAGAGGCATGGCCTGGGAGGCGGGCACAGTGCCATGCTGCTGAGTGCTTACGATGGGTCACCCGGGCTTCGTGTGCACATCTGTGTGGGCCTGGCAAGATCACATTCCCCACCCAAGAGGTGAGGAATGCAGAGGCCTCATGACTCATCAGACCCTGGGTGGTGGGTGGGGACAGCAGTGAGACCCTGAGAAGCCTGCCCTGCCCATGCATCCAGGTGACGGTCCACTCCTGAAGTGGCAGACGGGTGGTGGGCACAGCGGGGTGGCTGTGAGTGCCCCGGAGACGGACAGACCTGGGACGGTCCTTGTGCGGGGGACTCCGGGGTACCTCTCTGTGCCCGCCTTCCTCATCCATAACGTGGAGCCAGTCCCCATGCTGTTGACTTGTCTTCAGGATGAAGGAAGATAGGAATGCAAAGCAAAATCGGCTGGCAGAAAGCAGCTGTGGTCCCCGAGGATAGGGGTGGGACAGGTCCTACCTGACAGGTGGAGCAAGCAGCCTCTCCTACCCCGCCGTCCCTCCTGCCATGTCCCCTCTGACCCTCCTTCTGTCCACAGGACAGAGCAGAGCCAGCAGGTTCCGAGTGCCTGGGCTCATCCACCCCAGGCCAGCACCTTCTCTTCCTGTTGGCCTGGAGGCTAGAGTCGATATGGACCCTGCGGGGTGTACCCAGATTTGATTGGGACTCCATGGAGTGTACCCAGAGCCAATATGGACCCCGCGAGGTGTACCCAGAGCCCATATGGACCCTGTGGGGTGTGCCCAGAGCCCATATGGACCCCACAGGGTGTACCCCATGAAAGTGTTGCCTCACAGGAGCTCCTGCCCCGGGAACAGCCCCCTGGCCCTGGGACCTGTGTAGCACATCTCACCAGAGCCTGATGTGAACTTGACTGTGGCATACCCAGGACGACGTGCGTGGCCCAAGGGTGCGGCGGTCACCACGACAGGAAGGGGAATTGGACCAAAGTGCCACCGACATAGCAAGATAATATTTGGGGGAAATAGAGTTCACTGGTTTCCGCCAAGAGTTCTGTTTTATTTTCGTTTAAGAAATTCTTGCTTCCTATTTACAGATAGCTTGAACTCTTAAAACACGCCCGGGGTGTGGGGGGGAAAGGGAAGTGAGATCACTGGAAGAAGGGGCTTGTAGGGGTGGGGGAAGCAGGCCACTTGGAGGGACTGTCCCTGAAGAGAGAGACTGTGGGACTTGTGTGGGGCGCTGGGAGAGCCCTCCCCACGAGGAGGAACCATATTGGGCCCCTCTGCGGGACTGACCACGTGTTGGCTCACCAGGTCCCTGACGCGCCCCAGATGTCCCTGAGCCTGTGCCGGGCCAGGAGACCCTGTGGAACAGTAAGGAAAAGCCCGAGGGACATCTGAGCTGCCCCCGCGTGCCAGGCTAGGCGGAGTGCTTTCTCCAAATAGCCTTAGTTAATCCTCACAACAATTGGCTTGGCACATTGGTTGGATCACCTTCCTTCCCTGCTTCCGCCGCGTGTACAAGAAAATCCTCCCCGTGTGTGATCGGCCCCTGGATGTCTCTGCTGCTCGTCCCCTTGCTTGCAGGGCTCTGGCCGTACTGGATGCCCTTCTCTTCCTGAGGCACACCAGCCTGGTCCTGCCTCGGGGCCTTTGCACTTGCTCCTCTCACTGTCCTCAGTGACCTTTCCTCTGTCCTCCTGGCTGCCTCCTTCTTGTCACTTAAGCTCAAGTTGAGAGCAGTCCACCATGATCCCCCTAAGAAGGTAGCTGTCACCCTCCAGACATGCTGTGTCCCCAGCTGTCTGAGATGATCACTGTGCATTTCTTATGAGTCTAAATGATAATGAGTGGAATTTTTTTCTATTTTTCCGGAATTGTAGGCTAAGTCCAGACTGAGGACAGGACACACAACGTACTTCCCTACATTCCAAATTCAGGTAGCTGCAGGCAGCTGGGGCCAGCCTTCTCCCACAGAGCTGAGAGGTGTCCCCTCAGAGAGCCAGCCCGCTCCCACCCCACTCCCCTGCAGAGAGTGCAGTGTTCATGGTGAAAAAGCATTCCCTCCCTCCCCATCTGGAGGCTCAAGGAAAGTGGTGTTCCAGGGCCCTGCTGGCCATGTGCCCCGGGCTGCCAGGGCACGGATGTGGGGCAGTGAGAGCGAGTGGGGGTGTGCTTCCCTGCACGGTGTCACCCACCCCCCAGCCCGCGGGCCCCGGGGTGAGCGGGGCCTGCAGTGCTGCCCGAGGCGTGCGGTATCTGTCGGCTCCGGCTTAGGTGAGGTGCGGTGACGCAGCTGGACGTGGGCGGCAGGCCTGTCTGAAATCCGGATCGGCTCCTCTGCCCCCTCCTCCGCCCCCTGACTGCCAGGTCCGGGTGTGGGATGTGGAGGCCTGGGGAGCAGGTGTGGCCTGTTTTCTGCAGGGGGGTTCCTGGGGGAGGGGACGTGGTGGCTCCAAAGCTGACCTCCAGAGTGTGACTTTTATCTGCTTGGCGTGTCTCCTGCCCGACCTCTCCCCTCCAGCGCCGCTGGGAATGAGCGAGTCCGTCACTCTAAGGAGAGGGCTTTGCGGGGTGTGCGCTAAAATGTGAGCCGTGATTCTCTTTATGCAGAAGAGGGCGGACAGCTGGGGGGGTATCTGAAACAGGACGTGACACCTTTCTTCTGTAATTTTGTATGATTTGCCTTTTTTTGTTTCCAAACAACGAAGAAAACGACTCCGGATCTGGTTAGGTCACCGCCAGCCTTGCTTGCCCGGGGCCCAGACACGCCAAGCTCTCTTTCTGGGTGGAGACCTAGGAGGAGGCTTGTGAGGGTCCGGGGGCCCTTTCGGGGTCTCCTGAACACGTCCTTGCCTCGGGCGCCCCCGGGCCGCCTGCCGCAGCGAGCAGGGCCGCAGGCCCTTCTGAAGGGGCCCTGGAGGAGCGACGAGGGCTCGGGGGTTTACAGTTTAATACTCAACCCGGATGTGAGGCCAGCTGAGCGGGGCTCGCCGCAGTCCTGCCGGCCTCTTGTTCTCTTTATAAACAGGGCTATTGCCCCCAGAGGGAGCTGCTGCTTTCTACACAGACTCGGAGGGTCTGGGGTCCCCTGCCAAGGCTAGTGGGCTCAGAGCCTAGGGTGGGGGGACCGAAACTCTGCAGGTGGGGCGCCTGGCTGGCTCAGTGGGAAGAGTGCGCAACTCTCGATCCAGGGTTATGAGCTCGAGCCCCACGCCGGGTGGGGAGAGCACTGTGAGTGAAGAAGCACCAGCACGCATGCGGAGGTGCAGGCAGTTTGCACGCGGGGCCGTGGCACGCGGCCCGGCTGTGGCCCGGGGGCTCCCAGAGGCCCAGCTTCCAGGGCCTGGGGAGGAGCGGGTGCTCCTGGCTGCCTCCCCAGCCAGGACAGGCTCCCATGAAAGCCTCTTTCTCCTGAGGAGGGAGGCTCCAGCCCAGCCCCACGTGGGGTCCTGCTGTGGCCCAGGCCCTTCCGGTGGGACATGTTCCGTGGGTGTTGCCACAAAACCTTAGTTAATCTTCCCTGCGGGGGAGCATCTATAAGAGCAGTGTTGAGGCGCCCGGGGGCCTCAGTCGGTGAAGCATCCGACTTCGGCTCCGGTCATGAGCTCATGGTCCATCAGTTCAAGCCCACATTGGCCTCTGTGCCCACACCTCAGCCTGGAGCTGCTTCGGATTCTGTGTCTCCCTCTATCTGTGCCCCACTCCCACTCTGTTTCTGTCTCTCAAAAATAAATAAAAACATTTAAAAAAATTAAAAAAAAAGAGCGGTGTCAACTGACATGGGACCCAGCAGACCCGGGCACCCCGTGTTCACAGCAGCCAGGGGGCGGCCACAGCGCGTGTGCCCTCAGATGAGCGGGGAGACACGGTGTGCTCTGGCCACACAGTGGAGTATTATTTAGCCATAAAAAGGAATGAAATTCTGGCAAATCAGGGGCAGGACACGTAGGCGGAGTGCGGAAGTTATTTTGGGGGAGTCAAACTACATGTGATTTTGTAAGGAGGATATGTGTCCTTATACATTTGTCCCAACTCCTAGAATGCACACCAGGAGTGAACCCTCCTGCATCTGCAGATTTTAGGTGACGATGACGTGTTAATGCAGGTTCCTCAGCTGGACCAGATGCCCCACTCCCCTGGGGGGTGCTGATAACGGGGGAGGCTTTGGGGGGGCATCAGATAGGTGGGAAATCTCTCAGTACCTTCCTCTCAACTTTTCTGTGAACCTGCAACTGCTCTAAGAAATAGTCTTAAGTTAAAAAAAAATTCCATACATACATGCTATAAACCTAAATGAACCTGGACGCCTGGGTGGCTCAGTCGGTTAGGCATCTGATGTCGTTAAGTTTGTAATCTCATGATTGATGGGTTTGAGCCCCACATCAGGCTCTGTACTGACAGTGAGGCCACAGCCTGCTTCGGATTCTGTATCTCCCTCTCTCTGGCCATCCCCTGCTTGTTCTTTCTCTCTCTCAAAAATAGATAAACATTAAAAATTTGGGGAAAAAATAACCTAGATGAACCTTGAGGGCATTATGCTCAGTGAAATAAGCCAGTCACCGAATGACGAATGTGTGTGATTCCACATATATGAGGTCTTAGAGTCGTTACCTCGGGAGAGACAGAAAGGAGGGTGGGCTGGGGGAGGGGCGTCCATGCGTCAGCTCCGGAGGACGAGAGCTCTGGGCATGGATGGTGACGAGGGCGCAGTGTGACCGTAAACTCGGAGGTGTTCGGCCTGCTGGCTCTGCTGGATGCTTTCCCACGAGGAGAAAAACCACACCGCACAGAGGGGCTTCTCATGGACACGAGTTTTAGGCTACCATTCTTTAATTTCCACTATGTTCTTAGGTATTATTTCCTTTTTATACTTTGACATGAATGTTACAGGTGCAAGAGAAACTGGAATGATCTGGCCGTTTACCGAAACTTGCTGAAGCAAACCCTTGTGACCTCTCTGGACACTTGTACCATCCCAGGTGGAACGTGGACGCAGCGTCCGAGGTACGTGGTGGCCCCTGCAGCGGGGAGTGCCGGGCCCAGTGCGCTTTGGCAAAAGCAGGATGTTAAATCCCATGTCCTGAACGGTGGAGCTGAGTCCACATGCCGAGTCTCGAACAGCACGCCTGGGTCCACCTGGGTCCAGTGGTTGTTGCCCGTAATGGAGAGACAGCACCTGATCCCCGAACGTAATACTTCTCACTCATGTGGATCCAGAAATGTCCTAATTTTGAAGTGGTGACACCTGCTGTTTCTTTCTCCTGCCTCCCGTTTACTCCCCAGCAGGGATTCTTCTCTGGAGAGCCTTCCTGAAACCCAGCGGGCGTTTTCAGAGAGTTAAGGGCTGGCCTGTGGGTTCGGACCCAGGGCGCTGGGGCAGAGCAGGTGTGTGGTGCAGAGGCCCAGAGCCTTGGGGGGCGGACACTGAGCAGTTCTTGTCCAGCGGCCCACCCAGTGCCGGCGGGAGGGGGGCTGGGGTGCCCGCCCAGCCCGGTGGAGAGCTGGCTTCACAAGGGTCTGGCCAGCCGATCCCCTTCTGGGATCTGAGCCTTGGCCTCCCGTTACTCAGAATCTGTGTGATCTACCCCAGTAACTGCAGGAAAAGTTCCACTCCAGACTTCACAGTGACTTTGCAGACTATCCACTTGTCTTTGTTTATTTTTTATGTTAATATTTATTTTGAGAGACAGAAAGAGAGGGAGAGCGAACAGGGGAGCAGAGAGAGGAGGAGACAGAATCCGAAGCAGGCTCCAGGCTCTGAGCTGTCAGCACAGAGCCCAATGCAGGGCTCGAACCCACGAACTGTGAGATCATGACCTGCGCTGAAACCAACAGTCAGTCGCTTACCCGACTGAGCCACCCAGGTGCCCTTCTGCTTACCTTAAGTGGAAGCCCTTCTAAAATTCCACAGAAAGATGAAAATAAAAACATGCTCTTTAAGACGTGAGCCGTCGTGTGTGGTTAAGGCAGAACACGCCCGTATATTAAGCGTGACTTCTAATCCCACAGGGGACGGGATGGCAAGCAGGTCAGCAGAGCCTCCGAGAGGGGGCCGGGGGACTTAGCTGCTCCGCACCCTCCTGGCGGCCTGGGCCCCTCCTCCCGCGCACGCGCACCATGGAGCCCCCGGGGTACAACTGCTTCGTGGACAGAGACAAGATGGACGCCGCCGTGCAGGACCTGGGCCCCAAGGAGCTGAGCTGCGCGGAGCTGCAGGAGCTGAAGCAGCTGGCCCGCCAGGGCTACTGGGCCCGCAGCTACGCCCTGCGGGGCAAGGTGTACCAGCGCCTGATCCGGGACATCCCTTGCCGCACGGTCACGCCGGATGCCAGCGTGTACAGCGACATCGTGGGCAAGATCGTGGGCAAGCCCAGCAGCAGCGGCCTGCCCTTGCCCGAGTTCGTGGACAACACGCAGGTGCCCAGCTACTGCCTGAACGCGCGCGGCCAGGACGCCGTGCGCAAGATCCTGCTCTGCATCGCCAACCAGTTCCCCGACGTGTCATTCTGCCCCGCGCTGCCCGCCGTCGTGGCGCTGCTGCTGCACTACAGCGCAGATGAGGCCCAGTGCTTCGAGAATGCCTGCCGCATCCTGGCTTGCAACGACCCCAGCCGGAGGCTGCTGGACCAGAGCTTCCTGGCGTTCGAGTCCTCCTGCATGACCTTTGGGGACCTGGTGAACAAGTACTGCCAGGCGGCACACAAGCTGATGGTGGCCGTGTCGGAGGACGTCCTGCAGGTCTATGCGGACTGGCAGCGCTGGCTCTTCGGGGAGCTGCCCCTCGGCCACTTGGCCCGCGTCTTCGACGTCTTCCTGGTGGAAGGCTACAAGGTGCTGTACCGCGTGGCGCTGGCGATCCTCAAGTTCTTCCACAAGGCGAGGGCGGGGCAGCCGCTCGGGTCCGACAGCGTGAAGCAGGACATCCGCGCCTTCGTCCGGGACATCGCCAAGACCGTGTCTCCGGAGAAGCTGCTGGAGAAAGCGTTCGCCATCCGCCTCTTCTCCCGGAAGGAGATTCAGCTCCTGCAGATGGCCAACGAGAAAGCGCTGAAGCAGAAAGGCATCACCGTTAAGCAGAAGAGGTAGGCGGGCCCCTTGGGGCCTTGCGTCTGGCCCGCCCTCGGGTAGGCAAGGCCCATGTTGGGCAGGGCGTGGCATCCTGGGGGCCAGGGCCTGAGACAGTCCTGCCAGCCTCTTGGTCTGCCCCCTGGCAGCCCGCCCTGTGTAGACAGGAAACCATGGGAGGGGAAGGGGGGCCTTCTGGGTACGGCCACAGGCTGCGCAGACCTCTGGGGGTGCAGGAGGTGCAGAGGGGACCTCAGGGACGAGGCGACTGGCTCAGACAGAGGCTGGATGCTGACCGTGGAGTCGGAAGGTCTGGCAGTGGGCCCAGCTGACTGCCCCGGATCGTTTCAGAGCAGCCCCTGCGCTGTCCCCTCACCCTGGCTCTGGGCTCCCTTGCTGGCTGTTCATGGCTGCTGGGTATGCCCCCCTGCCTGGGCACCGCACCTGGGAGCCAGGCGGGGAAGGGCCCACGGTGTCCCAGCACTGTCTTGGCGTGAGCAAGCCCTAGGTGTGGAGGCCTTTCTCCTGGGCCGAAGGCAAGTGCGTCCTGGCCATCAGTACTTGCCACTAACCTGTCCTTGTCTGTTTTATTTTTCTTCCTCTTCTCTGTGTCCGTTGCTTCCCCCTGTTTTTCAGTGTTTCACTTTCTAAAAGGTAGGTCTGCAATCCACATCTTCATGCCTGGCTCTCCTCCATCTCCCGCCCTGGCTGCCCCAGGCCTGGCTGCTTTCTCTGGCTCCTGGGGCTGGGTTTGGCAATGCTGCCTTAAACCCTGGCTGCTCTTCAAGCTCTGTCTGTCTGTCTGCTCAGCTGCCTCAGATGTGCTGTCTGTCGGTGCTGGGCTGGCTCTGAGGCACTGTCTTGTCAGAGCTGGCTCACTCCGTGTCCCCATTCATTGGAGAAGATGTGCTTTTGTCCCCACCCCGGCTGAGAGCTCTCCCCTCTGTAGCTGGTGGGAGTGGGGCTCCAGGGCTCAGTGCCATCCCCTCATTCCCGTTTCTTCCGAAGTAGAGAAGCCTCCATGAGGCAGAGCTCACGCAAGGCTCCGCATCTCTCCGGGGCCTGGGGCGCGGTCAGGGCCTGTGCGCCTGTGCCCTGAGCCCCCCCCACCCCCCCAACTCTCCTCAGGCAGTTTGTGCACTTGGCGGTGCATGCGGAGAACTTCCACTCCGAGATCGTCAGCGTGAAGGAGATGAGGGACATCTGGTCGTGGGTCCCCGAGCGCTTCGCCCTCTGCCAGCCCCTCCTGCTCTTCTCCTCGCTCCAGCACGGGTACAGCCTGACCAGGTAGCAGCCGGGACCCGCACGGGCCTGGCGGACAGGGTGGGGGGCGAGCTGTGCAGCCACCCGGAAGTGGGTGGCGTCTGGGCGTGGGCCCTGGGGTCTACCTGCCTCTTTCCAGGGCCCCAAGAATCGGGAGCGCCTTTGTCTGGGCTTCTCATACTTCCAGGCCACCCAGACTTCAGGGGTCACTGCCCTGAATACACAGCACAGATCCAGTCTCCCGTGTGGGCACGATGACCCGGAGGCGGAACCTCCACACAGGGGCTCAGAGGACCCCAGCACAGGAAGGCCTGTGGTGCCTGCTGCCCAGGCCCCACTCAGCTCCCCGGCCGGGCCCAGGGTGTTCCAGCGGAGCCCCCTCCAAGCCTCCTGCCTCCCGAGGCAGCTCTGCCACGTCTGGCCCCAGGCAAGCCTTGGATGTCAGGTGGCCTTGGAAGTTTCTGGCTCGGGTCACGGGTGACCCCGCAGAGGTGACATAGGCTGTCCCGGCCCACATGAGTGTTACGACATAGCTAGAGACACACTCACGTGGTCCCCACCTCTGTGCTGCATAGGAGGCCTGCCCCATATGGCACAGCCAGGCCCGGCCACCAGGGATGCCATGCGGGCTCCGGGCACTTGGTGCCACCACAATGCTGTGTCTGGCCTCCTCTTGCACTTCCCCGTCTCACGCACGCTCAGGCTCCCGGGCACCTCCATGCTTTCCTAGAGCAGGGACCTGCTCCTCGGGATTGCTTCCCTGCAGGTCCTGGCACGTGGCTGTGCTCGCTGATGGCCGTCCACCATGCAGCTTTTCCCCCGCATCGTAGCCGGGCGGTTGGGGCTGGCCAGCTGACTGCCAGGCCTGGGCTCCTTTGGCTGAGGAATGTCCAGACCAGGATGCTGCCAGGTCCTTGGCCGCCATGCCCTGTCCCCAGGAGATGAGGAAACAACCCCCAGGCCTGTCTACCCCACACAGCCTGGGCTTCTCAGATGCTGTGGCTGCCAGATTGCTGTGGCCCGAGGGGTCACAGAGGAGGGATGGAAAGCTGGCATGTGTGCTCTTTGTCCCCAGGTTTTATTTCCAGTGTGAAGGACATGAGCCCACCGTCCTCCTCCTGAAGACCACGCAGAAGGAGGTGAGGGGGGGCCGCCGCCACTAGTGGGTCTTGGCTGGCGGGGCGCTCCCCTGGAGCTCCTACCCAGGCTTCCTGCTCTTACGGGCACACAGTGGAGCCCCCCGCCACAGAGAGGGGAGTCCAGCCTCTCCGTCCGACCCCCAACCACCCAGACCCCCGCAGAGCAGCCTGGCAGCACAGAGCCCGGCTTCCAGGAGCGAGCCCCGCACAAATACCTAGTGAGCAGGGCCCTGCCTCCACCCCCCGACGGGCGGGTCTCCGGGCCCTGTCCTCTGCTCAGTGCTCTGAGACGCCCAGGGAACTCCCCTGCGCCCTCCTAGGGGCCTGTGCACGCGGCGGAGACTCCTTGTTCTGTGGCTCCCAGACCTGTACCCACGGGAGTTGTAGGCTCCTAACCCCATTGCGGGTTCCGTGTCCAGGCTCCCGGGGGGCCTGGGCCTCTGTGCTGTAGCCCTTTGCTGGCTCTCAAGCAGCGCCACCTCTTGGAAGATTCTGTGTAAGGGGCGTCCCTGGGGTTGATGCTCCAAGTCAGTGTGGAATTGGGCTCATTCCCATGCCTGAGGGCCGAGGAGGGAAAGAAAAATATCCCAAACACACCAATGATGGCAGAGGCAGCCAGCCACACACCCGCACCGGCCGACCTCCCCCCACCACTGTCCACCTCCAGCCTTTGCCCTCGGGTGCCCCAACAGCGCCCCCTTAGCAGTGACCACCACAGGCCCCCAGCAGTGGACGCCCGGCCTCACACCGCCAGCCTTTCTCCCCAGGTGTG
Source organism: Suricata suricatta (assembly GCF_006229205.1). Taxonomy (NCBI): domain Eukaryota; kingdom Metazoa; phylum Chordata; class Mammalia; order Carnivora; family Herpestidae; genus Suricata; species Suricata suricatta. The sequence continues at coordinate 1,867,753 of NC_043707.1, forward strand.
TGGGGCTTACCTGTCAACAGACTGGAGCGAGAGGAACCAGTTTGGAGGCAAAGTGGGCTTCTTTGGGACCGGAGAGTGCTTTGTGTTCAGGGTGAGTGAGTCTGGCGGGGGCGGGAGGGCTGCCCCGAGACCTCGCCTTCTGCTCCTCAGAGTGGCCCCCCTACAGGGTGCCCCCTATTTCCTTCTTGTTTGTGAGCCAGCGACCACACAGGCGGGCCTCGTCTGCGCAGCGCGCGGGCCCCCGGCCCCCGGCCCCCTGGAGACTGGGGGGGGTGCGTGCCCGTGCCTCACGCTGCCCTTCGGCCCTCAGCTGCAGCCTGAGGTCCAGCGCTACGAGTGGGTGGTCATCAAACACCCGGAGCTGACCAGGCCGGTGTCCTCGGAGGCCACAGCCACTCCGTCCTCGCTCGGCCGCCCCACGTCCTCAGACCCCGCGGACCGCCTCTCGCCCTTCCTGGCCACGCGGCACTTCAACCTGCCCTCGAAGACTGAATCCATGTTCATGGCCGGGGGCACTGACTGCCTCATCGTAGGTGGGTGCCTCCTGCACTCGGGTCTGGGCTCCTGCCTGGCCTCGTCACAAAGCCCGGGCGGCAGGTGCGAGGTCGTGACAGGTGCCTTCCGTGAGGAACGGGCAGAAGAAGAGAGCGGGGCCGGGGCCGGAGCAGGTGCGGGGGCGGGATCCGGGACAGGAGGGCACACACGGCGCGGGCCCCAGCCGGGGGACTGAAGGCCAGCCCTGTGGTGTCAGAGAAGTCTCCCGCAGGGCTGGGGCGGGACGGCTCTGAGACTTGCCCCTGCCGAGCCGGGTGCCCAGGAGAAGGCGGAGAGCCTCCAGGGGGCAGTGCTGCCCAGAGGCCAGCCACTGACGCCAGCGTCCCACAGGTGGAGGGGGTGGCCAGGCGCTCTACATCGACGGGGACCTGAACCGGGGCCGCACTGGCCACTGCGACACTTTCAACAACCAGCCCCTCTGCTCAGAGAACTTCCTCATCGCTGCTGTGGAGGCCTGGGGCTTCCAAGACCCTGACACCCAGTGACGGGCCTGCGCTGGGGACAGAGCTGTCACCGTGCGGTGGGGTGGGGCTGTGGCCCCCTCTTCATGGGACAGGCAGTAAAGGAAGAACCACCCCCCACATGGTGGGCAGCATTGGGGTGTAGCTGGGACTCTGGTGCTGGGCCAGGAAGGGGTTCCCGGGCCTCGGCTGGCTGAGCCCAGCCCTACTCGACCTGCGCAGACTTGCTTGGCCTCCAGCCGGGATGAGGCCTGGTTCTCTGTGGAGGCATCCGTGCCTGAGGCCTGGAAGGGGCTACATCTTGCAGCCCCTGAGTCTTAGTCCCTTGGTGCAGAGATGGGGACTGGGAAAGGCAGAAGGAACCTTCCAGCAAGCGTGGGTCCACGGTGCCCCCTGCTGGGGACTGTCAGCGTGGCTCTGAGCAGAGACCCGAGGCCACCTGCTGGAGGCTCCCCAGGAGAGACAGAGCCCTGGGGGCTGCCCCTGTCCGTATCCCCTTCCCACTGCCCAGGTCCTCTAACCCAGTGCCCTATGCTAGTGCTGGCCTCCTGCGGCCGCCTCTTGGACAGGAGCAGCAGGGTGAAGGAGGGGCGGGCAGGATGTGTGCTGAGCTCGAGGCCCCTCCCCAAGGCGGGAGGGCCGGTGTGACGTGGGGCTGGAGAGCCCCCTGTCTGAAACCAGGCCCCGAAGCTCGAAGCTCGCTGTGGGTTCCCCCCTGGAGACGCCGCCCAGGATGGCCCTAGAGGGCCCTCTGCTGCTGACCCCAAACCCACAGGCTCCATTTCCATGGGCTTGTCCTGAGCAGCCCCGGCCCCTGGGGGCTTCTTCAGCCCTCCTCCTCTCTGCCAGGGGAGCCTCCTCCACTCCCACGAGGTCCCCGAGGTCCCTGTGGTGGCCCCAGGATTCCGTCCAGACTTCTCAGCATGGCATGCTTGTCTTTGTCCGTCCCCACAGGCCCCAGGTTGCCGGGGCCACCCCCTCCCCCAGATCTTCACCACACGCCCCTCTGTGCCTCTCTCAGCCCTGTGCTTGGCCGCTCGGCGTGTGTGTCCGTAAGCTGCGGCCTGTCCCCCTCTCCCCTGCCCCACCTGGCCCTGCACACGCCCTGTGGAATGTAGGTGCCACGTGCACACTTGCCTCTGGGTGGGGAATGGCCTCCCACCCCGTGCCCTCCCTCAGCTGGTCCTGAGGGCCTGGGCACCCGGTGAGGGAGGGAGCAGACCGACGCCCAAGCAGCCGTGCCACCAAGCTATGGCAGCCTGGGCGGCAGGTGCTGGGGTCCTGGCCCTCACATGGCTGCAGCCAGCCCCTCGGTGTCCCCACCCATCATGCGTCTGCCATCTCCATCTTGCTTGGCCCTCCTGTGGGGCACTGACCCTCCCCGGCCCTTACTTCAGTCTCCTCTGAGTGGGGCCTCGTGGTGCAGGAAGAAGAACCAGGAGCCCGGCGTGGCGTTGGGCGAGCCTGTGAATCTGCCTGGAACTCAGTTTCCCCAACTGTAAAATGGGGCCAGTCATCCTGCACGGCTGGGTCTGTTGAGAGGCTCTGAGGGGGACTCGGAGTCTCTAGTGGGAGAAGAGGTGCTGGGAGGCAAGGTCACAGCTCACCCCCACCCCCGCAGCCCTTGCCCCCCTCCCTCTGAGACCCCACAGCCCTCCCTGTGGCTCCAACTTTGGTGTTCATTAAACAGTCTCGTTACATGAACTCCGAGGGTCCAAGTCTGGTCTCTTCAACCAGAGGGGCCTCCAGGGGCTCCCCGAGGCGGGCCCCCAGACGGGTGCCTCGAGATGCCTGCTTCATCAGTGGAGTGTTGCGGGCCTTTGAACATGGCCTTCCGTAAGCCCCTGGGGGTCTATCCAGCATGGCTCCCCCTGCAAACTGGCCCGTGGGGAATTCTTTTGCTGGTGAGTCTGGAGGGTTCTCCGTGGCTGCCCTGAGGGCCCAGGCCGGCCCTCGCCCAGACCCAGCAGAGACCCAGCCGGGGAGGGACACTCCTGCGGTGGCACGAGGTCTCTCCCTGGAGCCGTGAGGCCTTGGTGCATTCACGATGCTCTTTCTTCTGCTTTCATGTGGGCTCCTGTGCTGTCCTGCTGAACTGAAAGGTAGGTGTGATTCTTCCCTTCCCTTTTTATTTTTCTTTATTATCCTTGTTGTAGATGAGGTGTTCCCAAATAGACCATGTTTTGTTAATATTCTGTTATTTTTTCTAGATTAGCTGAATTAGCTTTTGATGTTAAAAATAGCCACATTTTTATGAAATTGCATGATGAAGTATTCATTTTTCTAGAAACATTTAAAAGTTTATTTTGAGGGGTACCTGGCTGGCTCAGTTGGAAGAATGTGTGACTCTTGATCTCGGAGTCGCGAGTTCAGGCCCCACATTGGGTGTAGAGATTACTTAAATAAAGCTTTAAAAAAAACTAGCATAATTTAAATCAGTTCACTGAGTTAGTTTGTTGAAGTGGACTGTATGCCTTTAGGGCTTCCGAGCATCTGTTTTTCAAAAGTAACTTATAAGAATAAGCCATTTGTATTACAAATTTTTTCAGAGTTTTAATTGCTGAGTTGAAATCAGTATTTCATGGGTGTCTGGATGGCTCAGTCGGTTAAGCATCCGGCTTCGGCTCAGGTCATGATCTCACGGTTCGTGGGTTCGGGCCCCGCGTCGGTCTCTGTGCTGACAGCTCAGAGCCTGGAGCCTGCTTCCGGTTCTGTGTCTCCCTCTCTCTCTGCCCCTCCCCTGCTCGCGCTCTCTCTCTCTCTCTCTCTCTCTCTCTCTCTCTCACTCTCTGTCTCTGTCTCTCTGTGTCTCTCTCTCTCTCTCTCTCAAAAATAAATAAAACATTAAAAAAAACCACAGTATTTCAACTTCCCCTACTGTGTAAGCTGGGTGCTTGATTATTTGAGTTTTCATGGCAAATTGTTACAGAAAATTCTGAAGATTTTAGGCTCTCAAATTTCTTATCCATTTCCTGAAGCCATAAGGCCTGTATAGTCTCTTTTTGTATCTTTTATTTACTAGATTTGGGTTTTATCACTTTTCATTTTGAAATAATTTCAGATTCATGGCGGAGGCCCAGAGGTGGCCCAGCGGGTTTCCGTGGCCTCCCAGGCTTCCCCAGGCCTCGCAAGGACGTGCATCCAAGCACAGATGAGTATCGGTGTATAATGCTATTAGCTAAACCACAGATTTAATCAGATTCCTTGAGTTTTCCCACAGTGCTTTCTGTTCCAGGAATAGGTTTAATTTGTATAGATATTTATTTACATTTTTATTAAATCCAGAATGACTTCAAACATCGTAAGACTCAGGCTGCCCAACTTGCCCAGCCGGTTGAGCGTCCAGCTGTGGCTCTGATCATGATCTCACAGTCTGTGACTTCAGTCCCCACATCGGGCTCTGCGCTGACAGCACAGAGCTGCTTTGCACTCTCTGTCTCCCTCTCTCTCCTCCTGTCTCCCCCCCCACACTCACTCACTCTCTCTCTCTCTCTCTCTCAAAAATAAACGTTAAACAAAAGTTCACAAGGGGCATCTGGGTGGCTCAGTTGGTTAAGCAACCGACTTCAGCTCAGGTCATGGTCTCCTGGTCCATGAGTGGAGCCCCGCGTCGGGCTCTGTGCTGACAGCTCAGAGCCTGGACCCAGTTTCACATTCTGTGTCTCCCTCTCTCTGCCCCTCCCCCACTTGCACTCTGTCTCCCTCTCAAAAATAAACAAACATTAAAAAAAATTTTTTTTTAATTCATGAGTCTCATACTGGTCAAAAAATTAGCACAGCAACGGCCTCAAACGTGGACTCACGTCCTGACTGTTGTCCGGGCCCGAATGCCCCGTTCTCACCGGGAAGCCCCGGGGAAGCCAGGAGCTCAGGGGCGCCTCCAGAGCACTTCACCCGGCAGCGTCCAAGGTAGGCGTGTGGGTCTTCACAGGTAATACGGTCTAAAACCGAATTGTGATCTGCAGTAGGTCAGTGTCAGATCGTGCCCTGGAATTAGGCACGGGCTCAGGCGACTCGCTGGCAAAGCTGAAACGCCGCCCGCACTTGTGGACGTGCTCCCTTGACCCCGCTGCGTGGGATCTGTTAGCGCCGCGTTTGGGGCCAAGGAAGCAGAGCAGCGGCCGCGCCGTCACGCAGACGGGCTGCCCCCCGCGGGATGCAGGGCCACACCGGGTCTTAAGAAGCTGCTTCAGATCGCTGAGTCCACATGTTCCCTGGGCGCCTGGTTAGTTTGAGCCCTTAGAAGCCACTCCATTGTCGAGCAGCGCCCCTGACCGAGGGGGCCTGCGGGTCGGCTCTGGCCCGGGGACGCCGTGGCCCCGTGAAGACCAGGAGCAGGAGCGGGCCTGGCCGCCCCTCATGCCGCAGGGCGCTGCCCGGCAGAGGACGCGTCGGCAAAAGCCAGAGAGCTCACCGTTGAGAAGGAGAGGAGTCTTGTGGGAAATTTTACCTTCTGTTCTGCAGGATGGTTATTGGCTGAAAAGTGGATTATCGGGCTGACTTTGGAGCATCTGAATGAGTGTAACAAAGAACTGTGAGGCCAGATGAAAATACACTGGTGTGTGGCCACCGGGTGTATGGCCTTGCAACAAAGTTGGGAAAAATGAAAATAAAGGATTTAGTGATGTGGTTGGTCAGTGTTCATTTGAGTCCTAAACACGATTATTAATGAGAACTAACGGAACAACACTGAAATACTTGACATGAAAATGTGCGCCTGGTCTGGGGGATTGTGGGTACGACTTCTCTGGGGGTGACGACTTTGACATCTCGGAGGACAAGGAAGAGCTGGCATGAGGGACGGTCACTCCCTTGAAGGTGACTTTTAAAAAAATTTTTTTAATGTTTTATTTACTTTTGAGACAGAGAGAGACAGAGCATGAGAGGGGGAGGGGCAGAGAGAGGAGGAGACACAGACCCAGAAGCAGGCTCCAGGCCCTGAGCTGGCTGTCAGCACAGAGCCCGACGCGGGGCTCGAACCCACGACCGTGAGATCTGACCTGAGCCGAAGTCCGAGGCGAACTGCGTCCGCCCTGTTCTGGCTTGCGTGCGTTCTCAGCACCATGTCACGGACGCGCACCGCCGGTGTGAGCAGGCAGAGAGGCCGCCGTCAGGAATCTCGGTCCAAAGTCTCCATCCAGAATGGCACTGGTTCCTGTCACACGTGAAGCCCAGTATGAAAAAGTCCTACTTGTTCAGAAGTGAGAGTATTTTATCCGGAAGTTTGTATAAGTCAACGTGAATGTCTTGCTAACACCTAGCACTTTGGTTGAGGGCAGCCATATCCTGCAAAGAAAAGGCCAGCCAGGCAGATGCCTGTCCCAGGAGCCCCTCCCGGAGCACGCCAGCCCCCCTGCATCCTTCCTGCCGCCTCCAGCCCTGCTGGCTTTCAGGCGGAGGGCGGGGAGGGTCTGTTTTCGGTTCCTCTGCTGCCTCATGCCCTTATGCAGCCTGTGGCTTCCCAGCCCTCAGTAGGCTGGGGTGCCCCTGCCCCAGGACAGACAGCCTTCCCCAAGCCTCCCCTCGGGACTGTCAGCCCCCAGCAGGCCACCCCGGGCAGCTGGCGTCCAGTCCAGGGCGGTTCTGGAAGGGAGCCGGGCGAGCCGGGCTCACACAAGAGTGTGCGTTTCTGGGGCCTGGGGTTGAGGGATGTCGCCAAGCTCCCTGCCACAGCTGTTTCCTGTAAGGGTGCCCGGCCCCATCTGTGACTGACACTGAGCCCCTGACCCCGGCCTCTGGCGTCTCAGACACCTGCCTCTCTCAGCCAGGTCACCTTCGATGACCAGTGTCCGCCTGGAGCTCAGGAGGCCCAGGGCCCCCCTCCCGCTCCCACCGCCTGCCCTCCCGTGGGCCCCTTCGTGGGCCTGCTCCACCGTTGCCGTGTCCCAGCTTGCGTCCCCACCTGTAGCCAGCCCCAGAAGGGCTTCGTGTTACTGTCTTTGCACACTGAGCCTAGCCATTTTGAAGCAAACAATTTGGTGGCATGTGGTACAATCACAGTGCTGTGCAACCGCCACGCCATCTAGTCCCCCAACATTTCGTGCCCCTGAGAGGGAGCCTGTGCCCCCTGAGTACTTGCTTCTCCTTCCTTCCCGTCTTACAGTTTCTCAGAAGGTAAAATGCGCACCAGGCAGGAAAGCAAAATAGTCCTGGAATGTCCGCGTGGGTCCCGGGGCGGGGTGGGGGGGGGCACCATGGTTAGTGGCCTCTGCGTGCCTGTTCAGGTAACACACCTTTGTGCCCGCCTGCTTGTCCCCTGACCACAGCCCAGAGACCGTCCACACACACAGACGTGCACACCCAGTGCCAGTGCAACAGCCGCCCCCTGTCCCGTGGCCGCCGTGGTGTGAGTCCAGTACAGACCAGGTGGTGTCTCTCCCCTGCTCCCAAACCTCTGCATCTTTTAAGACCTAGTTCAGAGATCACCCCCAGGGGCTGTCCAAGCCACCTGGCCCCTCCCCCTTTCCTGTCACCTGTGTGTCCAGCAGCGCCAGTTCTGGCTGGGCATCAGGACCTCATTGTCTGCACATCCAGCGCCCCCTCCCCCCGGATGGCAAGATCCTGCAGGTACGAGCCCTCTTCCTCCATTTCGTGTTCGAAGGGCCTAACTCGCTGCCTGCCCGCGGTAGAGGCTCGGTAAATATTAGGTGAGCGGCTTAGGGTTGAAGGACGTTGTGAACCCTGGTTGGTGGAGGCACAGGTTGAATGAGCCCAGGCCGGGCGGAGGGTCCAGGACAGACGATGCCCCCTGTAGGCACCCATTCTGAGAACGTGCTCCCCGTGCCAGGCCGGTGCCAGGCCCTGGCCCCACACCATCTGCGAGCGGTCAGCGCCAGCCTCTGGGCTCCCTCTACCCCTAATGGTGGCGGGTGTCAGGTCCTGATTGAACCACGCTAGATGTTCCTACAGGACATTTTAAGTGTATTTTCTGGATGCTTTTTATTTTTAAAAAAATCTTGGCATTTTATAAGCCCTAATTTTTAAAAAGTAAGCTGTACACCCAGCCTGGGGCTCGAACTGATCCTCCAGAGATCCAGCGTTGTGAGCTCTACTGCCCAAATATAAGCCCTAACTTTTTTAAATCACAGAGGAAAATTCGCCTTTGCTCCTTCCCCGCCCCCGGGCACCACGATGGTCGTGTTCCGTCACACCAGCCTCGCAGGGGCCACGGGCGCTCTCATCCAGCCGAACCAAGAGCGCAGGGTGCCTGTCTTAGCGTTGTGTTGCTCTGGCGTGTCGTCAGGTGACTTGGAAGATGGGACTGTCCCCAGGGAGAAGGCCCCCTGCGTAGAGGCTTATTTCCTGGTGTCCTTCTTAAGGCTGCTGCTACCATCTCCAGACTCACTTCTTTCTTTGTTGAAATTGCTTCCTTGGGATTAGTTCATTTTTCCGGTCATTTGGGAAGTTTATTCCTGGTCTTTATCTCCCTGCTCATCCCTATCCCTTCCCTCAGGGTTCTGTCAAGTTCCATTGGACTTCCCTCTCCCACTCTCTTTTGTTGGGGACAGTGGGTCCTTTTATCCTCAGTAGAATCCGGGGAGGGGGGGACCTCAGGAAGCTCCCCACCCCCCACCCCATCTATCTATCTCCTACCCAGGATTTCTGGCTTGAATTTCCCAAAGCCCTTCTTTTCTCCTAGAAATCTCCACTGTGCAATGACAGGCCAGGGACTCACAATGCTGTGATTTCAAGCTGGGGACCTAGCTGTGAGGGGGAAGGCAGAGAAGTGTGTCCCTGGTCGCATACCACACACCCCCGAGCCCTGCCCCGTGCTCAGAGGCCAAGGGGAAAGTGCCCTGGTTCTCTCCTGGCCTGGTCACTGACCACTGGATGCTCCCTGAGCCTCCATGTAGGAGACCAGAGGAGGAGTAAAGCCACACCCACTCGGCCCAGCAGGAGTTGGAGGTTCAATTCCACTCTTTGCTAGCAGTCCGACCAGGGCAGAGGTCTGACCTGCCGAGGCCCCTCTTCTTGTCCACAAAATGAGAGGCATGGTGGTGTCTTCCTCAAAGGGTCTTTATGAGGATTATATAATACCCTAAAAATGCTAGGACAAGCCTGGCACACACTTGGTGACCACTAAACATGAGCTGTATGTGCCAGGCACCCTCCCAGGGGTCAGGGATACAGAAACAGAGGCACAAGGACCCTCAGTAGAGGAGGGACTGAGTGGAAAAAAAATTAATGATGCAGTGTGAGGGACGAAGGAGGGGTCTG
>NC_043707.1:1877085-1884479 GCF_006229205.1 Suricata suricatta
GGGGGGGGGGGGAGTTAAGACTGAGCAAGTCCACCAGGTTAGAGGCTGTGAGGAGACCCAGGCCAGAGAGGAGGCCCTCCCAGGGCAGGGCGATGGCGGTGGGGGCAGAGGCAGCAGCCAGGAAGCCGCAGAAGCCCGGGTGCGGTGAGTAACGACGAGCGAGCCGTGGCGTGACTCAAGGCTGCTGGTGCGAGCAGCTGGGTGGATGGCGGTGTCTTCTGCCCGAGATGGAAATAACAGAGTGGAAGCAGGTGGGGGTGGGGTGAGCTCGGTTTGAGACATGCCGGCTGGAGGTGTCAGCAGTCCCCCCACAGAGACCCAGTGTGACCCCTTGCCCTGTGCAGAAAATGAGAGGACAGTCAGTGAAGGTGACCTGCTCCCTGAGCCCCAGGAGGGAATTGTCACCAGGGGTCTTGGGATTTCAGCCACACGGGAGGGCAGTGTGCTCTGCCCACCTCTGGGTATTTGTGTGCTTCCTGGCGGAGGAGGACCTGCCCCTCTCTTCTGGGTCTGAATTCTCCCCTGCGCATCCCCCAGCCAGCACTGGCTCCCTGGCCTGAACCCTAAATGCCTGCAGCTGTGAGGGGCAGGCCTGTGGCAGGCACTTGGGTCCCATCAGGGCTAGGACAGAACGGTGGGAGATGCAGGACGTGACTGCCCAGCGGTAGGGCGGGTGGCAGGATCACTGGGCTCACCAGACACCTGCAGGGACACTAGGCTGCTGAGGAGCCTGGGGCTGCCCTCGCTCCTCCTCGTGACCCCAGGAAGAAGGAATGAGGGTGTCAGGGCTGTAGGAGAGGAGCTGGAGGAGAGGAGAGGGTGTGGGCATCGGGCCACGCAGCAGAGAGGGCCACCCATACAGCCCGACAAATGCCTCTCAGCTTAGAGAAACGGCAGTCCCAGATGACCTTGCCAGCCAAAGGCAAGAAGTTGGGGGGGAGGGGAGGTGGAGACGTGGAGTAAAGATTTCTCTTTCCAGAAGTCAGACTCTGGGAAGAGGAAGACTGTGACAGAGGAAGGTGGGGAGGCCTCGAGAGGTATGGCAGCCTCCTCCCTTTTTGAAACAGGACAGACCAGACAGGTCTGTGGGCTGCCAGTTGGCAAGGTGGAAGACCCAGTCTTGCCAACAGGAAGGGGACACGAGGGACGCTATTGTAGTAGAAGGTGGGGCTGAGTCTCATGGGGCGGGGGGGGGGGGAACCGCTCCCCCACTGCCCAGTGGAAAAGGCTGCAACCCAGAACATTCAGGAAGAGTCCTTTAATGCTGGGACCAGAGCTAGGAGCTCAAGGAAGACCAAGGGCCAGACGGTGCTGAAAAGCAGGAGACAAAAGGATAAAAGGAACCACAGCTGGTGGGTAGAGATAAGGCAGCCGGTTGGAGGGCCCATAACCCCCAAGGGATCAGCAGGACAGTGCCAGCCCCAGGCCAAGCTGCTGGGTGGGCTGGGAGGGAGCCACCGGCTGTCCTTCCAGAAATAAATGCAGCCCTGCAGGTGCCAGCTTTGCGTGCAGACAGGCTGGAGGAAACGGATCCCAGAATGTGCAGAAATCTGGGGAAGTTTCCACAGGTCGCAACACTGACAGGGCTTCAAACCAGTCAGTGAGGGGGTAGTGACAGCTCCTGAACTGAAGGCTGGGTCCCTGATGCAAGGGAGCGGACGGATGCAGGGGAGGGGGCTCCTTCTCCTCAGAAGCCAGAAGTCACCAATAGCTGGGTCGGAAGCCAGTGGGTCTGTGTTTGGAGGAGACGGGACAGGATCCGGGTGGGGTGACCCGGGGGCACAGGACGGCTGCGAGTATTGGCCAGGAGTTCACAGGTGGGGTAGGGGCTTTCCTGAGGGCTGGAGCAGAAAAGGCCGACCCCCAGCCTTGGGATTTCCGCTCCATCTGCTCGAACCCTCGGATCGCTCCTGGAAGTATGAACTATACCCGGGGAGGCCCGGTCCTGGGTCCTTGGGGAAAGGCCGTGAGAACCCCGCCGCCGACTCCACTCCGCGAACGTAAAGGAAAGCTGCACCAGCCGGCACATCGCAGCCGCAGAGGAGGCGGGGCACCTTACGCCCCGCCCTTTATGCTAATACGGAGGCCCACCGCCCCGCCCCCGCTCGGGAGCCGGACGGGCCCAACGCCAAGGGGTGCGAGAGGCTACCAGCGCCCGGCCCCACACCCGCGGAGGCCGAGGTGGGGCGAGATGCCTGAGTCCGGATCGTTGGGGCGAAGGCACAGTGTGGGAGCAGTCAGAGGGCCGCTAGAGCCTCCCCAAGCCGTGGCGCCCCCCGTCGGCGCGAAGTGGTATAGCCCTCAGGGGCGGGGCCCGGATCATGTGACACGGCCGCGGCCGCCATTTTGTTCTGCGGTGCTGGTATTTAGACCGCAGCGGCTGCCGGGCCGGGTCGCCTTCGCAGCCGCCTGACTGGTCACCTTGCGCTCGCTTGCCGTGCCCGGCCCGTCCTCGCCCCCGCTTTGGCTCGCTGAGCTCGCCCTCTCCCCACCCGCAGACATGTCCGAGGCCAAGAGCGGCCCCGAGTACGCCTCCTTTTTCGCGGTCATGGGCGCCTCGGCCGCCATGATCTTCAGCGGTGAGCGCCGCGGCAAGGAGGGACTCGGGAGGCTGGGGGCGCCGGGGCGCGCGGGGCTTATACCCGGATCGCCCTAGGGTTCGGTGTGTGACGTCAGGCTGACGTAATTCCGAGCTGTTGGGGGGTCCCGAGCTTCACGTGACAGCGGGCGGGGGTCGGGGCCCCGAGGGCTGCGAGTCGTAGGGCCTGTGGGCTGGGTGGGGGTGTGGGTCTCGGGGGTCTCCCGGGCATCCCGGGCCGGCAGCCCTGCCCCCGTCCGTGTAGACGCGGGGGTGGGGCGGCGGCGCCGCTGCCATCTTAGCCCTAGGAGAGGCAAGGGGGAGGCTGGGGTGGGGGGCGCGCGGTCCTGCGCCTGCTCCGCCCCCCCCCGCCATTCTGCGGGCAGGTGTGACATCACACCTCGGAACCCCCCCCCGTTCGGCGGGGGTGTCGGGGGAATGAGGTCTGGCGCTCCCCTCTTAGATACACAGCTCTCGCCCTTGTGGCGGCCCGCCCGGTCGGGGGTCCGGTGGGGCTGTACCCAGAGGCAGGTGCTTCCGGTTACGGCCTGTCACTTGTCTCTCGGTATTCCTGTGGGGTGTGTGGGTTCTTTGGGGAAACTGGCTAAGGGGTTGGTCCTGAGAGTTGGCAGGAACCCAGGGGTAGAATTGTGTGGAATGGGGTGGGGGTCCGGACAGGCTAAGGGTGAAGGATGGGTGTCTGGGAAGCAGGCCAGCATCAGTGGTATGTGTGTGTACGCTTGCGGGGGGTCGACCTCTGAGTGAGTGAGAGTAGGCATGGAGTGTCAAATTGGGTCTTTGTCCTTATGAGGGAGTCTTCTGGTTCAGGCCTGAATGAATGAAATGAATGAATGAATGAATGAATGAATGAATGACTTCCCGTTCCCGAGGTCCCAAATTGGGAGGACTCTCCTAGGCAGAGAGAAGGGGGCTTGCAGGTTCTTGATGGCACCCTGCTTTTGAAATTGGGTCTTGACGGTCAATGGGTGTCGAACTCCGTGAAAACTGGTCTACTGAGAGAAAGGCACGTGGGCCAGGCCCAGGCATGTGGGACTCAGGAAGGTGAGTCCTAGTCGGTCGCAACCCTGCAGACTGGTCTGGCCTGGTCTCCTCTGGGCCTCCTTCGGTAGGTCTGGTTTTTGGTTTGGAGGTCCCCGCCCTGCCCCGCCCTACCTGGTGGGCTGGGGAGGCTCCCTGTGCAAGTATGTGGAGGGTTTGAACTCCAAACAGTGTCTGCTGTCTGTAAACACTTCCGAGGTGGGGGCTTGGGGCCTCTGCTCTCTTGAGGTCCTCCCTCTGCCTGGGCCTGTCTGCCAGTCATGAGTTGCTGAGTGAGCCCTCCTCTGCCCTGCCCTTCCCATCACGAGCACGTAAGGGGTCATTTGTGGGAGAAGTGGTCTGGACTTCCCCTTCCCTCCCGGCTAACGCCTGCTCTTTCCCCATCTTCGGGGCGGCTGCTTCGCAGCACTCCGGACAGGCTGGTGTAACCCCCACCCTTCCCCAGCCTTTTCTGCCCTGGCCTCCCCAGAGTTCGTAGAGATTCCCCTCTTCGTAGCCATTTGTGCATTGTTACTTGTGGCTGTCATTCGTTAATTCAGCAAACCTCGTTTGAGCTCCTACTGTGTGCCAGGCGCAGGGGAACGGCAGTGAACAAAGCAAGGCGTTCGTGCCCCAGAATTCCTTGAATTCTGGCTGCCGTTGCTTGCTCCTGAAGTCTGGAGTTTGCCCCCGGGGCCCTTTTTTTTTGTACCCAGCTCCTGGCCTGCTCTAGTCATCAGGTACATCTCTTTCTCTTCTGGAACTTAACTTGATACTTTCAGCTGGAGCCTGATCTGAAGGCAGGTCTCTGGAAGTTACTGACAACAGGGTATCACTGGTCTAGGGATTTTGTGTTGCCCCCGGCCCCTGGGGATTGGTGCAGCCTGCTCCTGGGGGCCCGATCTTCCTGCTTCTCCTTTTTTCTTGTGACAAAAGTCCTGTCAACTCTTTCTTCATCAAGTCTTCCACAAGTTTGTCGGTGGTTCCTTTACTGTAATCTCTGACTTCCTCCCTGCCGGCAGGCGCCCTGTGTTTGGGGCTTTGTTCTTGGAACTGCCTCCTGATTGCACTCTTTCTGTTCCCTGCTCTAGAGGGCACCTCATGAGGCTTGGCCTCTAGAGCGAGCATCCAGGGCTTTCCGGTACACCTGCTGCTGCCCAGGCCAGGCCGCTTTTCCCTCCCGATGGTCGGCCCTGTTTCTTCCTTTGTTTGTCTGGTTGTGTCCCCACCCTCAGCCACACCGTCTCCCTGCTGCCTTCTGGAGAAGGGCCCCACTCACTGTCCGCCTCTGGCCGCGTCCTGCTGCCTGGGGTGCTGACCTCCCAGGGATCAGTTTCTCGCCTGTGCTCTCCCGCGTGAGTGACAAGCCATGGCCGTGGCCCCTTGCGTGCCTGAGGTGGGGCCGGGCCTGCCGTAGCAGCCCCCGGAGCACACCGCAACCAGGAGAGCTCCGGGAAAGCTTCGTGAAGACCAGCCCTGAGCCCCAGGGTGCAGGCGCTGAGTGTCTAGGTGGTGGTGGTGGCGTGGACATCCTTCTGCCCTCCCCCCGCCCCCACCCCCTTCTTTTCCCTGCCAGCTCCCAGTCTCAGTTCATGCTGTGTGCGATCATTTGGGCTCCCTCACGCCTCTTACTCAGATGTCACTTTCTCTGTGGAGCCCTTCCCCAGCACCCGGCCGCCCCACCACCCCGTGGGCTCCCCACTCTCCTAGAACGTGTTGCTGTGCTTAGAGACACCACGTGTTTCCTCACCAGGCTCGCAGCCCTGGGAAGCTAGAGCTCCGGGATGAGCACCGAGACTAGGCAGTTTTTGTGGCCCAAATAGGCGAGCTAAATGTGCAGAGGAATGGCCAGGATTGCCCAGGTCTTCTCCAAAACCCACTGAACCATGTTCTCCTCTGCTCAGGCAGGGCAGCGGGAGCCTGGAGGCCAGGAGAAGGGGAATTTGAGGAAGGCCAGCAAGCCCTGGCCAGGGGGAGGAGGAATACCATCAGAGGAGACAGGGCACCCTCGAGGTGCTCCCTGCACCCTGTTACTGGAGGCCTCAGGGCAGGTGGGGTTTGGGCATCTAGGCTGCTGTGAGCCTGAGGCCTCTGCTTGCAGGGGTGCTTCATGGTCCACCTGGCTGGTGGCAGAGAGGATTCTTTTCAAACTCGAGGGCCTGGGCCTGCTGTGTGGCCGAGGATGCCCTCGGCCTGTTTCTCTCTGTGACTGGTCTGCACCTGTCAGAGCTCCACCTTTTGGGCTGTGGGCAAAATCCCAGGTTCTCTGGGAGGTTGGGGCCAAGGCGAGACAGCAGAACAGGAGCCCAGAGAGGCTAGACAGCCGTCAGGGCCTCTGTTGGAGGAAAGGAATAGGCCTGGGCGCCTTGGCGTGCCCAGCTGCAGCCTTGGCCCCCGGGGGCCACTTCCCACCCCTAGCTGGGTGCCAGCTTCATCTCCCCGTGTCTGTGATAACTGAAGCGTCCCTCAGCTGTGCCAGAGCCACTCCCAGCGCCCTGGCCCCAGGTGCTCTGAGCTCACCTTCCCCTCCCCGCCCCCTCCCCACAGCCCTGGGAGCCGCCTATGGCACCGCCAAGAGTGGCACTGGCATCGCGGCCATGTCTGTCATGCGGCCAGAACTGATCATGAAGTCCATCATCCCAGTGGTCATGGCTGGGATCATCGCCATCTACGGGCTGGTGGTGGCGGTCCTCATCGCTAATTCCCTGAGCGAGGGCATCACTCTGTACAGGTGAGTGCCGGGCCCCTCCTGGTGTATCCCGTCCTGCTGGGGGTGAGGCCAGTGATCGGGGCGGGGAGGGCCGGGAAGGGGGCATCGGGCTGGTGGCCTCCCCCGGGGAAGGTGGCTGACGTTTATTCGGTGTCTTCTCTCCCCAGGAGTTTCCTCCAGCTGGGTGCTGGGCTGAGCGTGGGCCTGAGCGGGCTGGCGGCTGGCTTTGCCATTGGCATTGTGGGGGACGCTGGTGTGCGTGGCACTGCCCAGCAGCCCCGGCTATTCGTGGGCATGATCCTGATCCTCATCTTCGCCGAGGTGCTCGGCCTCTACGGTCTCATTGTTGCCCTCATCCTCTCCACAAAGTAGCCCCTCTCTGAGCGCACCAGCCACAGAACATGATGTAAAGACCACCCCTCATTCCAAAATGAACAGCCTGACACACGCACGGGGCAGCCGCCCCCTCCACCCCAGTAGTCAGTCTTGTAAATGCGCAGTGTCCTAGTCTAGTGCCCGTTGTCTTCTACCCCCTCCCCGCCCGCCTCACCCCGCCCCGTGCCGTGGACATCCGGGCCCACTCATTACCCATCCGGGCCTCCGGCCGCCCCCACTCATCTGCCCTAGAGCGCTCTGTGTACGAGGGTGAATTAGAGTTGTCATTTTCTCTTCACTGGATGTTTCTTATTTATAAAGATTTGATCTGTTCATACGTCTGTGGAGCAGCCCTCCGTCCCCAACTATATAGTGATCATAGGTAGCGTGCTGCGTGGTGGGGTCACCGTTTGCTGAGACTCCGCGGGTGGAACCACCCTCCTCCAGGCCCGGCTGCGGGGGCCGCGGGCCAGTGTGCTGGGCCTGCGAGGCCCTCGCGCCGCGCGTGACCAATAAAGTTCTCGGTTGTGACTGGACGCCTGTGTGGACCGCTTGTGTGGGGACGGGGCCGCGGCGGCCGCGGCATTCCCGCGGACCGGAGGGCGCGCCGGTCACGTGGGCGCCCCGGTCACGTGCACCCGCCGGTCACGTGGCGCGCCTCAGTCAGCTGAGAGTCACGTGGGTGCGGCCGGA
>NC_043707.1:1884579-1903381 GCF_006229205.1 Suricata suricatta
GGGCCGTGGGGTGTGGGGGCCCGGGGTCGGGTGGGGCGCAGAGTGCGGGGTCGGGATGCGGGCGCGGGCGCTGCTCCGGTGCGGCCCGGGACCGGCCATCCTAGCCCCCGCCCGCCTCTGGCCGCAGGGAGGATCTGTGGGTTCGCGGAGGCCGCATTCTGGACCCCGAGAAACTCTTCTTCGAGGAGCGGCGAATGGCCGATGAGCAGCGGGACTGCGGGGGCTGCATCCTGGCGCCTGGCTTCATCGACGTGCAGATCAACGGTGCGGTCTAGGGCTTAGGGGACGGGGACCCAGAGGAGGTGGTCCGGGCATCGTGCAACCTTTTCTTTTTGTGGCCGTAGGTGGGTTTGGTGTGGACTTCTCTCAGGCCACGGAGGACGTGGGTTCGGGGGTCGCCCTGGTTGCCCAGAGGATCTTGTCGCACGGAGTCACCTCCTTCTGCCCCACTTTGGTCACCTCACCGCCAGAGGTTTATCACAAGGTGAGGTCAGGCTTCCAATCTCAAAAAAAAGGGGGCTGCAGAAGTAATACCCCTTTAATTTTCAAACCTGTCCTGCCACAAGCACCCCTTGGCACTTGCGTCTGGCCTCACCCACCCAGGGCCTGGGGTCCTGCCCCTAGGCTCTCCTTCCATGTGTCTCCGATGGGGTCCCACTGGCTCTGCAGCCCTTCCCACAGGCTTCATGTGTATTGTCTGAGTGTCTTTGAGGCTACAAGTCCTCACCGGCCGCACCCTGGTCGCCTCCGGGCTCCAGAAACCAATTGCTGGAACTTTCTGGATTGCCCCATCTGTAGTTACTCCGTCGGTTGATTCGTCCTCAGGGGTCTGTGCTGTGTGACTCCACTGAACGTGTCTTCCAGAAAGAAGCTCCTTGTCTGCGCCTGCCGCCCCCTTCCGTCCCCGCTGCTGCTCTCGTGTACCCCCCACCCTTGCGTTTCCCTTCCCACCTGAGTGTCCTTGTAGACGTTTTTCCTCGCCTCGTCGGCAGACTCTCTGGTCTCAGCCTTCACCCCGGCGTCTTGTTGGGTTTTCTTCTGGCGGTGACTGCGTAGGGTAACTGTTGGGGAGCGGGTGGTGTTACTTGTCCTGCGTCTTTACTGCTTAATGCTTGACGGGTTGTGAAAAGCGTGGATGTTCCTTTCCCAAAGTTGAGCTGGGGAAGAGGGACAGTGATCCTTTAACCCCGTCTTGGTTTCAGGGTTGTTTTCTCCAGCAAAGGGTCCTTTCTGCGATCGTGGGGCCACGCTGCCTGTCACGGCGGGGGTGGGGGTCGCGGGTGTCCCTCCTGGGTGTCTGCATGCACAGTCGGAGTTGGGTGTTGCCCGAGTTTGAGTGTAGCCTTTGGGTTTGGTCCTGGTCCCCTTAGTTCGTCTGTCATCTGGGGGACACGAGGCCGTCCTTCCTTTTTCTGAGCCTCCATTTTCTCAAATCTAAGTTGAGAATGTCAACCACGCCCATTGCTTGGGGTTGTGGGGCGCTATGTGCGGTACCTCTTAAACACTGGGTATTGTCACCTGTGGACATCTTTCTGGAAGTTTCCTCCCGGCCTCTCTCCACAGAGTCAGATGTTACTGACTAAGCTCATCTTCTTGCTGCAAACCACCTGGTTCGGTGGTTTTTTCCTCTTGGTCATTGAGCCGTGGTTTCTCCTGCCTGGAGTCTGGGAATATGCCCGCCTCATTGTCCTTCCCTTCCTAGGTCCCAGCAGAGAGGCCTCGTGACTGTTGTCTAGTCTCCCAACTGCCGGCCCTGCTCCGGGTCCTGCCACAGCGGCCTTCCGAGGGGACAGGGCGCAGGGCCTGCACACCACTGACCCCGCCCCTTTTACCCTTCGGAGCCTTCCCGGCCTACCTGCTGTCTCCCCAGGCACATTCCAGCCCTTCTGGGCCGTCGTCTGGCCTGTCCCCAGGCCCTCTGCCTGGAGGGCCTTTGCCTTGTTTTATCTGGTTCCCCGGTTGTCTTCGGCGCTGGGACAGGCCCTGCTGCGCCGCCGGTTCCACAGCGGTTCACTGTCGTGATCCAGGTTGTGAGGCCTGTTTTTGTTTCTTGGGAGCGAGAGTTTCTGGCCACTAGGTTTTCTGGCTTAATGTGTTTTTCTCTGTTTTTAGTGTGTATATACTTTTCAGAGAGAACATGGGCGCACAAGTGGGAGAGGGGAGGAGACAGAACCCCAAGCAGGCCCCCAGTGCGGAGCTCAGCGTCACAGGCCGTGAGATCATGACCGGAGCGGAAACCAAGAGTCGGACACTTAAACCGACTGAGCCCCCCAGGCGCCCCTTTAGTTTATGTCTTCTTGCTGGAGCTTGTCACTTTCCACAAATGCTTGCAGGATGAAAGCCTTCAACAGCAGAAAGTAAAATCATGGCAGGCTGTGAATGTCAGAACGTCATTCCAGTGTCATCTCGGCTGCTATGGGGCTGTCCCTGTAGATATCTGCTCCTCCCCCGCCCACCCCCCTCCTTCCAGGGCTGGCTCACACTGGGCAGAAGTGGCTGCTGCTCTGTCAGAAGTTACCCATATCTTTTATCATCCTGCTCTGGCCCACTGAGACCACCTGCTCTTCTTCTGGGGCCTCCTTCAGTCTTACACTCTCCTACTCTTCCAGGAAGAAGTTTTGGCTACGGTGTTCTCGGTTTCTGGTCTGTCATCTGTGTAGCCAAGATCTGCTACCTCCTCAGGTGGCAGCCAGGCCTTTGCCTCTGACCTCACGCTCCCTCTATGCTTTGACCTTTCCCACTGCTTTCCTGCCTGGAACTCTCCCTACTTAGTGCTCTTTATCTTTCGCTCATAAAACTCGGGTTTGTTTTGAAGTCTGAATCGAATCCTGAGTGTCGCGTTCAGACCTCACCTCGGGTTCAGAACATGAGACCCGGACTTGGGCCAGATAGATGCCTTCCTGGAGGCGTCCGTGTGAGAGGGGCACCGTGAGACTGGGTGGGCACGACAGTCAGACGGGCACAGCATCGAGCGGGTCCCCTCTCCTCGTGTGGCGGTCCCAGTGCGACTGTCGGCAGAGTGCTGTGGAACTTGACCCAAGGTGACCTCCCTGGCAAGATAGGATCCGCGGGTTTACCCACAAGTTTCTCTGCCCCGTGGGCTGGGGTGCCCTCTCCCTGCCCGTCTGACCGGAGCCCCATGTCTGGTACTAAGCTTTCTTGAAAGACTTTGGAGAGAGCTTCAGGATAGGACCTGACACTTGTCACAACGGGGTTGCCTGGTGGAACGTGAGCCTGTCCTCCACAGATGGCTGAGGGCAAGGGTTGAGAGGGTGTGTTCGGGGGCGGGGGGTGGGGGGGGGGGAATCTATTCCGGAAAAACTCAGCCATTATCTTATCTTTTTTTTTTAAGTTTATTAATTTATTTTGAGAGAGAGTGGGGGAGGGCTGGAGAGGGAGGGGGAGAGAGAGAATGCCAAGCAGGCTCCTCATTGTCAGCCCAGAGGCTGATGCAGGGCTTGAACCCACGAACTGTGAGATCATGACCTGAGCAGGAAAAAAACATGGGTTACGTAATGGACTGAGCCACCCAATTTAATGTTTATTTTTGAGAGAGAGAGCGAGAGAGCACGTAAGTGAGCGCGCAGGAGAGGGGCAGAGAGAGGGGGGGATGCAGAATCTGAAGCAGGCTTCAGGCTCTGAGCCGTCAGCACAGAGCCCAACGCAGGGCTCGAACTCCTGAGCTGTAAGATCTTGACCTGAGCTGAAGTTGGGTGCTTACCTGACTCAGCCGCCCAGGCGCCCCTTATCTTTTTTCTTCTTCTTTTTTTATTTACTCTTTGGCGAACCTACACGAGTCCCATGGCTCATTGGGAAAAGAGCAGCCCTTTGCCCCGCCAGCTCCCACCTAGCGACGGTTGCTCCCACGTGTCTGGGCCCCATGCCGGTTCCGGGCAGCGGACGGGAGTGCACCCTCCCACCAGAGCAGAGGAGGCCGCGCTCTTCGAGGGCTTCCCCCCCCCCCCGCCCCACGTCCCCAGGCAGCAGCCTGCAGTTTTGGGGCGACTGCCGGCAGGGCTGGGTGGAGGGGTCTCGGTGCTGGTCCGTTTTCGTACCTGCCCTGTGTTCCCTCGGGTCTCTGTTGTTTGCTCGGTTCTCCTATCCGGTGACTGCACTCCCTGCCTCCTGCCAGTCTCTCACTCTCCTTCTGGGACCTTTGGCTGCGCACAGTGCCCCGTAAGCGTCATCTTCCTGCGGCAGCTTTTGGCACCTGTTTCCCAGCGCGGGTCCTGGCCCCCCTGGGCCGGGCTGCCCTGGGAGCACCCCTCCCGTCACCTGGGGCCCTGGCGTCTCTCTGCGGAGCCTCTATCTGCTCTCCTGGGTGTTTCTCTCCGCTGGTTTATGCCTTCGCTTTGGAGCACATCCACCAGCCTCGGCTAGAGAACGGGGTCGCCGGAAGTAAGGTTTTTGAGATCTTGATGGTCGAAGGTGGTTTTTATTCTCTTGATTTGGTTACAGTTGTAGGTGAGAAGTCATTTTCTTCTGGAATTCTTGAAGGCATTGCTGTGTCGTTTTTTCATTTCCAGGGTTGCTGATGAGAAGTCAGAAGCCGCCTGACCTCTGATACTTTGTGCGTGACTTATTTCTGCCCTCTGGAAGCTCATGGAACCTTCCCTTTGGCCCTGGGTTCTCAAGTCCGAGGGTGACATGTGTGAAGCCTGTGGGGAATTTACCTGTCGTGCGGGTCATTAGCACATCTTGTCAGTCTGAAGTTTGGTCTTTGGCTTTGTTTGTTTTTCTTGAATAACGCGTTTATGATTTTCTCCCTCATTTCTCTGTCGTCTTTTTCTGGGAGTCACCATTCCATGGTTGGGCCTCCTGGATAGTGTCTCTGGTTCTTTCTGCGACTCTGCTTCCTGGGTGTTTGCTCCGTTTTTCTGTTCTGGTTCTTGACCTGGGTTCTTTTTTTACTTTACTACTCAAGTTTTGTTAGTTTAGTTAAGTTTTATTTCTTATTTAAATATTTGTTTACTTATTTTGAGAGAGAGAGAGAGATCAAGTATGAGCAGGGGAGGGGCAGAGAGAGTCCTGCACTGTCAGCACAGAGCCCTACATGGGGCTTGATCTCACAACCTGTGAGATCATGACCTAGCCGAAATCAACAGTTGGATGCTTAACTGACCTAGGCACCTAGGCGCCCTCACGTACTTTTAGCTGGAAGAGATCGCTTTCTCTATCAGAGCGCTTTTCTCCAACTCTGCCTTCTTGTTTCACGTCTTCCCGTCCCCACCGGCCCTGGCCTGTCTGTCCGGCGTGTCCCCAGGGTTGCCCCAAGCTGCTGCTGAGCCTGGCTGTGGGCTGTGTTTGAGGTCAGGCGCCAGCAGGCTGCTGGGAGCCCCGAGCCTGGGGAGGCTCCTGGTCCGAGGGAGGAAGAAGCCTCACCGCTCCTGTGCTGAGTGTTGAGAACATGAACTTCTACTTAACCGTGGAGCGTGAGTGCCTCCACCCGCCTCCTGCCCGGAGCCCTCTGGTTTGCTTCTCCAGGTGCTTGCGGGCCACATTCAGGGACACAGCTGCTCTTGAATGAGGTGTCTGTCGGTCCCCCCAGTTTTCTCAGTGTCTCTACCACCTGCCCACACCTGCCTGGGGTCAGCCTGTCAGGCTCCCAGCGTTTTGGCTTCTTACAAACGTCTGTATCTGGTTTGGGGTGCGGGTGCCCTGGGGGCCTCTGGCAGCTCACCTTGCCTCCTAGAAGGTCATGTGAGCACCTGTGCCCTTGATCTCTCTGGCCCGCGAGCCCCGCTTGAGTGCACGCCCCCTCTTGCCCCTGGCTGTGCGTGCCGTCCTGCAGCTCAGGAGGCCTGGCCCGCCACCCTGTCTGACTCAGTCCAGACCCTGTGGCGACATTGTGGGGCCAGAGCCATGGAGTTACCTTTTGTCCGTGCGCCTGCCCGCTGCCCGGGAGCGCTGTTTGCATCTCCTGTTCCTTGCCGGCCGCCGGTCTCGCATTCTTCGTGTTCCTCCATGTCCTGCTGGTTCTTAGCGCTGTGCCTTCCCTGACTGGGGCTGGGGGCCTTTGCCTCCCTCTGGATGTCTGAGGGAAGGCCACGGAGGCTGGGCTCTGACCTCTTATCTCTGACTTTGGCTGGGCTGTGGTCTCTGGGCTTTGGGCCATAGGGGGCGGGGCTTTAACAGCTGGTTCCCCCCAGGTCCTTCCTCAGATCCCCGTGAAGAGTGGTGGTCCCCATGGGGCAGGGGTCCTCGGTGAGTGGCTGACCCCTCTCCTTGCCCCTACCCCGGGAGGCTCCTTGGGGACCTGTTGGCAGCCCCTCCCGCTCCAGAGACCCAACTGAGGAGGGAGGTGGGGCAGGTGACAGGGCCAAGGGTGGGGGCTGCAGGCCCGCCCGAGCCCCCCACTCCTCTTCTCCCAGGGGTGCACCTGGAGGGCCCGTTCATCAGCCGCGAGAAGCGAGGTGCGCACCCCGAAGCCCACCTGCGTTCCTTCGAGGCCAATGCCTTCCATGACGTGCTGGCCACCTATGGGCCCCTGGACAACGTCCGCATTGTGACACTGGCCCCTGAGCTGGGCCGAAGCCACGAGGTGATCCAGGCGCTGACGGCCCGTGGCATCTGTGTGTCCCTAGGTGAGGACGGCCACCTCCAGGGTTGGGCCCACGTGGGGGTCCTGGGCTGGGTGCACAGTTTGAGCCTGGGTCCCCTGTGCAGGACACTCAGTGGCTGACCTGCAGGCCGCAGAGGAAGCCGTACAAAGTGGGGCCACCTTCATCACCCACCTCTTCAACGCCATGCTGCCTGTGAGTGCCCCCCAGCCCCCCTGGCGGGTGGGCGCAAGGGTTCCCGCCAGCGCTCAGCTGTCCTCCTGTTCCTGTCCAGTTCCACCACCGTGACCCTGGTATCGTGGGGCTCCTGACCAGTGACCGGCTGCCTCCAGGCCGCCACATCTTCTACGGGATGATCGCAGATGGCACCCACACCAACCCAGCCGCCCTGCGCATCGCCCACCGGGCCCATCCCCAGGGTGAGCGGCGGAGCGGGGCAGGGCGGGGCAGATCGGGGAGGGCAGCAGGGCGGCTCCTGAGGCCTCTGCCCCTGCAGGGCTGGTGTTGGTCACCGACGCTGTTCCCGCCCTGGGCTTGGGCAACGGCCGTCACACGCTGGGCCAGCAGGAGGTGGAGGTGGATGGGCTGACGGCCTACGTGGCAGGTGAGTGACCCTCTCGCCGTGCGGCCTGCTCGAGAATGGCAGTCCTACCTGCTCTCCCGGGGATGCGGACACCTGAGTGCCCCCCCTATTCCCCGTACCGCGCCCGGCGGCCTCTGGTCCCCTCAGAGCCTGCTCTCATTTTCAAGGCACCAAGACGCTGAGTGGCAGCATAGCCCCGATGGACGTCTGTGTCCGGCATTTCCTGCAGGCTACAGGTCGGTGAGGCTGGAGTGGGCAGGGGTGTGCGTGTGCGTGTGAGGGAGGGTGGCAGCCACACGTGGGAGAGGTTGGAGGGAACCACGGACACCCCTGGGGTCTTGCAGTGACATCCCTTGTGTGATGGAATTCGCAGGAGAGGAGCACCAGGAACGGGGCCGAGGTCCCCCTGCCAGGAGCTCAAGGGCAGATTAAGCGAGTGGCAAGCAAGCAGGTGGCTGAGACGCAGGTGGTAGGCAGTGGAGCCACGACCCCCGAGAGAAGGGACCTCAGCTTACCCGTGGGAAGGCCTTTGGGACCCGCGGGACTGAAGCAGGGCTTCAGGCTTGTTAACGGGGGGTCACATTCTGGGGGGCTGGAAGGGGTATCTGACAGAGGCTGTGGCTGGCCAGGCCCCGTGGGGTTCTCGGCAGCGCCCCGGGGCTCGGGGGTCACCTGGGGGTGTCGGGTTCATCGTGCTGTTTGGAGCAGCAGGGAGCCTGGCCAGGAGGCAGGACACGGCTGTGGCCTGGCAGTTCCCGGGGGGATGCGGGAACAGCAAGAATAGGATTTGGTCATGAGGCTTCTTGAGAGGAAGCAGAGAGAGAAAGCCGAGATCAGGTGGCCTCAGCCATGCCCAGGCTACTGCTTCTTTTTGGGGGGCTCTTCCTGGGACCCAGAAGGAGGAGGTGCCTGCAAGCATTTGGGTCCACGAGGAGGGGAGCCCTGCAGGGCTGGGATGGCTGAGTGGCCAGGAAAGGGTATACCTGCCAGTGTCCTCTGATGGGGGGGGCTTTGTCACCCTGTTGCGGAGACCTGGGGCTGTGGGGTGGGGGCGGGGCTGCAGGCACCAGCTGGGGGTTGGGGTGACCGCCCACTTGTGTCCCCTGAGCAGGCTGCAGCGTGGAATTGGCCCTGGAGGCTGCGTCCCTTCACCCTGCTCAGCTGCTGGGGCTGGAGAAGCACAAGGGGACCCTGGACTTCGGGGCTGATGCAGGTCAGGGCCCGATATGGGCACCCGGGGCCACCGAAGACTTGGGAGGTCTCGGGACTTGGGACGGTGTCCAGGCAGCTGGGATCTTCCCTGTGCCCAGGTGGCCCTGCCTGGCCGCCCACCGCAGCCCGGGCACCTCTTCCCATCAGGCCAGGATTTGTGGCACGTGAGACAGTCCACGTGAGGGGCAGCTGGGGCCTTTGTCCCATGTGCCCTGCTGCCAGGAACACTATTTCCAGGACCTGGTCAGCCTCTGATGGGGTGGGGTGCCCCACAGCTTCTGGGTGGGTGTGGGGCCGGTGGCAGGCCCGCCCCTGCCTCCATCTCACCGCCCGCCTCTGCCCCAGACTTCGTGGTGCTCGATGACTCCCTCCACGTGCGGGCCACCTACATCTCGGGCGAGTTGGTGTGGCAGGCGGAGGCGGCCAGGCAGTGACCGAGGACCACGGCGGGAAAGGACGCCCAGCCTTAGCTGGACACTGTCAGGGCTGAGCCATCGAGGAGCTGGTCTCCAGGGAGCAAGTGGGAGCCCTGCCCCAGGTGGAGGCCTGCCAGGTGGAGGCGGCTGGATAAAGGATCTCCCAGCAGGGACTTGTCTCTTGTCTGAGTTTTGCTTCAAGGCCGAGCGCCATCCCCTCGGAGGCTCTCTGGGTGGGGTAGGGACGGGAGGGTGTGTGCCTTAGGGTTGGGAGCGGCTGGGTTCTAGCTGATCCCTGCCTCCGGGGCCCCAGTGAAGGGCACAGGGCCCCTGTCTGTTGCAGCCCCACACTCGGTGTGCTGACTGGAAATGAAGAAGGGGCGGGGAAAGCCCTGACTGGAGGTTGGAAAGCAGACAGGAAGGAACTTGGGGACAGTGAATGTGGATGGCTTCAGAAGTTTCTATGTTGGGAGACTGTGGAAAAGGATACTTCTTGTGATTTTAAAATTTATTTTGAAGGAGAGGAAGGGCAGAGAGAGAGTCCTAAGCAGACTCTGCACTGTCAGTGCAAAGCCCGACTCGGGGCTCGATCCCAATGAACCATGAGACAATGACTTGTTAAAATCAAGTCGGACTTTTCCTCAACCGACAACCACCCAGGCCCGGTGCTTTCTAAGATTTTACGTAGGAAGGATCGATTGTGGGAGCAATTAGGAGCCGGGGCTGGGGGGAGCTGGATGTGGGAGGGGCCTCGGGAGGGCGAGCAGGGGCCTGGAGGCCGCTGTGTGAGGACAGCCCAGGGCTCTCCCTCTGCACCTTTGAGTTGGGCCGGCAAAGTGGAGGCCCAAGGTCATGGTGCTGGGGCTGAGCAGGGTGCCAGCTGCTCCTCCTCAGCCTTCAAGAGGACGCCGGGTCCTGTGGCTCTGAGTGTGGGAAACAGTGGCCGAGGGGCCCTGAGGTGAGCCAGGCCACCGTTCTTGCCCAGTCCACAGCCCTATTTCTTTGAGCCTTTGGGGTAATCAAAACTTGGCTTCCTTTGGGTCTTTTCTGAACAGCCCCTTCTCCTGATCTGACTCCCAGGTGGCCCTGGGGATCCCACTTGCCCCTGGTTTGCCCAGCTGTGGGTGACTCTGCCTGGTGCTGGTGGGCGGCTTGAGGGTCACCGGCATCGGGAGCCATGCAACTGTTTGCCCACCAGTAGTGTTATCCTGTGGCCGTCCACGCCCCCAGTCCTGGCAGCAGTGGCCCCATGCTGGGAGCAGGGGCTGATAGGGCCACTTTGAGGCAGGTGAGCTTTGGGGAGCCCTGTGGGTCATGAGGGCAGCCACAGCGTGAAGGTCAGACGTCCGCGTTGGTGTCGTCCCAGCCCTGGGGTTGACTTTGTCCCCGTTTGCATGCCGGGGTGGGCAGAACTGTCCCCGTTTTGTGTGGGCGTGGTTCTTGGAATGAGAGGTCAAAGGCACATAGCCCAGGACGCCATCGTGTGTGGCTTGGCAACCATCCCTTTTGCCTGTGCCACCAGAGCCCACTACACAAAGTGTGTCCAGGCCCAAAGTGACAAAACAGCCTAAGGTCCCAGCTGCGTTTGAAGCTGAATGAACAGCCCGGGAAGAGCCAACACCGAGAGGCACGGCTCAGGAAAGGCCTGGGACAGCCATCTGTAGGTGTACCAAGGGACTGGGTGTCTGGCCACATGCCTGTGGGCAGCAGGGATGTCCTAGACCAAACAGGTGACTGGCCAGCTCCTGGCTGCACCAGTGATGGGGGGCAGGGCAGGTCCGGAGCCCACCCTGGTGGGAGGGAGCAAGCGAGTGCTCCTTAGAGGCTGAGCAGTGGACCCTTGCCTTATTTGGTGTTGCCTTTATTTCAAGTGCATTACTAGTGTTAACCCGTTCTCTGCCAAAAATCCAACGGAGTTTCCCATTTGTTATGCACGTTCTCAGATGGGGAAGGGGGGGCTGCGAGTTCCAGAGCCCGTGAACACAGGAGGGAGGAAGTGGCCTGGCCTGCTCAGCTCCTGGGGCCTCACTTAAACCTGCTGGCTCGCTGCCTCTTGGCTGCAGCATCCGGGAAGGACTAGCTGAACTAGTGGTCTCCAAGGGTGACCCCAAGGCTGGCAAGGGCGCACGTGCCGGGGCAACTGCCCCACAGAGATATAGCGGCACGGGCTTCGTGTGTTGGTTGGGACTGTCGGCCATCCTTGCGGAAAAAGAGTGCAGCCATCACCAGCGTGGTCTCCAGAACAGTTCCATCGCCCCTCAGAGCAGCTCTGTTCCCACTAAATACCTACCCTTGTTCCCGCTTCTCCAGCCCCGGCACCCACCATGCCGATTTTGAGTCTGAGGCTGCTGGGTTTTGAACGGAAGATGTGCTGCGGTTTTTAGTAAGCCCCGCCCCCCCAAGGGGGCCTTGGGCATCTGGCTGCAGGGCGGCAAAGGGGCTGGAGACCCGTGAAGTGGGACCAGGCTTTCTCCAAGTGTGGATGTAGACCCGGACGCTAGGGGCGGGCCTGAGTCACTGGTGAGTGGAGGTGACTTTCCTGAAGTGGAGAAAGCTGGGCTGGGGTCCTTGGAGAGGTGACCTGGCGCGCAGTCCGCACCTCCTTCGTGGCTTGCATTGTGTTGTACGTGAGTGGGAGGAACAGAGGGCCCAGTGGCGGTGAGGCCAGATGCGGGGGCGGGGGCGTCGTGACTCCGCGGAGCGGTGCGAGGGCCGCCTGGCGGCCGCACCTGGGAACTGCAAACACGTCCCCTTGAGGATCCTGGACTGCGCAGGCTGCGTGCGGGTTCGAGTCCAGGGGCCGAGACGCCCCTTCCGAAGCTTCGGTCTCCGTAGGCTCGGAGCGCAGCGCACAGGATCTGGGTGGTCCAGATCGGATTAGCCTGCTTGGGGTGGGGGGTAGCCGCGCCCGAACAGGGGCTGGCCGCGAACGGCAGAGTCCGCCCGAGCGGGTTCTACGTGGACCTACCGGTCCTGTAAGGGGTGCGGCGCGCAGAGAGGCGGGGGAAATCACTTGTTGTGGGAGGGACTCCTTCCTGGGGGGGCGGGCTCTGCAGTGTCAGAGGGCGGGGCTCTGGCAGGGCCAATCAGGATTACCCTGCGGAGGGAAGTGCTGGGGCGCGCGTCTCTGACCCAGCACCGGTTAAAGGGCCGACCCGGAGCCGAGAGGCCCGGACCGCACGGCGTGGCGGGGACCAGGGGGCTTGGCCACCGGCGCCCCCTCGAGCTGCAGACGCCGCTGCGCGCCAAGCTGAACACCTTCCAGCCTCGCCGAGCCCCTTCTTTCTCCTTCCAGTCGCGCCCACGTGCGTCCCCGCTGCCCCAGGCCTCCTCTCCGCCCCCTTCTGCGCCCCTTCTCTCTCCGCCCCGCCCTCGTTGGCGTTGCGGGCTCCCGGCCTGTTCCAGCTTTGCCCCAGCTGGGAGCCCGTGCGGGAGTCGAGGGGGACGGGGGCGGAGCGGGTGGGTAGAGAAGGTGAGAGGTGTGGCCCCAGGAGGTGAATGGGGGGCAGCTCTGCTTAGACCGTGGGGCCTCCTCCATGTGCCCCTGTCGTTCCCAGGCAGCTCCGAGGTGGGGGGCGGCCCTGTGCCCTGAGCGTTACCCTCTCTGAGCCGTGCCTGCCTCCCGGTCTGCCACCATGAAGAGCTTGGTGTGATCCTTCCAACGTGATTCTGTACATGTCCCCGCGTTTCTGTCTTGGTTTGTCTTATAAACTGGAATTATACTTTTGATACTGCTCTGCTCTTCAGTATCTTCTAGTTAAGCAGCATGACATGGCAAGCTCCCTGAGTGGGACACATTGAATTGTGTCACTATTTTAACAAGGTGCCCAGTGTTCTCTAGGATGGGTGCTTCATAATTTAGCCATAAGATCTCACCGTGGGCCAGTCGGGTTCCTTTCCCACCACCCTGGCTGCCCTGAGGAGGAGGGACCATGGAGTGACAGGCAGGAAGTTCTGGGCCCAGATGCACAAGTGCATCCAGAAGGCAGAAGGGGGACCCTGGGTGGCAACTCCTTTTGTTCCTGGGGGTTCCCGGTTTTGATGGGGCCACAGCAGGGCCTCCCATATTAGTGTTCTTTTCCTGTGACAAATCACCACAAATTAAAGGTTCCAAGGAACACAATTTTATTCTGCAGCTCTGGAGGTTGGAGTCAGGAATAGGCCTCCACGGACTACAGTCAAAGTGGTGGCGGGGCCTTGCTCTCGCTGGAGGTTCTGGGGGTCTTCCAGCTGTCTACACCGGTGGTCTCACGGCATCTTGCATTTGCAAAGCCGGGGCTGGCCAGTTGTGTTTTTTGTATTGCCTGACTTGGACTTGGTTTCTTTCTTTCTCTTCCATCTTTTAAGGACCCTTGTGATGGTATTAGGCCAAGCTTGATGACCCTGGATAATCTTCCTCTTTTCAGGTCAGCTTAGTAGCGGTCCGAACTCTCTCTGTGTGATCTAACATATTCACAGGGTGGGTGAACGGGACGTGGATATTCTTGGAGGGGCCATTATTCTGTCCAATACCCCTTTCCAGAGAGTAGGGCCTAGACCACGCCTCCCTGCTGCCTGGGTCTTATCATCGGTGTTTATGAAAGTGCTCATTTCTCGTTGTGCTGAACACCCTGGATGATTTCAATCTTTGGGATTTGAATGGTTTTTGGAGTCAGCCCATTTTATCGTTGGGCCAGTGGAGACTCAGGGAGAAAAGGTTACTTGCCTGAGATCTGATGCAACTTTCTGTTTCCTGTCTCCAGGGCTAGTTAAAAATTTTTCCCCACAGGGCACAATTTATGAAGGAAGACATTTTTCCCAGGTGGCGTGAAAGTTGTTGGCTTGGGCGTCTTTGCTCCGTCTGCCTGCAGCTAGGCCTGCAGCTAGATTCGTCTCCGGAGCCTTAGGCCCGGTGACCCAGCACTCAGTGGGCGGAGGCCAGAGACCAGAGACCACGTCCTCATCTTTGAAGAGTCTCCTTGTTTTCCTAACTGGATGTGTGCTGGCGGGCTTGCCTGCCTGCCTCTCGTGTTTGGCCTCTCCCAGTGTCTCCGTGCATCCCGCAGAAGTGGAATCCTGGCTCTGCCCTCAACTAGCTGTGGTCCCCGGCCTTGAAAATGGTCCCCAGCGATCCTCCTTCCGGGATCCACACCTGTGCCGTTCCCCCCACATGGTGCCAGGCATTTTCGTGGCACCAGTAGAGGCAGAGGTGATGCTAGGTCACTTTGGAAATCAGGGTGCTGGGCATGCTCTCTCTCTCTGGAATCGTTCACTCTGGCGACAGCTAGCTGCCGTAGCCTGGGGAGAGGCAGGAAGGCTCTGGGGAGAGGCCGCTGTGGGGAGGAACGGAGGCCTCCGCCGGGATCTGAGTGACTGAGCCACCTCAGAGGTGGTCCCTCCCGTCCTCCTCAAGCCTTCGGATGACTCAGTCTTTGCTGACGTCTCCACTGCAAATTCCTGAGAGACCCTGAGCCAGAACCACCCTGCCAAGCTGCTCCTGGCTTCCTGACCCACAGAGACCATAAGATCATAAACGTTTGTGGTTTTATGTGTCTGGGCTTTCAGATGATTTGTTACACGGAGATTGGGAAGGAATACATTAGCTGTGTGACGTTGGGCAAGTGCCCCGGACTCGGAACCAGGGTTTTCTCCCTTGTGCCATGAGGGTTTGAGACATGGGTGAAACAGCACGGGCCTGGGAGGCACAGGGCCCGGTTTGCAGTGGGGGCTCCCCCCCAGGCCATCTACACAAGGCAGCCTTCCAGCCCCCTCCCTGGACGGTAATGGGCAGCCACCTGCTCTTTCCTGTGTGGGCCATGACCTCACAATGTCAAGCCAGGCATTGCATTCTTGGCCTGGGGTCGCCCTTCCACCAGGGACAGGCCCCGGGCAGGGAAAGGAGAGACGAGAGCCACGGGCTGTCCCTCTCCTTTCTCCTGGCAGTGACCTGTGCAGGGCCAGGTGACTCCATCCCAGCTGTCCGAGGATGGGCAGCCACACCTGCCCCCATGGAGGGCGTGCCCAGCCACTCCCTGGCCTGGCTTTGGCTTGCACGCTGGCTGCCGTCGAGGCCCCACGAGAACTGAGCACTGTCCTTCGTTCCTCTTTCGACTGCTCCGCTCTGCCCTGCCCCTCTCCCCTCACCCCCTCCCCTGAGGCCAGCAGGGGTGCCTGCTCCACCTGCCACTCCAGCTTCTCCGTGTACTTTTCCCTCAAGGTTTCCCCCCTCCCTGTTTCTCTCTGAATTGCTGAAGAATTACGTGGTGGTCGTGCTTTCGTGTGAGCGACTCTAACTAAAAAAAAAAAAAAGGCTTAAAGACCTTAGTTCCTATTCCATGAGTTGCTTTTCTCTGCCTCTGTGCTCTCAGACTTGCCCTCTCTGCTTTCCCATAGCCGCATCGAATTCTTCAGGATGAATGTCCCATAATTTATTTTACCATCCTCTTGTTGATAAATGTTTTGGTTCTTTTTTCTTTTTCTTTTTGCTTCCTATTAAAGCTATGCTGTCACAAACATCCTTGCACAGTTTTACACTTGTGAGAGTTGCTTAGAATCTCCCGGGAGAAGATACATCTATTTTATTAAATTTTATTTTCATCAGTGTTTAAGAGGCCAGTTCCTTTTTTTAAATGTTTGTTTATTTTTGAGGGAGAGAGAGCATGCACACAAGCAGGGGACAGGAGCAAGGGGGGTGTGGGAGAGACAGAGACAGATTGAGAGAGAATCCCAAGCACCAGGCTCTGTGTCCAGTGCAGAGCCTGACGAGAGGCTCAATCTCACAACCCTGAGATCATGACCTGAGTCTCAATCAAGAGTGAGATGCTCAACTCACCGAGCCACTCAGGCGCCCCAAGGGGCGAGAGTTCCAAACAGATTTGTAATAAACGGCAGCCGCCCTGCCTTCCCTCTTCCTACTTGGCTCCCACTTAGTCCGCTTTCAAGTTGTTCCTGTTTAGGTCCATCTTTTTGTACCTTATGTCTTTTGTGTTTGTTTGTTTATTGAGGGAGAGAGAGCATGCACACGCAGTGGGGAAAGGGCAGAGAAAGAGAAAGAGGGAGGTAGAATCCCAAGCAGGTTCTGTGCTTTCAGAGCAGAGCCTGATGCGGGGCTTGAACTCATGAACCATGAGATCATGACCTGAGCCGAAATCAAAACTTGGACGCTCAGCCTACTGAGCCACCCAGGCGCCCCTGTACTTTGTGTCTTGACTCCTTACGTACAGTCACGTCTGTTGCCTTTCTGTTAGAAGAGGTGAGGATTCGGCTCTCACGATCCCTCATCCTCTCTGGTCCCTCCAAGGCAGAGCAGGATGGTAATTGCTGGTTCAATCAGTGTGTCTGTCCTGTGGCTGTAAATGTGCCTGCTCCCTCTTCTGACCCTGGGGTTTCTCCGCATTATCTTTTTAAAATCGCACCTCTTCCCCAGGCACTCCTGAGTCCCCAGTGATTTTCTTTCCTCCCCCCTCGCACTTAGTACCTTCTAACATGTCATAAGACTTGTTTATTTGATGATCTCTCCCACCCCGCCCACCCCCCACCCCCAGTGGCATCCAGTTCCCATGAGAGCAGAGATTTTGTTTTGTTCACTGGGGAATGGTCAACGTCTGGCACAGTCCTTGGGATGAAGTGGGGACTCAGTACGTACTTGCTGGAGGGACAGATCCTGGGACTCCACCGCCCTCCTGTGTGTTTTGTTTTCTTCCTGTTTCCCGGACCTCACGTTGTCTTGTCTCGGTTTACCCGTCATTTGGGGAAGCACCCCGGTCGGTAACGTCCTGGGAAAGGTTGCACTTGACGTGTACCCTTTAGACTCTAAAGCTGCATATGTATTTGCTATCCCATTTAATGTACAGTCTGGCCCATTTCGCATGGGAGATGGTAATAAATACTGAGTGTCTCATAGGATTGCGATGAGAATTTAGTAACGTAAGTCTTGTAGAATGGTTAGCATTCTTTGAGATAAGTTATTATTTGTGGGCTAAAATAAATACAAAAGAAGGGTTGTTGGGAGGCAGTTAAGTGCAGTGGCCAGGAGCAAGGCGGTGGTGCTGGGCAGGTCTGTGCTCGGTAACCTAGTAACTCTATGTCGGGAAGTAGGCAAGGCCCTGGAGCCTCAGTTTCCTCAAGTACAAGATGGAAATGATCATAGTACCCACTGCTCATGGAGCTGTTGTGGGTAAAGTCAGATATGCTGCTTTTAATAAGTAGTAAGGGTTATGATGTAGGAGAATGTTTCCAGTGTTCTCAAGGGTTGAATGTGACTTCCTTTGGTGGCAAGAGCTGGTACCTATCTTGACCTTGTCTTTGTGCTCACTGAAGGTTAGTGTCTGGAGTGGGGTAAGCAACCGGCAATTTGCAGCATGTATCAGGCGTCTTGAGAGGGATCCCTGCACTTTGACCCAGCGATTCCACCCGCGAAGAATTTATCATAAGGAAATAAAGAGTTGCTTGAATTGAAGTGGAGAGTTTGTCTCTGAGGAAGAAGTCTGGGAACCACTTCAGTGGCATGAGCAGGGGACCTGATCAGTGCACGGATCTAGAAACCATAGGCTTCCTCCAGCGGAGTCCTCCGCAGCCCTCACACCTGGGGAGGACGGCAGTCAGGTGTCAGGGCAGC
Source organism: Suricata suricatta (assembly GCF_006229205.1). NCBI lineage: Eukaryota > Metazoa > Chordata > Mammalia > Carnivora > Herpestidae > Suricata > Suricata suricatta. Next base: position 1,901,947 of record NC_043707.1, read on the forward strand.
TGTGCAGGATACGGGATGAGACAGTGATACGTGAACAAACATATCAAAACTCCGTAAACCCTTTTGGGGAGTAGGAGTTACATTTCTTTTTTGTTTGTTTGTTTGTTTTTTACTGTTCTTTAAGGTACATAAATGTACAGAAGACTGGAAGTTTGGACAAGCAGAGGCTGTACAGCCTAATGGTTAAAGCATAGTCTCTGGCATGTGAGTAGCATCAGGTCCTGGTTGTGGCACTACAAGACCTAGGGCTACCTTAAGAACTGCGGTATGCCTCAGTTTCCTCATCTGAAAAATGGGGCAGTATTGGCAAGGATGCTTGTTTAGAGATTAGGCAAGCAAATTCTTTACTAAGAGTAAGTGCTGGGTCAATGTTAGCAGCTACCACTGCCATTCAAGACTTAATTCCAGCTAGTGGGATTATGGATTAATTTATCTAATTAGTCTCAGTACTAAATAGTTATTTAAAAAAATAAACATGTATTTCTCTTGGAAGTAGAAAGTTATTTTAATTATTTTAATTAAAAAATATTTTTAATGTTTATTTTTGAGAGAGAGAGAGAGAAAGCAAGGGAGGGGCAGAGAAAGGAAGAGAGTGAATCCCAAGCAGGCCTTAAGTTATGAGTGATGTGGGGCTCAAACCCACGAACTGTGAGGTCATGACCTGAGCTGAAGTTGGACCCCAACCGACAGAGCCACTCAGGCGCCCGAAAAAGGCGCCCGTATTTAAAAGTACTCAACCTTGAGGTAACAAAGATGATTCTGATTCTTTAAAAGACAGCATGGTCACCAAACAGCCATGTGGATGTACTGTATGCCACTGAGCTGTGCGCACGGTGTGTGTTCAAATGGTTAAGGTGTTAAATTTTATGTATATTTTGCCACAACTAAAAAAAAAAAACCACCCAACAATAACACCATCATCATTAATAACTAAAAAGGATTCAACACCTTCCTTATCATTAACAGTAACAACTACAAAACCCCCCACAAACCCATAAGCAAAGAAGAAAGTTCCGAAGGTGTCTCAGGGACTATCGGCAGTGATGTGATGGGACTGTTTTCCAAATTCGTATCTGATTTTGCCGCCCAGCTCAGTTTTGGAGCCAGCAAAGTTGCGTCTCCCCGGGTTTACGCAGAGCCCGGCTCCCGGTCCTAGCCACGCGTCCGAACCCAGCCCCGCGACTGCCACGGACGTGACCTTGGCCAGGTCGGGAAGCGGGGAGCAGGGCGGAGGATGGAGGGGACTGCGCGCCTCAGTTTCCCTCTGTGGGAGCCAGGGATGACAGCTCACCCGGCTTCCCGCGCGGCCCCGCCCCACGGCCCCTGGATTGGCTCGCGCGGGTGCCCCCTCCCCGCGTCCGAGACTGGGCCGGGCCTCTCCCGCCCGCCGGGCCCCAACCCGGAAATGCGGCTTCGGGGCGCCGGCGGGGCCGAC
>NC_043707.1:1903481-1956925 GCF_006229205.1 Suricata suricatta
AGGGGACCGGACTTCGTGAGGGCGCTGCTCGGCCGCCGCGGGGAGCCCGGGCCTCACCGCGGCGGGTGCCCGCCCGGCGGGGGCGCTGACAGACGCGCGGAGGGAGGGGGAGCCCGGGGAGGTGTCACTGGCCTGTCGCGGTGGAAGTGCTGGGAAAGTTTGTTTTCGGCGCGCCGCGGCCTGGAGCCGATCCTCTGGGGTTACCTTTCGTTCCGCCTGCGGAGGAACCGCCCTGGGCCGTCACCGGGAAGCGGGTCCCAGTGCTTCTGCCGCAGCGAAGCAGGAGGTACGAGTTCTGGCCCCGAGCACCTGATGCTCCAGGCCCCCCGAATTGACGCTGAGGATGGAATCTGATAGACTGCTGTCCCGGCGCTGCCGAGCGGCAAGGGGTGCTGCTCCTGCCTCGGGGCTCTTCTCCAGCGCCGGCATCCAGTGTGGGAAGCCCCATGGAGGCCGGACTTGAACCTGCTACCGGGGGTGGAGGGGTGCGGGGGGGGGGGGCGAGTGATCCTGACCGGGAGGAGGGGTTTCAGGGGAAGAGAAAAAAGGAAAAGCACTTGTTGGGTTGAATGGTTTGCTTAAAAGTATCCCTAGTGTTTCCACGTGTTTTTTCCCCCTTCTTTTTCTCTCTGTTGCTAAAAGTATTCTTAGCGTGTTGACGTTTTCCGTGCGTCTGAGTTGGGGAGTGGCGAAGGTGTTTTAACGATTTATACCTTGCGCGGGACTGAGACGTGGGTGCGAAATCTGGTTCCGAAGGCGAAGAAAAATCGCTTAAATGGAAGAAGACCCAGGGAATGGACCACACTCCTTATTTTGCAGCATGCAGCTTTGTGGACGCCGTTCTCAGTATTTTTTTGGAGCGGGGGTGTCTTGTACCCCTTTGAGAATTTGATGGAAGGAATAAAGCCGCTCCTGTTAAAACACAGAGCGACTCCACATTTTGTCCTTACCTCAGTTCGTTCTTGAACCGTTTGCGGCTCTTCAGTGGACTTCAGGCTAAGACCTCTCCGCGCTCCGGAGGCGCCGAGGACCTGCTCCGTTGAGAAAATGGTGAAAGGGAAAGGGGCCGTCTTTGACTGTTGCGACATGTGGCTGTACCCTGGGGTGTCTGGGCTGACAGGCAGGAACACGAAATAGGCTTCTTGGCGAGCCTCGGTGGAGGCCGGGGGTGAGCGTGATCCCGGAAAGCGTGTAAAACGAACTTTCTTCGACGGTGCTGTTGCGCGCCAGGTGCGCCCTTTGCCGGAGTCATCGGAGGAGGCAGAGGGCACGTGGCCTCGCTGTCATGGTCCTTCCAGGGATGGGCATTTGACGTCGGGGGTTGTCTTTGCTAAGCCACTATTTTTTCAAATGTTTTTATTTATTTATTAATTTTTAAAATAGTTAATTGTCAAATTGGTTTCCTTTATTTATTTTTGAGAGAGACGAGCGCCAGCAGAGGACAGGCAGAGAGAAAGGGTGACAGGGAATCCGGAGCAGGCTCCAGGCTCCGAGCTGTCAGCACACAGCATGATGGGGGGCTCGCACTCACGGACAGTGAGATCATGACCTGAGCCGAAGTCGGATGCTTAATCCACTGAGCCACCCAGGCGCCCCAACGTGAGCCACCTTTTTAGCCCAAAATTGCCGGCCTCCATTGAGAGAAAATGAATCTGGGTTTAACGGAGAGCCCTCCCTGTCAGGAAGTGAGAGGAGCAAGGCTTTTGTATCTTCAGCTGGATCCCGCTGCCGGCTGAGGATGGGCCATATTCCCCTGAGAGACGGCGCAGACGCACGCAGTGCTGGCTTTTTCAGCAGAGGACAGATAGGTTTGGGGGCTGGAGTGAGTTTGCGTCTGGATTTGCGAGGCGCCGCCGTGCGAAGCCCTGTCCCAGCTCTCGGAGGCGCCCCTTCTCTAAGTGCGCAGCCAGCAGGGGAGCAGCACAAGGAGGTCTGAACCTGGCCTAGCCCGCCTTGGCCCTCAGGTGGGCCAGACGCTGTAGGTGCCATTTATTGAGCACTTTTTGTTTTTTCTTTATCTTTTTTTTTTTTTTTGAGGGTGGCAAGGGGCAGAGAGAGGGAGGGAGAGGATCCCAACCAGGCTCCGAGCTTGAACTCACAAACTGTGAAATCCTGACCGAACCATGAGATCACGACTGGAGCTGAAATCCAGAGCGGACGCCCAGCAGACTGAGCCGCCCAGGGGCCCCTATTGAACACTCACTTTGCCAGGTGGCTCCCCCTGTGTTGCTGGATTTCTGTAGCTGTTGTTGTGTGAGTTGGGTGTCGTTCCCGTTTTACAGGTGCGGAGACTGGGATGCAGGGAGGTCAGGCCCCTGCCTGGTAAACGGAGGCCTGGGCGCCTCTCTGCCCCCTCTCGCGCGGATGGCCCTGAGGGACGGCCTGCTCAGTGACTCGGGCACCGCTTGGTCTGAGGAAGCCCTTGGTGCCACTGCCCGGAATGGCTTCCCCGGGGGTGGTGCCCAGCATCCTGGCTGCGTCGTGCCAGAGGCAGGAGGGATGTCTTCGTGTGGAAGGACAGCACGCTTACTTACTGCTTTCGGCAGATGGCCGACCGTGACCCTGGAGCCTGTCTCGGCCTCAGGCTGTCGGCAAGCAGGCTCCGCCGTTCAGAACGTGCCAGGCTTGGAGTCCTCCCTCCTGAGACCAGCGCGCTGCGGGGCTGAGCCGCAGGGGAAACGGGAGAAGGCAGGCGGTCCCCGGCGCCCCCTAGGTAGGGTGGCTCTAGCTTCCGCAAGCCTGGCTGCGTCCGTGCGGGAAGGAGGTAGGGAAAGTGGGGGACGAGAGAAGGGGGTTCCCATTTCCACACTGCTTTTTGGGTAGCTCTCCCTCATGTGGTCTTGGGCGGTGTGGTGTATTCGTGTCCCTATGATGCCCCTGTAGGGCTGGGAAGGTGAGGTCCCCATCCTGGGAGGTGGCAGTGTGGGTTTGTCCTCTTCTGATGGAGGTTTGTGGGAAGGATTACAGCGGCGGCCTGTGTAGACGCAGGGCCTGAGCAGAGGCCTTGGACAGCTCTTTGAAGCGGGCCTCGGCCTCCGGGCCGCCTGTAGCACAGATGTGGGGGGAAGAAAAGGAGGCTCCGGGGTGTGCCCTCCTTTCATTCTGTGTCCTCATCGCCCGAGCTGCCTGACGTGGGGTTTGGGTGCATGTAGGGCAAGGGTGTGGTGAACTGGGAATCGCTGCAGAAACGGGGTGAGCACGCTCCGCTCCCTGAGTTGGCGGTGTGGAGAATCCTCCCTGCTAGTACGCTCTGACCTTTTCTGAGGAGAGCGATCTGTGCAAATGGACTCCGGTGGACTCCCACATGTGGCCCAGGAACACTTGACGCAGAAGTGACTCCCTCAGCAGGTGAGGGGGCTAGGGCGCCAGTGCGCATGCTCCCTGCCTGTCCTTTTGCTGACAGCTGGCCCTAGGGGTGAGGAGTGCAGTTTTGGGTTTGAAGGCAGGTTCAAAGGGCAGATCACCGGGGAGGAAGTGCTGGTGTGGAAACTGTAAGTTTTGGACATGTATCATTCAGGCCCTTTGAGTAGTGCATTCTTCTGTAACTGGGTCGCGTTTTACACCGGACCCTTTAAAAATTACTTGAATATTGAGAACAGGTTTTTTCGTATTTGGTCTCTAGCTGAATCAACAGGCGGAGTGCACACACGTGTGCATGTGTGAAGGGAGGGGGTAGAGAGCTTGGGAGACAGAATCCCAAGCAGGCTGCGTGTTGACAGTGCAGAGCCCAACGTGGGGCTCGAACCCACAAACTGTGAGATTATGACCTGAGCTGACATGAGATGCTTAACCGACTGAGCCCCCCCCAGGCGCCCCCCAGGGTGCGTATTTTCAATAGTGATGGGGAATATGTTCTGCTGGTAGTGTCTTGGGTATGAAAGGCCTTTTGGGTTCATGATGGTTCTTGAGAATCTGTTTTCAGTGCATGACTGGTTGCATTTATGTAGTTGCACAGAGTCTGTTTCCATCTCTTAGGCTGGAAATTTTTCCTTTTTTAAACTGAAATTTTTACTTCCAAGAAATTCCAAGTTCTTTTGAATGTCTTAAGAGAGTTTGTTATAAAGAATTTACATTTGTGGGTTTCAAATCCCTCATCAGAGGAACTGATTCGGGTTTCTGTGTAAATAGTGGGATTGCACATAGGGCCACAGTAGAGCTGACGGCTCGGCAAGCTCAAAGGGTGGAAAAGACGGCCACGTGCTCCTCAGCAGCCCCTGCCTGGACACACAGCCCACAGAGCAGACAAGTGTGGTTTGCCTTTGGAGTGTTGCCTGGTGAAGGTGGGCACATAGTGCCTGGTGGCCTAGTGACCTTCTCTGCCCCACAGATGGGATCAGGTGTCCTCTGCACCAGCTACTGTGCTCTGAATCAGCTTGCAGCCTTCAGAGAATGGAAATATTTAAAGGCATGTGTGAAGGTGTCCGGATGCCAAGGAGGGTCGTTCTGTAGGTGTGTGCCTTCTGCATGTTGGCGGAGCTGGTGGTGGCAGGTCTCCCTATGCTGGAGAAGGCTGGAGAGGCCGCGTGCAGGCAGCTGCTTTTGGTGTGTGTGTGTGTGTGTGTGTATGTGAGTGTGAGAGTGCAAGCGCGTGTGCATGTGCATCTCAGCGGTCTCTCAGTCAGAATTCATGGGCTGAAGCTTAGCTGTTACAATGAAATCATTGTTACAGTCTCATTCTTCAACCTGTTTTTCTCTTTTGGAATTAATTGTACTGCAGTGGGAGTTGTATCTCAAAGCGACAGCTGTGTATCGGTTGCTGTCAGAGAAGGCTGATAAGATTTGCAGGGAAGCTTGAAGCCTTACAGAAATTCTTGCTTTGTGCTTTCACCTGCAGTGGCACCTGTGGGAAAAGGGGCCTGGAGTTCACTTTTCAGCTCTCCCTCCCCATTTCTGAGTAATTGGGAGGACAGGGCCTGCAGTGGACCTGGGAATTGCACCACCCAGGGGGAGTAGGTTCTACCTTGCAGACCTCGCTCCTGAACCCAGTCTGAAGTACAGGGCATGTGTTCAGTTGCGGCCCGGCCGTGGATGCTCTCCTGCAGTGAAGGAAGTGGATCCATCTCAAGCGGACGGCCACACCGCATTCTCATCACACATTCTCCTTTGGCCGGGCTGAACACATTGACACACTTTCTTCCCAGCCCCCTTTTGCTGTGACTGGGAAGTGAGCTCTTGTTGGAAGGGTGCCTCGGTTCCAGCATTCCTAGGACTTCCCTACCTCTCCTCGCCTGCCCCTTTGCTTCTCCTTGATGAGGGTTCCTTCTCAGGTGCACCTGCTGTGTGCCCTGTACAGCCCAGGTAGTGTCCAGTGTGCTCAGGCTACCGGTTTCTTCTCTTCAGCTCTTCCTCTTTGCCTAAAAAAACTCCCCCAGTGGAAACTACCTTCCTGGTGACTGTGAACCCTCTTCTGACTGATCAGCTTCTTTGTGTGTGTGTGTTCCACCCACCCCTGGCCCCATCCCTGTCTGCTTTGCTGTGCAGTGGGTTTTGTTATATAGTCAGTTCTGACACAGGTGCTTCACCTCACTTTGTCTTTATCTTTCTTTCTTTTATTTATTTTTTAATGTTTATTTATTTTTGAGAGAGAGAGAGAGCATGAGCAGGGAAGGGGTAGAGAGAGAAAGAGACACAGAATCTGAATCCGGCTCCAGGCTCTGAGCTGTCAGCCCAGAGCCCAATGCGGGGCTCGAGCTCACTGCACGATCATGACGTGAGCTGAAGTCGGACACTCAACCGAATGAGCCCCCAGGCGCCCCTGTCTTTATCTTTCTGAACCTTGAGTCTCTGGATGGCCTGTTAGGCTTTCTCACCCTTTCTCCTCGTGGCACTCAAGTCTGGGCTTCCGGTAGTACTTGTTACATGACCGTGTATCTTCCCATTTTTTAACAAAATGTGTTTAGCGTTGTATATGCTCAGGGCTGGAGGGCTTCATCATAAACTGTTTGTTGTGTATTTAATGCCCAGTGTGAAAGTGTTCCAAACTAGGAAGAAGTCAGATGCTTAAAAACAAGGGTTCATGTCCTGCTCTTCTGTTGTCTAAGGAAATACAATTTAGGAACGGGATACCCTCTTTTTCTGTATGTATATTAAATCACCTACCTGACTGACCCTTGAAAGGCTGCATTTCAGAGGTACCGGTTTCTTTTTGTAATTGTAGCTCCTCACAGGTTTTAGGGACCAATTGTTGGGTTAAATACGGAGGAGTAAACTATTGGTGTCAAGCCTATAGTATTCGAGCTGAGGTTGTCACTGCGCCATGGTGGACAAGGCCTGTTGGGGACCACTGTCCTCACGTAGCCTGACCCTGAGTACCAAACCTGTATGAGAGCCAGCGCTGGTGATGTGGATTCCGCGCGAGAGGCAGCCCCTCCCAGGGCAGTTGCTTTCCCATTAGGAGGACCTCCTGAGGATGAGGGTCACCCTAGCAGTCCCTCTGCCCGGAAGCCAAGCTGCTATTCCCTTATGATGTGGGGACCTTAGGGGAAATGGCACAGATTTCTCTGCTGCTTTTGTTAGGTCAGTGAGGGCTTTCCCCAGGCCTTGACTTTGCTGTAATTTATAAAAGTATCCTGTCCCAAAAGGGGCATAAGCTTTGTGGCTTGGTGCGACCATATGCAGCACCACAGCTGTGGCTCCAGGTGCATGAAGCCCCACCCTCCTTGGATGGTTGTGTGGCTGATGGTCCGGAGGGTAGTTCACGAAGGGCCCCATTGTCTTAGAGGTTCCCACCATGGGCGTATGCTCGGATGCTCAGTGAGGGAGAGAGCCACCAACGTAGGAGCAGGGCAGGAGCGGCGGGAGCCTTCGCCCCAGTGGGGGCCGGCGCTGGCCATTAAGTGGTGCTGCATGCGTTCCTCTGGGAAATGATGGTACCGGCCCATTCTTTGGGTAAATTGCCCGGACGATGGTTCTCCTCAGCTCTGTTCTCGGGAAAGTCTGATCTGGAGAGTCAAAGCCGCCAGGCCCTGTGTGGTAAGGTAGCAAGCTAACTTACTCAGAAACTAAGAAGCTTGGTAACTGCTTGTTTCCGGGCTCTTGTCATCAGTAACTGGCTTCCTTCCTTGAGGGTGAGCACTGAGCTGTTCTGCATTTTTTCCTCTAGAGTGAGTGCCCCGAGTGCCCCATGACTTAGGTTGGACAGGGGGCTGAGAGAATCATCTGTCCCCTCAGTGTATGATCTCTGAAGCTCAGCATTTATTGCCCTCTTTTTCCATTGTTAATTCATTTTTTTCTGCATTTTTCTTTCATGGGTTTTTTTCATTGGTCAAAATTATAGTCTTCTACTGATTGTATGTACATAGCTGGTGATTATCAGATATACAGCTTTAAAAATGTGTATCTAAATATAGATTTTATTTGTGAATGCATTTTATTCTCGTTCCTAAGAAAAGAAAACAAAACTCGTAATCTAAATGCCCCCCCCCCTTTTTTTTAATCGTAGAAAAGTCTCCTGCCCAGAGCGGCTGGCACTGTGCTTTGTGTCTTGGGTGGAGGAGGGGAGGATGGGCTGGTGATGGAGAAGAGACCTCAACAGAACCACCAGGCCTCCATGCTCATGGCCTGAAGGAATCCTTGGGTGAAAAAGCTGGCAGCCTAGTGGGCTTGGGACATCTGCATGTGCCCCTCCCCCCCCCTCGTGAGTCCCACCCACCACAGACCCACCCCAGGAGCTGAGGGGAGACTTGGCCCCAAGGGGAGGGCATTGCCCTGCCAACCTTTGTGGGGCTGCTTCAGAGAGGAGGGCAGAAGAGCCTGAAGTTGGGTGCCCTGAGCAGGGGCTTTCCTGGCAGGGCAGCCCCGAGGGCAGGGAAGCAGGGACCCAGCCAATGTGGAGGAAGTTTGAGAAGGGAGCATCAGTTCTAGGGCTGGGAAGACCTGGAGGGCTGTGCTTGCCTAGTGCTTCTGCAGGGAGATCTCTCTGCTCCAAAAACAGAGGACTTTTGGACGATGTAAGCCAAAGAAGGTGGGGGTGTGTTAGGAAATTTATTCTTAACTTTTTCTTTTTTTTTTTCTTCAAGTGTATTGGTTGAAGCTATCAAAATAGCCTCCAAAGAAACATTTTTTTTTTAATTTTTAAAAATTTTATTTTAGAGAGGGGGTGGGGAGAGGGGCAGAGAGAAAGAGAGAATCCTGAGCAGGCTCCATACTCAGTGCAGAGCCTGACAAGGGGTGCAATCCCACGACCCTGGGATCGGGATCAGGATCGAGATTGTGACCTGAGCTGAAATCAAGAGTTGGACACTCAACTGACTAGCCAATCAGGGGGTCCCCAACCAAACTTTTTTTACTTTTATTTTTATTTTTTTATTTTTTTTCCCCCTGGGTAAATGTCTTTTAATTTGTTTTTTTTCATTTACATTTAAGTTAGTAGCGTATAGTGCAACAATGATTTCAGGAGCTTCCTTACTGCCGTTTATCCTTTTGGCCCATCCTCCTCTCACAACCCGCCCCCCCCGCCCAGTAACCCTCTGTTTCTTCTCCATATTTAAGAGTTTCTTATGTTTTGTGGCACCTGAGTGACTCAGTCAGTTGAGGGTCCGACTTTGGCCCAGGTCATGATCCCGCATCATAGGAGTGAAGTCCTATGATGTCTTTCTCTGAATCATTTCACTTAGCATAATACCCCCTAGTTCCTTCCACATAGTTGCAAATAGCAAGATTTTGTTCTTTTTGATTGCCGAGTAATACTCCATAGTATATAAATACCAGGTTGTCTTCATCCATCCATCCATCGGTGAACATTTGGGCTCTTTCCATACTTGGGCTATTGTCATCGTGTTGCACGCGCCCCTTTGAAACGGCACACCTGCATCCCTTGGATTAATTCCTAGTAGTGCATTTGCTGGGTGGTAGGGGAGTTCTCTCTTGAATTTTTTGAGGACTTCCGTCCTATTTTCCAGAGTGGCTGCCCCAGTTTGCATTCCCACCAGCAGTGCCAAAGAGGTCCCCTTTCTTCGCACCCTCGCCAGCATTTGTTGCCTGAGTTGTTCTTTAAGCCGTTCTGACTGGTCTGAGGCAGTACCTTATTGTGGGTTTGATTTGAATTTCCCTGATGGTGAGTGATGTGGAGCTTTTGTTCCTGTGTCGGTTGACCTTCTGGATGTCTTCTTTGAGAAGCGTCTATTCACGTCTATATTTCGGAGGGAGGTGGGCCGTGGAGATATCCTGGGGTCCTGTGGTTCCCAAGACAAAGGTCTGTCCTCTGGTCCGGGATACACCGTTTCTTGTCAGCTGGGCCTATGGCCTTTGTCAGTTTCCCAGAACTTCTGTCCCTGGGAGTCTCTCTGCAGGCACCCCCCCCCCCTTCCTGGACCAGCCGCACGTGGACGTTGCGGGGCACCTCTATGTGCATGTGCAACTATGCGTGTGCCGCGCGGCCGGCCCGAAGTGTGTGCTCCTCTGGAAGCTGCATTTCCTGGGGGTGGACGCTGGCCACTCAGTCCCCTTCTTCCCGCATTTCTGTGTGTCTGCATCAGACTTTCCCACGAGTCTCTGCTCTGAAACTCGGGCCATTTCTGATGCTTTGTCTCCATCAGGCTGCTTACGGACACATTGGCACCCATGATCTTCATTTCTGTAGGACAGGTCTCCAGGGGTGAAAAGTCGGGCTCTCATGGAAAACCAATTTAAGTTCTAGTCTCTGCCTCTGACACCCAAGGTCTCCTTGTGCACCTTGAGCCTTGTTGGGGACAGCAGGGGTGCAGAGAAGAGGGGGGGATGGGAAGGAGGAGACAAACTTTAAAGAAACATTTTTTTATGTTTGTTTATTATTGATACAGAGAGAAACAGCATGAATGGGGAGGGGCAGAGAGAGAAGGAAACACAGAATCTGAAACAGGCTATCTGTACAGAGCTTGAACCCACAAACCGTGAGATCGTGACCTGGGCCAAAGTCGGGCACTTAATCGACTCAGCCACCCAGGTGCTCCGAGGCAAACTTTTTTAAAAAAAGTATATTTTTATTTTTTATTTTTGAAAAAAAGGGAGAGAGAGGCAGACAGACAGACACCAAGTGGGGGAGGGGCAGAGAGAGAGAGAGATGGAGAGAGAGAGAGAGAGAGAGAGAATATGACTCCCAAGCAGACTTCGCACTGTCAGCCCAGGAACCCAATGTGGGGCTGAAACTCACAAACCATGAGATCATGACCTGAGCCGAAATCAAGAGTTGGGTGCTTAACCCACTGTGCAATCCAGGGGCCCCGAAACAAAGTTATATTTAAAATAAACTTGGGATACCTGGCTGGCTCAGTTGGTAGAGCATGTGACTCTTGATCTCGGGGTTGTGAGTTCAAGGCCCACATTGGATGTAGAGATTACTTAAAAATAAGATCTTCAAAAATAAATAAATAAACTTGATTTTGGAATAATTTTAGATATCTAGAAAAGCTGTGAAGACAACACAGTTTCCATAAAACCTGTCACCCCACCTCCCTTAAAGTTAATATCTATACAAGCATATCACCTCTGTCAAAACTCAGAAGTGAGTGTTGGCACCACACTCTGAACTGAAGACCTGTTTGGGGTTTTATCAGCACCCCTCCCCCCTCCCCGCCCCGTGACCTCCTCCAGTTCTCGGATCCCATCCCAGAGCCACATTCATTTAGTCCTCATTCCCTTGATTTCCTTTGGTCTAGGACAGATTCTCAGTGCATCCTTGTTTTTCATGAACTTGATGCTTTTGAAGAGTATTAGTCAGGTATTTTGTAGACTGTCCCTCAGTGTGGTTTTGTCTGATGTTTTTTGGTGATGACACCGGAGTTACAGGATCAGGAAGAATCCCACAGCGGTGGGTGCCTTTAATGTATCCTGACAGGGGTCCCTGTGACTTATCACTGGTGAGGTGAAGCAGGATTAGTTCTTATCGACTGGAATTAGGACTATGGCCCTGCTTTGCTTTTTGATACTTGTTTTTTTGTCACAGGATGACCACAGTATTTTTGGTTTTTTTTAATATTTTATTTATTTTTGAGAGAGAGTGCAAGCGGTGGTGGGACAGAAAGGGGGACAAGGATGCAAAGCACAGCCTGATGCAGGGCTCGAACTCATGAACTGTAAGGTCATGACTTGAGCTGAAGTTGAATGCTCAACCGACTGAGCCACCCAGGTGCCCCCACAGTATTTCTTATTTTGGAAGGCCCTGTCATGCTTCCCCAGTTGGATCCTCCTGAGCTCCAGATGAAGATACTGGTACCTGGAGGGCTTCTAACTTACAGACAGGGTCAGAGCTGGCATGGCTTCTAGGTCCCTACTTGTTTTGGCTGCTTTCTGCTATCATGGACGTTCCTGGGACAGCACAGAGACAGAGATGTCCCCAGGTACTGCGTGAACCCAAATGCCCTGATAGAACTGGTTTCTAATACAGGCCAGGCCCCTGTCCCTCTGGAGTGTTTGGAGCAAATCCAGTGGGGATTTGCCACAGTCTACTCAGGTCCTCTGTCCCCAGTGCCTTGCTGCTCTCTTTGCAGGCAGGAGGATGGAGTTATGTCAGCTAGCTGGTCCTTGTGGCAATAGGTGGTCAGCTCTGATTCATTCTCTTTTAGCTTTTTTCCTTTCTGGTGAAGCTATAGTTCTCTGTCTGAAGACCTTTACCGCCTTGAGTCGTGTCAAACCTGTGGGCTGTTCTTTGGAGCTTTTAGATCGAATCCAGAGCAGATTTTGGAGTTTTTTTCTAACCTGGAATTCCAAGGATAAGCAATTCAGGAAAAACAATGAATTTCATTTTCCCCCCTCCCATCTATACCTTTGCCTCTCTAACCTGGTTTCCATACAACAATGGCAAATGCAAGACCCTTATGAAGGTAGAAATTGGTCGGAAGAGAGAACAGGGCATGGGTCTGAGGGGAAAGCACTTCAAAGAAAATGATGGTGACAGCTCCTGGCCACAGGCAGATAGACCTCAGGGTGTTGAGGGCCTGCCTTGGGGCTCTGACCAGTCGAAGGTGTGTGTCAGGTGGGCAGAATTGGCTAAGAGAAGGTGAAATACAGACCGGCACGCCTGCCTACCCTTCATGCCCTCTTCCTCCTCCTCTTGTTTCCAGTAACTGCCTCTAAATGGGTGGTTGGAGGAGGTGGAAAGGAATGTTGTGCTAGACAAAACAGATCTTTCCCTGCGTGCTGATGGTGCTGTGCAGCTCTGCTGTGGGAGTTAGCCGTTCATACTGGGACACAGTCTCTCTGGGTCTCACTTGGCCATTTTTATTCCCAGTAAGAAACTCTTGATTTGAAATTTGCAGAGACAGCGTCCAGGAAGGGAGAGCAGCTGCTGACAGGTCTTCTCAGGTGTCAGGAGAGGAGGCGTCCTCAGTCAGAGATTGCTGTCTCTCTCCTGCTGTCGCAAACCACCCAGCTGTTTACCGCTGGATGGGTGTTCCTGTTAGGTGACATTTATTCATGTGGCCAGGGGCATTCTGGGAGCTGGTGTTGTTTTTGCTTTTTCCGATTTCAAGGAGAGAGAACCTTCGAGGATTAAAGTTCACAAGTCTGACCACAATCTGGCATTTTCCTTACAGGATGTGTTAGAGTTACTGAAACAGTTACCCATGTCACTGTGCTTATATGTTTATGTGTGGGAAACACTGATGGAAGGCAAAACCAGGACATTTTAAGGAATTGTGCGAAGTTTCCATAGGTTCCTTTACTGCTCTCAGGAATCTTGCACCTTGCCAGGGGAGATGTTCACTTGCAGGGCACGAGCCCTGGGGTGGCAAGGACAGAGTGCAGCACTGTCCACACTAAGGCTGAAGGGCACAGGTGGAGGAGAGGGCACAGCTAGTGGGATCACTTGTGTGGGAAGCACTGAGGGTCCCCAGACCAGCAGCAAGGAGAGGGAGGGATTTCTGGAGGAGAGGGATTAACAGGGCTGGAATGCCAGAGAGAGGTCCTCCTTTCATTGGAGTGCCCATGTGCTTTAGATTTTATTTTAACTTTGACTTTTTAGTCTTGGAGGCCATGGGAGGTTTCCTCTAAGGAACTGGGGTCGGGAGCTGGAGAATGGGAAAGAGGAGGCCCCCAGCATTTGGCTCCCCTGGGTGGGACAGCAAACAGCCGGGTGCCTCCTGGCATTTAATGCATCATGAGGTAACCTTTTGAACAAGATAGGTATCACTCAGATTTCGAGCCTAGATTAGGGGCAAAACGTGGCTGAATGAACTTAATTCCCAGTGAGAAGTTCGTATTTAAGTGTTATATAATTAATGTACCTTTAGATTAGAAACCCAGTCTTTCTTAGTTGTCAACTTTAATATGTTAAATTATTAATGTTAGCAAAACAGAAAGCAAGAGTGTGTTATTGTTTTTTGACTAATAATAGTTAAGCTTTTAACGCATATTCATTCTAGATTTTATGCAAAGTTATTTTACTGTGAAATGAAATCTTAAGTGTACGATTAGACTAATTGTCTTTGAAATGTTGCTGTTTTCTGATATAGCTCCAGGATGGCAGGCTTGAAAAGAGGAAGTAGGATTTCCACGGTGAGCCCCTCCCAGTAGTTAATAATTTATCCCTCCCACATAGGATCTGTATCTGAAAGATATGAGTTTATTCATCTCAGTAGCAAATACTCATGACACATCTTGAGTCCTCAATGTGAATGAATGAGCTGGTGAACCTGGAAGGAAGTTCAAAGGGTCTGTTGGTCTAATGTGATACCATCCGTGTCCATTGAGGACTTAGTGGCCCCTGTGGTCGGTGGGCCATTTATAAGGCCTCTCCGAGGCCCCCCGCCCACCTGGAGCTCCTTGGCTGTCTATGTTGACCCTGCCCAGGTTGGACTTTGTCCTTGGCAACTAACAAGGTTAATAGTTACCGGGAGGCAACTGGTTCTCTTTCACCCAGTGGTCCAGTGGTCATCCTTTGCTTTCAAATTTTTTTTTTTGGGGGTAACCAAATCAGGACCCTCATTTTACCTCACACAGTTTGTTTCCTGCTGTGTTCCTTGAACATTTTTGCAGTGGGCATTTCTTTAATCTCCCACTGCAGTGGCTGCATAGTGATACTTTCTGGGTGAGCCATGAGTTATCCATTGTCCTGTTGCTGGACGTTTACCTAGGTTTTAAGTTGTTGGCAATTTCTAAATGAATGCTTTTTTTTTTTTTAAGATTTTATTCTTTTCTTAAGAAATCTCTACACCAAATGTGGGACTTGAACTCATGACCCTGAGATCAAGAGTCCCATGTTCCACTGCCTGAGCCAGCTGGGCACCCCTAAATGAATGTTTATGTAATATAAATTTTAGTCTGAATTTCTGACTCTTGGGGCTAGCCTCTGTGTAGATGAATTTGTCAGGGCAGATGGCATGAGCCTAACGTGCGATGTGGTGGTGATTACTCAGCACAGCCCAGGAAGGGCCTGGCTCACGTGGAGTGTCAGCATCTGAGACACCTGCTGCTAACTGGGGTGGGATTTGAATATGGTTTCACTGCTGGGTGTGGAACTATGGCCAAGGACCTGTCCGGTGCCTCGGCGTCCCCATCTGCTTAAAAACAAAAGATGCGAGTTTGCATAGCAAAACAGTAGGCACTTAATAAATAAATGTTATTATTCGTAGAAGTAGAGAAAAATGGCATTTTATTAAGTTTCTCTAAAACAATAGTATTTAAAGTTGTATCTATAAGGGGTGTATGTAAATATTTGGAGAATTCAGAGAATGAACACATAAACTGACCCACAGGTGCTCACCACCCTGCTTTAGACATAGGGTTTTGGCCAGGTTTTTAGAAGCCCTCTGAGTGGCCTTCTGATTGTAATCTCATCCCCTGCGGTCCAGAGGTAACTGACACCCTGATATTCTTGTTAATCAAGCTAATGGTGTGTTAAGTATACCTTTAGGCAGCTCCAAAGTGCAGGAAGTAAGCCGAGCTTCTGTGTCCATGCCGAAACTATTTCATCAGCGTTTCATAGCATGTGGTGACATATGTACAACTTTAATGTGGAAGATAAAGGTCCGTGAGATTCGGGGACAGTGTTTGTGGAGTCCTGCCGTCTATTGGGCCTGCAGACTAGATTTCAGGAGGATGGCAGCTCTGACCTTGTGTCCCTCTGCCTGCCTCGCCTGCTTCTTGCTGGGGGAGAGGCCTCCAAGGGGCTGGACAGAGTGGGAAGACAGATTCAGTGGCCACCCTCAGGGATCACCCATTGAATGCTTCTCCCTTCCCCTCCGGGCCTTTCTTTGCCCTATTCGTGGAACAGTAGAAAACAGGCTTACTCCGGTCTTCCTTGAAGGCTGGGCAGCCGACCATCTGGAGCTTCGGCAGGTGAGTGTGGTTCCACACTGGTTAGGACAAGCTGCATTTTGCTTTGTGTCGGGCTGCACAAGAGGATTGGTGACCACTTGTCATACGTGGGCCAGCCCCGCCTGCGGAGCATGTGGCACAGTGTGTGTTATGAGCTCAGGCAGACAGGCAGCTGGGCCCAAGAATCCCGTTTTGCCACCTCAGGCAGTAGCCCAGACTAGTCCACAGGCAAAAGGCTTAGGCAGTTTAGTAACTGACGATCAAGCTTTCGGGTATTTATTCTTGAGATATCAAGGAGTTAGATTCTTCCTCAGTGTGTTTGTAAAAATGTAAAAAACCCTTAGGAGCTAAGCCTTGTTTAAAGAACCTAGTTGTGATTGCTCAGCTGCGGGTTGTGTAGCCCCCAGCTGTGAATCCTTGGCTCTGGTGCCGAGCCGTGGCCGTGCCCTCAAGGGGAAAGACTTTCTCACCACACCAACCCCAGTCTAGCCTCAGACTCCCTAAGCTCCTTCTTTGTTGAAATTCTTGCTTAATTTGCATTTTATCATTCCTGAAGAGATAAGACATGAAGAAATTTCTGGAGGGATCTGAGGAATGCCAGTCATTCCTCTTCCTGCAAATCCCACTCCTCTGCCTCCTGGCGTCCGCAGAGGTGCTGTCTCCCTTTCTCCTTCTGGTCCCCAGGGTTCAGGTAGGATTGGCTCTTGGTAGGTGCTCAGTGAATGCCTGTTAGTGGGATGAGGGGATAAATCACTCCTCACTGTGAAGTATTTATTTTTATTTTTATTTTTTTTTAATTTTTTACATTTTATTTATTTTTGAGAGAAAGAGACAGAATGTGAACAGGGGAGGGGCAAAGAGAGAAAGAGACACAGAACCAGAAGCAGGCTCCAGGCTCTGAGCTAGCTGTCAGCACAGAGCCCGACGTGGGGCTCGAACCCACTAATCGTGAGATCATGGCCTGAGCCGAAGTTGGATGCTCAACCGACTGAGCCACGCAGGCGCCCCGTTCGTTGTGAAGTGTTTTAAAGTACATTTTCAAACAAAAAGAGGAAAAATCATGTCTCCCACCCTAATTCTTCAAAGCACTCTGGGCAAGAAGGCTTCTCTGCAGCTGCACTTCATCCTCTGTGTAGACACAGGAGCCCTGGGAGTCGCTGTGGCTTCTCCCCAGATGCTGGCAGTAGCCTCCTATGGCCTGGTGAGCTCGTTCACCCCTACCCGCACTGTGCCACCTGCCCAGTAAGGCCTGTCTTGCCACCGGGCGATGACTATGCGTTGTGTTTTAAAAATACGTGGCTCTATGTTTTAAAAATCAGCTTCCAAGGGCGCCTGCCGGGCTCAGTTGGTAGAGCATGCAGCTCTTGATCTTTGTGGGTTCAGGCCCCATGTAGGTGTAGAGGTTACTTAAAAATGAAGTTTTAAAAAAATAAAAATAAGCTCTCATCTGCATGGCAGTTGGTCTCCTAAGGGTTAGTGAAGCTGTCTTGTCTGGTGCGTGAGCCGTGGTGGGAGGTGGGGAAGAAATCTGTGGGTCATTTGTTTTCCTTTGCTGCAAGTTTATTTGTGTTTTGATCTCTGTGCGAAAAATATTTCTTACATTTAGTAGTTTTAAATGTTGGATATTGGGTATTTTGATGTTGATATTTTCCTTAACAGTGTACTGTGCATTTCAGTTGAGCCTTAATGTGCTTTTGGTAGATATGAAAATGTAACTTGGTGTCTAATTAATTCTCCCTTGAAAGTTTCTACTTCTGAGAGGGGACTGTTGAACTCAATGTTCATGGGCTCAAAAAAGTTGAAAAGTTTTTAATTACAAATTGTATGAAACAAGTTGAAGTCCATGGAAAATGCCCAGTTCACAAATGGACTGTATTCTTACAAGTTCGCTTGGAACCAGCTGTGTGAGAGTCAGGCTTGTCTTCCTCTCCGAGTCGCCCCTGCAAAGGGCTGGTTGTGGTCCTGGCTCTGAGAGTTGTAATGAGCACAGCAGGTAGCACTCGTGCCTAGCTTCCCCGCCCCCCCTGATGCGGACAGGAAGAGATTCTTGTTGAGAGGAGTTGGGGGAACACGGTGACCCCCTAGTCCAGAGGCTCCAGAGGTGCTGGGTGTCAGTGACACTGATTCTCGCAGCCAAATTCAAGTGAGAACAGCCAGCCGTCCCTGTTCTCGGGAGAGCTGTGCCGTCGACACGTCTCCCACACTTCTCAGCAGTGAGGCAGGTACAGGTGTCCTGGCCAGCCACACGGGAGGTAGGAGAGAGAGACACAGAGGGATCTCCCTCTGAGGGAGGGCGACATTGATGGGGTGCTGTCCTGGGACGTGGGGGACTGCAGGCGGGAAAGGAGCAGCCTTGGCCAGCCGGGAGTTGTGGGGGAAGGATAGCCACTGGCATGAAGCTGGCGACTGTCCTCAGAGGTGAGGAGCTTGGGTTTGAGGTATGTTCGTGTGTGTGTAGGAAAGGTGAGCAGTCGTGACTCTCGAAGTGATGTGGTGCCTGCAGGAGAACTTCTCCTGTGCTCGGCTTCATTTTATTAGGTAGGATGGGGATGGTGGACAGACATAACTAGGGTTTTGTTGCTTTAAATATCTCCAGAGATTGCAATTTCAGAAGCTCTTGAGTCACCAAAACTATTTACTTAGCACAATTTTGGGTCATCAGGTGGGTGGCAAGCTGACTGGCTTGTGCTGAGAGGGAATGACTCACCCGCAGGTCCTGGGTCACCGGGATCCTTGGGGGCTGTGCTGCTTCCGCGGGGCTCAGGGCAGGCTGGCTGCGAGGGGCACCTCGGGACGAGACCCCACCCCGCGGGGCCACCAGCTGGCAAGTGTCCTCCACATTGTGGCTGACAGTCTCAGTGCTGTTTATGTTGCTTAAGTATCACCTCAAGACATTTAAAAAAATTAGCTCTTCCGAATAAACATTTGGACTTTTCACACTTGGAAGAAGACTTTTCTCTTAGGCTTTTCGCTGCGCAATTGATGCTTAAATTCTTTAAAGAGTAATGTTGTGGCTAGATTTCTTAACTACAGAAGTAAAATTATTTGTAAAACATAACGTACACCAGTGAGTTACAGCTATGAGAAGAGAAAACACGAGTATCCACTTGACCCTACAAACCTCTCGATCCGGGCGGGGCCCTGACAGCTGGTCCTACACTGAGGTGCTCCGCCGGCCCACAGTAGCTGAGGCAGGAGGGAGAGTACAGAGCTCTACAAAGGGGAAGGTTGCCATGACTGGTACCTGTGTCATGGCACCCATGATTGCTGGAGCGGAGGAAACACCAGGGCAGCAGTGGTCTGGTGGCCAGTGTCTTGGAGCACAGGGCCGATGGCAGGAGAGAATAGCAGGAATGTGACCCTGGCTAGCCTAGTGTCACACTCTGTTTCAGGAGCTGCTTGCGCCCTTATGGGCAGCCCCGTTTCTCAGGATCCCACCCCTGTGGTTTGAGGCACCCACAGGGTACTGGAAGTGACCCCAGAAGGGGTGTTTCAGGGCCACTGAGGTCCGTGTCTGGCACTGAGGAGTTCTGTCTGGAGATGGCCTATACTGTGGACCATACTGGACTGTTGAGTCTAGAGATGCTCTTGTCTCAGGGCCTTTGCACTGGCCAGTCCTCTGCTGGGAACGCTCACCAGATTTCTTTAGGGTTTTCCTCTTCTTGGGTCTTTGCTTAGATGTCACTTTCCCATTCAGGGTTTCTGTGTTTGAATTTGCACATCCCACACCTGCTCACATCAAATACTACGACCATAAACTACTCCATTTCCTTCCTGGCTGTATTTTTCTCATGGTAATTATCACCATCTGACACTGTGATGCTTGCTGTTTGCTTTTTGGGCTATCTGTGTGCCATATCAGAACGCGGCTTTCTTAGGGGTATAGGCTCAGCCTCGTTCTTTGTTGTACCTGCAGCGTCTCAAGCAGCACGTGACGCGTAGTGGGTACTCCGTGAACTTGGGCTGATGAAGTGGATGAAGCAGTGTGTGCCTGAGGGTGCTGCATCTGCCTGAGATCATTGAAGCTGCCATGAGGCCGTGCTGTTTCACTTAAACCATGTGACGGTAGAGCAGGCGTGTTGTTTGTTTGCGTGTGTGTGTCTTTGTCTTGTGGCATCTGTTGTTACTGCTATCTCACAAATCCAGAGTTCTTTCTATGCGTCACTTGGATGTTGATTTCAGAATGACTGGCTTTTCTTTCTGAGTCATGAAGACTACTATATTTTGAATCTGAAACATTAGGGGAAAGTGAAACTAAAAAAAGTTTTTTTTACATTTATTTATTTTTGAGAGACAGAGACAGGGCGTGAAAAGGGGAGGGGCAGAGAGAGAAAGAGACAGAATCTGCAGTTGATCTTAGCCAAAAGGCCAAGAAGCAATGGGAGAGACACAGATTCTGAAGCAGTCTCTGGGCTCTTGGCTAGAGGTCAGCACAGAGCCCAACATGGGGCTCAAACCCATGAACCGTGAGATCATGACCTGAGCTAAAGTCGGACACCTCAACCAACTGAGCCACCCAGGCGCCCCAGGGGAAGGTGAAACATTAAAATGTGTGATGCATGTTTAGCTATTACATTTTATTTTCTTCACACGAGTATTTCCCTCCCTGCCATGCAGCAGCATCTAAGGTGCCATTACTCTCCCCTGGACAGTGCTGTAGCTCTCCACCCAAGGCCACTGCCAGCACTTGAGGGCACTCCCTCCACCAAGCCTCTTGCCAACTCACACTTCAGCCCCACAGTAGCCAGAGGTCTGCTTTATACCCCCAGCACTTGTCTGCTCTGTCCTGGCCACCTCCTAGCTTTAGCCAACCAGTTTTGTAAATGGCATCGGGCCTGTTTTCTGTTAGGATGTCACTTCCTAAGGGCAGGGACCATGTCTGCCTGTGGCCATGTCCCTTGACCCTTGCTAGCACAGTGGTAATGTTTATTGAGTAATTGGGTTAATAATAGTTTATTTTCCTTAAGAAACTCTGATGACCAAAATGAGTGTGTATATTCCTATGAAGTGACAAAGAACCTGTGGTTTGGGAGAGTAAGATGTACTTACAAGAGTGCCCAATGACCCGAGTTGTCTGCACGGGGTGTGTTCAAGGTCTTGGAGCTCCCCTTACCCTCCCAGGACTGTGTGCAGGAGTTGCTGGATGTGCTGTAGGCTGCAGCACACGACAGAATCAGCCCGCTGAGCCAAGAGGAGGTGAAGGGGCTGGAGAGGCTGGGGTGGGGGGAGCATTGGGGTCCCGAGAGTTCAAGGTAGAGGGGATGGTGGCTTTAAGCAGGTGTTGCCCGCTGGTTTGTGAGTAGGCACTTTGTGTCCTCTCCCAGCGCCATCTCAGCTCGGCCCTGGGGCCACTCACCACCCTCTTGCATCTCCAGAGCACGCACCCTGTTTCTCTCTCCTTACTGTGGCCAAGCCTTCTACCTTAGTACCTGCCAAACCAGAGCGGGCCTGGCTCAGCTCCTGGTCCAGACCATTCTGCAGCTGTCCAGAGC
This sequence comes from Suricata suricatta, assembly GCF_006229205.1. Taxonomy (NCBI): domain Eukaryota; kingdom Metazoa; phylum Chordata; class Mammalia; order Carnivora; family Herpestidae; genus Suricata; species Suricata suricatta. The sequence goes on from NC_043707.1 coordinate 1,924,205, forward strand.
TTGCTGGCAGTTTTAGCCAGCTGCCAACAACCAAGTAAGACAACTAGCTAATTTATACTAATTTATATTAAGGGGTGTGTGTGTGTGTGTCCCTCCCTTTTTAAAAAATGTTTTTATGTATTTTTGAGAGAGAGAGACAGCTTGAGTAGGGGAGGGTCAGAGAGAGAAGGAATCACAGGATCTGAAGACAGGCTCCAGGCTCTGAGCTAGCAGTCAGCACAGAGCCTGACTTGGGGCTCGAACCCACGAACTGTGAGATCATGACCTGAGCCAAAGTCGGACGCTTAACTGACTGAGCCACCCAGGCGCCCCCCCCCATTAAAAAAAATTTATTTATTTGTTTATTTTTTGGGTGTGTGTGTGTGTGTGTCTCTTAAAGGAGAGGCATATTAACGCTTTCAAACCTCTCATTGGAGTTGTGCTTTGGGGCAGGGTGAACAGTAAAGGTAAGAGTATCAGGTGCATTAGTGTTTACAGGTGGGAAAAGCCTGGACTCAACTTAAATCTTGTAACAGGTTCTGTGACATGTGAAGGACACAGTGTTTGTCCACCCAAGACCTCAGTCCTAGACCACCTGCAGGTACAGTGCTAAGAATACTGTCTTAAATCTTAATGCCCCGTTACATGCTGCCTGTGGGGGCTCCTTCCAGGAGAGGAGGTCCCCTGCAGGAGCAGTCACTCCGGGACACGCCGAGAGGCTGCAGGTCTGGTGTGCTCAGCTGCCTCTCCCTTCATATGCCAGTTCTGGCTGGATGTGTTCTCATTTTGCATTGGCTTGCTTTACCGTGGAATAAACAGGGTGTTCTTTACAGCAATCAAAGTGGGCTCCTAGCTCTGTTTTTCATCCAGCTCCAAGGTGAGAGTTTGCTTCATTAGTTTTTTTTAAAAAATCTTAAATCAGAGAAATTATTGAGGATAATCTTACAGCAAGTTAAATGTCAAAGGCTGGCATTTGGAAACAGCATTGTCAAGCAGAGTTCCAGCCAAAACCTGAGTGCTGGCCTGCTGAGCCCGAGCCGTGGGGAAACCAACTAAGAAAGCCAGGACTTGCACCCCTGCCGTGCAGTGCCCGGGTGCCACTGTTGGCGTGGGGGACCGCTCACGAGAGCAGGGACTGTGCAGAGGCATTTCACGTTTGGCCATCTCTGCTGGGTTGGCGATCTTACCCTCTTGGGAGTTGAATGTGGGTCTGGCTGCTGAGGAAGTGGGGTGTTAGCGCCCCCCATTGGGGGTCTGCCCGCTCCCTTCTGCAGCGGCCGCTTGCCCCATTTCCCTGCGCCATGCTGGGCTCCAGAGGGCTGGGAGCACACTTGTGGGGTGCTTTCTTCTGCTCCAGTCTGCCCCTGCTCAGTGTGAAGCTGCACCCTGGTTGGGTGGAAGCCTCGGCAGCACTGCCACGTATTCTGTTTAGGTCCTGGGAGTTGGTTCTTGTTTCTCAAACACAGCATTAGTGTTGTTTTTTTAAGCATTTATTTATTTTGAGAGAGAGCGAGTGTGTGTGCACGGTGCACACAGGAAAGGCAGAGAGAGAATGCCTCAAGCAGGCTTCCTGCTCAGTGCAGAGCCTGACCTGGGGCTCCTCCCCACGACTGTGAGATCACGACCTAACTCGAAGCCAAGTCGGACGCTCAACTGACTGAGCCAGGCACCCTGCATTAGGGTTTTTTAACATGCCTTTTTCACACTGGGGCATGTCGCTCTCATCCATCCTGTCGCTCTCATCCATCCCACCTTCTCGTGCTTGTACTTCCTTCTTCCTCCTTCTCTAAGGGGTGGCTGCAGGGCCTCATTGCCCACAGGGCCTGCCCTAGTGCTGAGCGCTTTCAGGGTGGTCACTGAACACTTGGGGAGGTTCTTCCTGGGAAAGGGACCATTGAGTCTGTGAGGATAGAGCAGGACTTCTCAGCTGGGAGCTGTTGCCACTCAGACCTGTTGATTCTCTGTTGTGGGGCATCCTGTTCATTGGCGGATGTTCATAGGATCTCTGCACCTACCTACTAGATGCCAGTACCAATTTCTCCCTCTCCCAGTTATGGCATCCAAAAATGCCTTCAGGCGTTGCTGCAGTCCCCTGGGGCGGGGAGGGGGGGCAGAATCACCCTGGTTGAGAACCACTGGAATGGAGTATGTGTCAGTGGCCCCGGACTTCCTAAAGATTGGGAGCTCATAGCGGTGGGCTCCCTCCTAGCGGGCTGTGCTTAAGTGTGGTTCTGGCAACTCCCAGCATGAGCCCTGTGTTGGGGAAGCCACAGGATCGAGGCCAGTGCCTCTTCTCCCGTTCACCTCTTGTGGCCAGGAAACATGCACCCATTGATAGCACATCTGGACTGACCAAGTGTTTGTGACACTGGGTTGCTGCAGCATGAAGCTTGAAGTCTCCTATAAGTGTGTGGACACGGAGCAGTGCGTCTCCCACTGACATTCTGCAGGGAAAGTGGCCGTTCTGCAGGTGCCATCTCTGGGGCTGTGTTCTGTCCAGATTATGCCTCACTCTGCCACGCCCAGCAGTCACCACCACCGGTAACATCAGATACACACACCTCCAGACTTTCCGATCTCAGTTCTCATGACACCTGCTGTCTCTTCTGGCACCTGCTCAGGTGGCCTGGGCATTTTCTGTGGCACTTATCAACCTCATGTGTGGCTGGATGGCAGAGAGGAGGTAAGCAGGTTTCATCCGGCACGATGCTGTACTTCCTCTGTCGGCAGTGCCCAGCCAGCTTTGTTATGGGGTCTGTCCTGTCAGGCCAGTGTCTGTCAGACCAGCCCATCAGTGTGCAGCATGCTGCACGATTAAGCCACGGTTTAGCCAGCAGCCTGCAGCACAGCCTTGCGATGGGTGGAGGCGGTGCCAAGGGCTGCTCTGCCCAGTTGGCGGGGCTTGCTCCTGGAGACGGCCTGGCTGAGGTCCGATGTAAACCTGTGCTTTCTAGGGGACAGTGCTCTCCTTTGAGGATCTGTTCCAGAGGCCTTTTTAACAACTACAGAAACGACTTTGATGAAAGAAAGTTCTCGGGAACACATGCTTGTAACCAGAGTCTTGTCTGACTGGTAGTTGTTTTGGGGGGACTGCTGTCCATGGGCTGGATGCTTGTTAAGTTCACCATCAGGAAGGCTGAGCTGATGAGGGCTTTTCTTGGTCAGTGCTCTGCAGTCAGCCTCCCAGGGTTTTTGATCTCAGGGTCCTTTGTCCCCAGCATAGCCAGTTTGATGGGGGGCTTTCATGCCCAAGTCTTCAGTGCCTCCTTGTTTTCTGTGGTCCTGGGCACGTGCTGCCTGAGCTGCCTGCCCGCCCAGGCATAGCCGCTGATGCTTCGGAAACTCTTCTCTGCCCTTGGGGGTTGCTTCACCACACCTCCCAGGGCGGAGGTTCAGCCCACGGCAAAGAAGCCCTGGGCTGTCCCAGGCTGTGTGCCTTTGCCGGATTGGTCACGGAGTCCAGAGGCGTTGGTATGCAATTACATTTTTCCAGGTCCATGAATCAGCCCATCATATTTTTTTCTTTAAGGAGGTAATGTTTGAGGGGCGCCTGGGTGGCTCAGTCAGTTAAGCATCTGACTCCGGCTCAGGTCATGGTCTCACAGTTTGTGAGTTCAAGCCCCTATTGGGCTCTGTGTTGATAGCTCAGAGTCTGGTGCCTGCTTTAGATTCTGTGTCTTCCTCTCTCTCTGCTCGTCCCCTGCTTGCACTCTGTCTCTCTCTCTCAAAAATAAACATTAGAAAAAAGAAGATAATGTTTGAGATTTCAGTCAGTATTTCACTTTTCAGTTTTGAATTAAAAGCACTGTTTGCCACTGTTGTCTCCTTGAGCCTTGCCTGCCAGGCGGCTGAGCACACGGCGGACTTAGGCGAGGCCGCGTTGCTCTGCTTCAGATACTGGCTGGCGCAGGCGCCGGGCCGGGGCGGCCAAGACAGAGACAGGGGAGCCCCCCCCCCCCCCGCCCCGTGGGCCGTGGTGGCTGCCTAGCAGACCTGTGGCCGGAGCAGTTCACAGCACTGCTCTGGTGCCCAGAGCCGCGCTACTTGAGGTGCTGGCTCCTTCCCACTTCCATCCCTTGCATGTGCCCCTTCGGTCACACAGTCCAGCTGCTCCTCTGTCCCAGGCCTGAGGGTCTGCACCCAGGATGACCCAGGGACCCCCAGAGCTCCGTGTGCACAGCCCTCACTCACAGTATAGCTGGCCTGGCTTGTGAAGACAGTCCCGGCCTGTCATAGTTCTCTGTGAGCTTTAGCAGGTGACCATGACTCTTCCCTTTTAACTGCCCCTGAAGACAGAAAAGTTGCTGCCAGTCTCCAGGGGGAAGCTACTGGATTTGATTGTGCTTCTGCTATATGCTTTGCTTATAGCGACAAACCATTAAGGCACTGACTGAACCCTGGAGCTTGGTCCAGCCAGTGGTACTTCTTGTGAGATGGAGTATTTATGAAATGTGTAAAACACTTGGCTTACTGTCCAGCCATGGAGCGTTCAAGAAAACAGCAAGTTTCCATAAACCGCTGGTGCTTCCAGTCTAGTTAGAGGACCTGTACTGTTGGTCACATTTGTACTACGTGCTATTTAAAAAATTAGATTCTTGGGGTGTCTGGGTGGCTCAGTTGTTTAAGCATCTGACTCTGTGTGTGTGTGTGTGTGTGTGTGTGTGTGTGTGTGTGTGTGTGTGAGAAGTTTATGTTATTTTGAAAGGTAGAGGGAGAGAGACAGTGTGCTATGGGGTAGTGCAGAGACAGAGAGAGAATCCTAGGCAGGCTCTGTACCGTCAGTGCAGAGCCTGATGTAGGGCTTGAACTCCTGAACTATGAGGTCATGACCTAAGTGGGAGTCAGACGCTAAACTGACTGAGCCACCCAGGTGCCCCAAGCGTCTGACTCTTGATGTTGGCTCAGGTCATGATCTCTTGGTTGGTGATATTGAACCTTCTGTTAAGCCCTGCCCTGGCAGCATGGAGCCTGCTTGGGATTCTCTCTCTCTCTCTCTCTCTCTCTCTCTCTCTCTCTCTCAATATATTTTTTAATATTAAAAAAAAAAGTAAGCTCTAATTGCCCTACATGGCTCTTGAACTCATGACCCTGAGATCAGCAGTTGCATGTTCCAGTAAGTGAGCCAGCCAGGCATCCCAATGGTTAGCATTTTTTACCAGTAAAGTATTTTTTACTTTTTTTTAATGTTTATCTTTGAGAGACAGGGAGAGACCAAGCACACGTGGGGGAGGGGCAGAGAGAGAGGGAGACACAGAATCTGAAGCAGGCTCCAGGCTCTGAGCTGTCAGCACAGAGCCTGACGTGGGGTTCGAACGCACAAACTGCGAGATCATGACCTGAGCCGAAGTTGGATGCTTAACTGACTGAGCCAGCCAGGTGCCCCTCAAGTATTTTTTCATTAAGGCATGGACATTGTGGTTTTAGACATAATGCTACTGCACATTTAATAGACTCCAGTAGAGTGTAAGTATGTGTTTTATGTACTGGAAACCAAAAAGTTTGACTCACTCTATCGTGATAGTCAGTCCATTGCAGTGATCTGAACCTGAACCTTCAATATCTCCAAGGGAGGCCTGCACCTTGCCTGCGGTTCTCATGCTCTTCACTGTACGTGAAAGAAGCCTGCCTCCTCCCAGCTCTGGTGCAGCCCCGGCGATGATGGGGCATCCTTGGCTGGGAGCCTGGCGTGTGTATGCATCGGGGCCTGCCTGAGCCAGCCTTCCCGGGGTCCACCTGCTGCATAGAGAGAGGCTCATGCGGCCCTATGGGGCCCACCCCGGCCCCTGCCTCTTCTTGCCATCTGCTGCTCCCTTCTCTGCATCTGTGCTCATCCTGTCTGGGGCGCAGGATGTCCTGTCTCGTTTGGTTTTTGACTTTATGTGTTTGGTGCATTTCAAGAGGGGCTTCTCCTTCATCTCTCCTCTTGTGGCTGAGCTGTCATCCACAGCTTACTCTTGCTTTTACCATGCCCACCTGTCTGTCCTGTTCATGGTGCACTTTCTCCAGGACTCTGGCTTCTTCGTAGTTCCCTTTGTCCCTTTCCTGTTTAAAAGGAGAGGGAATGTTTATCTATCCTTTATGAACAAACATAATACAAGAAGCAGAGTTCTGTGTGGACAACTCCCTTAGTTATTCAGATTTACAGAATTAAGTGTTCAATTGTATGCAACCTGCTTTTATAGTTATAGCATTGATACACTTAAGGCCGGTGTATACCCTTACAGACTCATGTTTTTTTCCCAGTTTGGACATATTCTGATTACCTGTACTTACTGATCTCTTTTTAGTGTTTACAGGTTCACAGCTTGGCTAGTGACAGCCCCCCCAAAGCAGCTTCCCCACCTGACTACCACAGACACGTGTGAAGATGCCCTTTTCAGACATAGCAGGGGATTCCAGTACCATATTGATTGGTTATGTTTTTTCTGTTCTAAGACTGAACTCAGCTCTCCTGAGTTCTTGTAATGGGAAGTACTATTAGAAACAAATCTGGGTGCTCGAGGTTTGTTTTGTGGTGTTCTACAACAGGCTGGTGGCGGGGAGGCTAATGATGTCACTGCTAGAACACTGCAGAGTCAGAGCTGGGAAAGAGGGTTCTCTGTATGGTTGTGGGTAAACTTGTATGTTTCTCCGATTTAACTTTGAAACTGTCTAATCCTTTCTTAATGCCGACCTAAGTTTTTAACTGTTTTTACTCCCTTCTCTTTAGTATTTCTTTGTATCTCACTGACAACTGTTCTGTCATTGCTTTCTTGCCAAATTTCCAAATTGCTTTCCAAAAGCGTTGTAACCTCACTGTGGGCTTACTGGTGCCAGCCGCTGTCACAGGAGTGCTCTTGCGTTGTCCTGGCCTGGCCAGCACTTGCTGTTTCTGTGTGTTGTAAATATATTTAATCGTTGTTGTTATCTGTTTTTTCATCTTCAATCCTCTCCCCTAATTAAAATGTCCAATGCTGTGTTTCATTGCTTTTATTTATCTCTGAATCCTACGTGTATTTACATTTCTTGGTTCCTTGAGTTTTCTTGGTTTCTTAAGTCTTAATGGTTAATAGATTTGAGTGAGTTGTTGTGTATAAATTAGTGCAGTCATATGTAATACAACTATTTTAAACAGCTTGTTGAGATATAATTCATATACCATATAATCATCTATTTAAATAATTCAGTGGGTTTTAGTGTATTCACAGGGTTATACAGCCATCATCACTATCTAGTTCCAGAATGTTTTTGTCACAGAGCCTTTAGCAGTCATTTTCCATTGCCCCCACCCTCCAGTCCCTGACGACCACTCATCTGCTTTCTGCCTATGGATCTGCCCGTTCTGGACATTTCATGGAAATGGAATCCCTCAATTTGTGGCCTTTTGTGTCTGGCCTTGTTTTCACTTGGCATCATGGTTTCCATGTCCACTGATGTTGCATTTGTCAGTACTTCCTTTTTATGACTGAGTAATACTCCGTTTTGTTTTTTTTTTAAGTGTATTTATTTGAGAGAACTTCTATGAACGAGCAGGGGAGGGGCAGGGACAGAGAGAGAGAGAGAGAGAGAGAGAGAGAGAGAGAGAATCCCAAGCAGGCTCTGCACTGTCAGTGCGGTGTCCGACTTGGGGCTCAAACTCAGCGAACTATGAGATCATCATCTGAATGGAAGTCGGATGCTTAACCAACTGAGTCACCAAGGAGCCTCAATACTTGGTTTTATGCCTAGACTACATTTTGTTTATCCATTTATCCATTCTTGGACATCTGGGTTGTTTTCACCTTTTGGCTGTTATGAATCATGCTGCTGTGAACATTTTTTACAAGTTTGTGTAGACATAGGTTTCCATTTCTCTTGAGTACACACCTAGGAGTAGAATTCCTTGGATATGTGGTACCTGTTTCCTTTTGAGGAACGGTCAGACTGCCTGCCAAGTTTCTGTCTGCACCATTTTCTATTCCCCGTAGCAGTGTGTGAGGATCCCCATTCTCCACACCCTCACCAGCACTTGCTCTGATCTTTTTCATTCTAGCCACCCTAGTGAATGTGAAGAGGAATCTCATTGTGGCTTTGATTTGCATTCCCGTAATGACTATTGACAGTGAGCATCTTTTCATGTACTTATTGGCCATTTATGTTTCTTTTTGGAGAAATGTTATTCAGACCCCTTGCCTGTTTTTTAACTGTGTGTGTATGTGTGCACAGATATTAATCGAGTTGTAGGAGTTCTTTATGTAATCTGGATAGAAGCCCCTATCAGATACATGATTTGCAAATATTTCCTTTCATTCCATGGGGTTATCTTTTCACTTTCTTGATGGTGCTTTTGAAGCACAAAAATTTTTAATTTGATGAAGTCTCTTTGATCTGCTTTTTGCTGCTATTGCTACTTGCACTTTTGGCCACATATCTTAGAAACCACTGCCAAGGTCAGGGAGATTTACTGGTTTATCTTCTTCTAAGAGTTCAGTAGTTTTAGTTCTTACATTGTAGATTTTTGGCACAGTTGAGTTAATTTTGCATATGATATAGGAAAGACATTCAGCTTCATTCTTTTTGCATGTGTCTATGCATATGTGCCAGCACCATTTGTTGAAAAGTCTGTTCTTTCCCTCTGAAGGGTCTTGGCACCCTTGTCAAAGATCAGTGGGCTATAGATGTCTAGGCCTGCTTCTGAACTCTGTCCCATTTATTTCTGTGTCCTTCCTGTGCCAGGGCCACCCTGTCTTGATTACTGTAGCTTTGTAGTAAGTTTTGAAATCAGGTAGTGTGAGGCAGTCATCCAGCTTTGATCCTTTATTGAGCATGCTTAGGTATTCTGGGTTCCTTGAATTGTCATGTGAGTTATAGGATCAGCTTGTCAATTTCTGCAGGGAAGCCAACTAGGATTTTAGTAGGGACTGCCTTAAGTAATTTTTAAAATCTGTTAAATGTTTTAATTTGTTTAGATAGTTTGGAAACAGAACACCTTAAATGGTTTGGAGGTAACTTTGGTGTGGAGCATGCAATTGGGCTCAAAATCAGGTATTTTTCAAGCAGTTTTTTTCTTAATGTTTATCGATTTATTTTTGAGAGAGAGCATGCACGAGCCAGCGGGGAAGGGGCAGAAAAGAGAAGGAGACAGAATCTCAAGCAGGCTCCATGCTGCCAGTGCAGAGCCTGACATGGGGCTCCATCGTACAAACTGTGGGATCATGAACTGAGCTGAAATCAAGAGTTGGACGCTCAACCGATGGGGCCACTGAGGTGCCTCAGATAATTTCCAAATTGTTAACCAGTTATTTCACTTCTGTCTTTTTTGAGAAGCTTATATATTTATTTTTATCACCTGTAACTTTCATTTGTAGTTCACAGTACTTGGATTCTTCTTCCATGAAGTTATGCTTCAGCGTTCTAGGACTGCTAGGCTGAAATTCTATTCAGTTGTGGGATGCAGTCTTCAGACTCTCTATTTGTTCAAGTCCTAATTGAATACCTGCTGTATGTGCAGCCTTGTGTGAGGTGCGGGTGGGTAAGCAGGCAAGGGATTCTGGGATGAGGACACTGGTCAGAGAGTTTGGACTGGCTTCCTCTGTGGACAGGAGTTGGCTGCAGGTGTCGTTTTGGCTCGGCAAACTGGCAACTGGCCGTAGCGGGGTGGGGAGTGGTTTGACTGAGGGAGGAGGAGGATGGCGGGTAGGTGCTGGATGGTGGGGTTGGTGGGCACGCAGGTCAGGGATGGGGCTGGGATTTGAGCAGGGAAGGGACTTGGGAGAGGAGGGCAGTGGCCTGAACCCTGCGGCCAGATTCAGATGGCTTATCCTGTACTTGAGGTGTTTGCGTTTCAACAGTGTAAGCGCTTCATTTCACACGTTTCGAAAAAGTGAGCTGCTTTGAGTCTTACCTTTTTTTCCTGTGTCCACCAGTATGACACCGTTCCTATCCAGTCCAGCGTGGTGTTATGTTCTTGCCCATCCCCATCAATGGTGAGGACCCAGACTGAGTCCGGCTCGGCCCCTGGCATTCCCGGCGGTGGTAGCAGACAGGGCTCCACCATGGACAGCACCGCGGCCGAGTCCCGATCGAGCACCAGCTCGCTGCAGCGCCCCACACAGCCACCGCCACAGCCTCGGAAGAAACGGCCTGAAGACTTCAAATTCGGGAAAATCCTTGGTGAAGGCTCTTTTTCAACAGTGAGTACATGCCGCTGCTGTCTGTTGAATGAGCAGGCCCCTGGGGGGTTCTGCTCCTGTTGGAGGGTGATTTGGGGCTGGCTAGCGCCAAGTGGATCACATGGTTAAAATATCTAAGCTGTGATTTTTTACATAAAAGCTTTAAAAGACATCCTTTGATCTTTCTATTTTTTTCTTTTAATGCTTATTTTATCTTAGAGAGAGGGAGAGAGCATGTGAGACAGGCAGACAGAGATTTCCAAGCCGGCTCCAGGGCTGGGACCCACTAGCTGTAAGATTATGACCTGAGCCAGAATCAAGAGTTAGATGCTTAAGTGACTAAGCCACCCAAGAGCCCCTCTTTGTTTTGTTTTGTTTTTAAATGCAGTTAGTTTGTATCCTAATTTTTATTCTGATTCTAATTTATTCATCAACAAATTATATCCTCTTCCTTGTGTCCCATTAGCAAGGTCCTGGCAAGTTTTTCTGCCCCTTCTACTGTAAGTGTCAGCATCAGGATCTCTTCAGAGCTTTGGGGAAACATTTAATGACCTTTATCATTTCTCTTTTATTTACAACAATGTACAAAACAGCACAGCCTTGACAGCTGCTAGAGGTGCAGCCCCAGACCTGCTAGCCTCCAGATTCTTATGGCCTCAGTTTCACAATCAGCAATAGTATTTTCACAGTCAGCATGGCCAGGTCACACGCTGGGTACCTCTGTTTGCTACCTGACTAAGCTGTGCCTGTCTTGTGGCCGTTTTTTCTTTTAAAGCAAAGAAGGAAGGCTCAGAGCAGCCCCTTTGCTCAGGTAGGAGCTCCACGTGGCTGAGGTGGGGCTGGGGGCTTCTGCAGGCTTGGGGGGGGCCTGAGCGCCTGGACCCTGCAGGGCTCGGCGGCTGCCTCCTGCTGGCAGGGCCTTCTTGCCTGGCCTCTGGGAGAAAACTTTAGGTGAAATGTGTTTTTCTGTCTTTTCACACTTACGAAGTGTTACATAGCTTACCCATGTTCCCAGCTTCATTCTAACCGATGGTAACTTCTGCTCCCCTTACAGTTTCTTCCTTCTTTCCTCCCTCCCTCCCTCCCTTCCTACCTTCCTTCCTCTCTCTCTCTCCCCTTCCCCTTTCTTTCTTTCCCTTCTTATCTATCCATCTATCCATCTATCCACCTATCCACCTATTTTGAGAGAGAAATGGAGAGAGGGAGAATTCCAAGCAGGCTCCATTTTTGATCTCACGAAACATGAGATCATGACCTGAGCTGAAATCAAGTCGGATGCTCAACGGAGTGAGCCACCCAGGCGCTCTTCCCCTTATACTTTTAATTTAGAATTTTTTATTGGTAGTTTCTGTTTAAATTATGAAAGAATTGTGCCCTCATGATAAAAATCTTTAACTGTGAGGTAGTCGCCAGTAGTTCTGGTACTCACAGAGCCTCTCAGAAAGAAGAAACTATTTTATAAAGAGCCCTGGATGTTCTTATGATTACTTAAAATAGTTCAGGAAAAGAAGAAACATTCTTTCATTTTCTTCCTTTTAATTCATGGACATTTATCTTGACTGGTAAATGAGGACTTATTTGTGAGATTCCCCTTTGTCCATGGGTTTCCACAGTGGATAAAAGTAGGCACCATCCATTCTGGGTGACGCACTCCTGCTGTTGAAAAGCCCTAGCTGTAATTCTTGTCACCCCTGTCTCAGGGAGGTGCCAGAGAAAAGCACCCTGAGCTGGAGGGTCTTTCCTGGCCCTGCTTGGAGTCCCGCAGCTCTGCATCTCAAATTACATGTGCTACCCCCAGGTCTTCCTCACCACTCCTGAAATAGAGACCACTTACAATTGGATTTCCAGGGGAGGGTGGAGGACAAGAGGCAGCTCCCAGGCTGGGCAGCACCTGCTCTTGGCTGAGCCTGGTCCTAGTGAGTATGGAAGCCTAGCCTGCTGCCTCCTGGCCCCCTGGGGATGATCTTGACATCCAGGTCAGCCCTGCTGTCAGCCTGGAGGGCCGAGGAAGGATGCGTCATGCCTTGTGCCCTGGAAGAGGGATGCTTCCTGCCCTGTGCCCGTAAGGAGGCCTTCGTGTGAAATGCCAAATTCACACAACAGAAAGATTTCATAAATATCTCCTTCAGAAACGATTCAGTTCGTTGTTGGTACTAATAGTCCACTCTTGCTCTTTTCTACAAGGTAGCTAGTACATACTCGCGTGAAGACCTTTCACATTTCATAAACACATAACACATATGTAAGGAGAGGGGATCTCCCCCAGCCCCTCCCCGACACCCCCAGTGCCTGAGCATAGCCCACACAGGTACATTCCTTCAGAAAGATCTCTGAGATCTTTCCGCTTGAACACATAAACCTGACCCTGCTCTCCCTAGTAACTGCAGGGCGCTTCCCACGTGCTTTCCCAGCATCACTTTTGGTAAGTCTGCTGGAAAATTCTGTAGTCGGATGATCCCGGCCCACGGCCTCCTGAGCTCTTCCCAGGAGGCCCAGGGTCTCCATCTACTCTCTGGTCCTCGGACCACCTCTTGTGCAGCTGTGTCTGCTGGCAGTGGTGGGTGGGGGCCGCCCCGGCTTCCCAGCAGACGGACCTCGTCGGGCCTGTGGGTGTTCGGGCCCAGGTCGTGCTCAGAGGCCACCTGTGGAGTACTGTCTTTTCCACGCTGTGCTGTGCCCTGTTGGTTCTCTGCCCCGAAATGGTGTTTGAGCACAAGACTTAGTGTGCTACTGACAGGGCCCGGCCTGGGGGGTGACTGTACCCTGGGCGGGAGATGTGACTTCCAGGAGGCACTCTGTGGGCCACTTGTGGTTTAGCTTCCTGTGGCGTTGATAGCAGGGATAGTGTTCACGGTACCTGAGAGTGGCATCAAGAGAAATGTGTGGTAACAAGTACTTGAAAAAACCCAAATTCAGGGCAGAATGAACACTTGACATATACTGAGAACATATTCTTAAAGTTATTTAAAAAAATTTTTTTTTACATTTATTCATTTTTGAGAGATGGGGGCAGGGGGGAGAGAGAGAGAGAGAGAGAGAATGAATCCAAATCAGGCTCCAGGTTCCAGGCTCTGAACTGTCAGCACAGAGCCTGATGTGGGGCTTGACCCCATCAACCACGAGACCGTGACCTGAGCCAAAGTTGGAGGCTTAACCTACTGAGCCATGCGGGCATCCTTCTTAAAGTTATCTCTTAAAGGAATTCCCAGCGCCCACTTGTACAGGTATTAATTGCTGCTGCCTTCTGCTGTTTGTGAAGGTTCCATTAGTCTAAGATGTTCCTGAAGGTATACTTCACGGCACCACGGTACTTAGCAGCTGATCAAGAACCTTCTGAAGGCAGTCGATTGATACATGCATTTGGTGTTTATTAGAACATATTCACTTTGTCGTTAACATCAAGCTGTGTTTGTTAGCACAGGACCAGATATGTTTTAATGTGACTTCAAGTATTTCGATGTAATTTCGGGGTGAGGGCACAGTAGCCTGTTTTGTTGGCTACAGGGTGACTTGTGAGACTCAGTGCTCTGGTTCATTGAGTGTTTTCCTCTCCTCTTTCCCCCTTTCTTCTGAAACCAGGTTGTTCTGGCCCGAGAATTGGCAACCTCAAGGGAATATGCTAGTAAGTACTGAGTCTGGTGGGCCGCACGTCTGGGGTGGGGGCGGGGTGCCTGCTGGCACGTGGCCACCTGGCTGCCCAGTGCAGCACAGCCACCTGTGCTCATTTCAGGGGCTGTGCTGTTGGTCTCAGAGACCACAGAGCTGATGGGTATGTTCTGTGACAAAGTCTAATTTGTTCCAGTTACCTTTATGAGTTTTGTTTCTAGTTTGGTGTTTTGTTTTGTTTTTACCACTATCAATTGTAGTAACTTGCTTTTCTCTTACTTTAAGTTAAAATTCTAGAGAAACGTCACATTATCAAAGAGAACAAGGTCCCGTATGTAACCAGAGAGAGAGATGTGATGTCACGCCTGGATCACCCGTTCTTTGTTAAACTTTACTTCACATTTCAGGATGATGAAAAGCTGTGTATCCTTTGAACAGTCACCTGAAAACGCAGCAGTGACCCCGCGCTCCTTTGGAGTCATGACCCCAGTGTGTATTTTCACAGGTTGTCCCTCCCTGGACGCAGCAGGCAAGGGTGGCATATTCTAAGTACAGATGAATTCACATGACTTTGCTGTAGGAGCCCCCAGGATCGCTGACACTCACTGAAGTAGAGTAGTACTTCAGGGGAGATCAGCATAAACTTTTTGGAGGTTTTTATTCATAAGTTTTGTATATGAAGGATTGTTATTATTTTAACCCCATGGTTGCTAGACATTTACTCAAAGGCATTCCCTTATTTCTTGGACTATCCATCAGATGACAAGTCTCTTCTCAGAGCAGGGAAGTGAGAAAGAGGAAGACGGGTCTCAGACATCCAGGACCCCTCTCTGCCCTTTTTGGCCCAGGGGCGTGGGGTATGGTTGGAAGGCATGTCTTCACCAGGCTTTTAACCCCCAAGTGAGAAGTCCAGGGAGTAACCACAGGGACCCAAACTCTTTCCCCTCCCCAGGCCCTCCAGCCTGCCTCCCCGCTTCCTCCCCTTCCCAGGACCTCTCCCCTCTCCCTCCACATGGACCCTCCCCAGTCTGCCCCGGCCTCTGGATGGCTCTGATCCCCCAGTGCCTCTGGCTCTCAGGTGGGGCTGTCACACCCTGCTGATTGCTTCCTCTTAGGCCTCTCGCCCTCCCTGACTTCTCCTCTAACCCCTGGGGCAATGTTTTTTTCTCCCTTTTACTTCTGGTAAAAGCCGGGAGGTAGGGCACCATGGTAGTCAGGGTGGGCCGCATCCTGGCTTCTCAGGGCCTGCCCATCACGGGACCTGGCTGGCCAGTTTCTCCTCACTCAGTGGCCTTTTCCTGTAGTTTCTCCCAGTCAGGACTTCCTCAGCCCCTATGTGTCCCGGTGACTCTGTCCTCAGTCCCAGCAGATGCTTTTGGGTTCTGCTCCCGTAGCTTTCAAATGCAGTTGCTTCAGGCCTTATTCAGGCTTAAACCTCAGTCTTGACATTAGTTCTTTCCCTCCTGCCCTCAGATCTCAGCTGCCTGGCGCTGAAGCTGGTCCATGTGAGGGCTTGTCTCCCCCCCCCTCCCCCCCCACTGCACCCCAAGGCTTTCCCCTTCCCTCTTTCTACATACTACACAGACTCTTCTGGGTTGAAACTGCTCTATCCCAGTCCCCCTTCAACACCATTTTCTGGCTCCTTCAATTGTCAGCTGAATTTACCCTTTTGTTTGTTGAGAGGTTCTTGTTGAGTGCCAGGTGGTGGGAATATGCTGGTAAAGAGGGGAGCCGCGGCCCTCACGGCGCCTGCACTTTGCGGGAAGCAGCGCGCAGACGCCTGGGGCCCCTGTGCTCCATGGGGAGGGAACGAGCAGTAAGAGCGGGTCAGAGGGCGTCGGAATATGCTGCTCTGGTAGCTGGGTGGTCTGAGGGGACCACGGACTTTGGCCAGAGACCTGGGTGGAGGACAGGAGGCGTCTGCCTGTCTGTGCGGGTCGAACAGGCTGGGCAGGGGCCAGCCCCTCCTCCTTCAGAGGCCTAGCGAGAATTACAGATTTTCTTCTAGAGGGATGGGGAGTCTGGAGGGGTGGAGGCCACTGCTGGGCAGCCGCCGCCGGGCTGCACAAGGAGTCAGGGCAGCTTGCACACAGGGCTGGTAGGGACTCGGTGCGGGATGTCAGTGGGGTGGCCGGTCCCCCACAGCAGGCGAGAGTTCCGAGGCCTGAGCCCAGGTCACCCCCAGACAGAGACTGACGTGTAGGGGGCTGGGTGTTGCCAGTGAGCGGAGCGGAAGACCTCTGGGGGCCACGGGGTTTCTGGGGTGGGGGATGGGGGGTGGCCCCTGTGCAACTTGCTCAGGGGGTGAAGTGGGGGCTTCAAGACGTCCAGACAGCACACCCTCACTGGCTCTTCCCAGTGGCTCCGCCTGCAGGGGAGCAGTGACGTGGTCTATGCCTGCAGGCTGCTGTGGTGGGCACAGGGCTTTCTGCTGGTTCGTTGAGGTGTTATAGGTTTGCCTCTGCCTGACTCCAGCGTCATCCCTGTCCCTGGCACTCTGAAAATGGCATTTCTCTATAAAACATGTAACTTTATATTTGGAAAGGAGCACGTATTTGAGAAACCTTTACCTGAATTGACTCTTAGCGTCTTAGCACATTGTGGAATGCAGTGGGTGCTCAGTAAGTGTTGTGTGGCCTGTCGCAGTGCAGGTTCGGAGGCTGTGTTGTGATGCAGGGCCCTTTCCCCTTGCTGTGAAGAGGCATGTGTGCCACGGGCTCTGTCTGCTGTCCCTGGTGCCTTCCCGTCATTGAGCACACAGGTGTTCTGCGGAGATGGTGGGGTCCACAAGGGGCAGTCGAGCTGAGGGGTGCGCGTCTTTGTGCTGGTGGTGAGAAACCCATGCTGGGGGCTGTTCGCGGAGCTGGGGCCAGGCATCCCTGCAGCACCCAGCAGCTGTGTGTCTGATCCTGGCAGGGTCTGACTTGAACAGGGACGGCTGTGTTAGGACACAGGTACCTTTAGTTTTAATTAATGAAAAGACGTTGCAGGCTGCCTGGGTGCTCTGGTGGGTCGAGCATCGGACTCTTGATTTCAGCTCAGGTTGCAGTCTCGCAGCCCTGAGGTGGAGCCTGAGTCTGGCTCCGTGCTGAAGGGGAGCCTGCTTTGGATTCTCTGTCTCTCTGTTTCTCTCTCTCTGCTCCTCCCCCGTCCCCCAGGTAAATAAATAAAACTTAAGAAATTCCTATTGGGCAGTACGGTTAGTTTTAAAAAATGATTTTTGCACTCTTCCTTAACTATGTGATATTTAGACTTTGGTCTTAGTTATGCCAAAAATGGAGAACTACTTAAATACATTCGCAAAATTGGCTCATTCGATGAGACGTGCACCCGGTTTTACACGGCCGAGCTGGTGTCGGCTCTGGAGTACCTGCACGGCAAGGGCATCATTCACAGGTACCGCGCAGGGCCCTGGGCTCCGCCCCGGCCCGGGGTAGCTCTGCCTCGCCGCTGGAGGGGGGGGCCTCCTGGTGAGAGCTGAGGCCTGGCGGAGACTCGGTCCTTGCTGGGTGGGAGGCCTGCCCAGCGTCCCGCCTGGGAGCTTTTATTCCCCGCCTGGTGGCGTCGGTGTGTGCTTGTCTCTGGCCTGACTTTCCATAACTTTCTGATGTTGTCAAAGGAAAAGTGTTGGTATGAGCTCTTTCTGTTGTTGTTACTGATTGTTTTTTACTGTGGTAAGAGACACACAACAAAATTTATCATTCTAACCATTTTTTCTGTTTTCATTGAGAAATAAGGAGCAGTGTCATCACTGTGTAAGTCAGTGGTGTACAACAGGCTATTTGACTCATATATATTGTGAAACGACCACAGTAGGTTTCGAAGATCTTCCTTTTGTGGGCTAAAAATGGGTTATGCTTTAATAAAAAGGGTATTGAAAATGATGGATGTACTTATGAAGTGATACAGTTTGAATGGACTCATTAAGTGCAGTTGAGATTTGTTCACTGTGAACTTTTTAAAAGACTTGCATTCTTGGATGTTAGTCCATAAAGATTGTATGTATTAATCAGTCCATTTTGTTTTCAGCGAAATGTCAAGTGTATAATAACAAAGCTATTTAACTATTTCAACTCAAATGTAAAAATCTCTGCCTTCACAGGGATCTGAAACCAGAAAACATTTTGTTAAATGAAGACATGCACATCCAGATCACGGATTTTGGAACAGCGAAAGTATTATCCCCGGAGAGTAAGCAAGGTGTGTGAGTGCTCTGTTTCCCGAGGTCCCGGCTCCGTGCTCGAGACCCAACACAACTTCTTAGAAATGTGTTGAATTGCACTGTCTTCGTCGTTAATGACGTGTCTGTGGTGCCGGTGCCGCTGTAGGGCGCACACTGCAGCTTCACACGGGAAGGCCCTGCCTCACACGGGGCTCTGGCAGGAGGGCTGGGGTGTGGGGGGCGGGGGCTGCTAGGTTTCTAGGCGTGTGGTTGGTCTGCCTGACCTTGAGTAGGGGGCGCTGGCTAGCCAGCCACTCTGCATCTTGTCCCAGGTCTTTGTGAGCGCTTGGAGTGTCCCCTATGGCTCTCCCTCCCTAGTCTGAGAAGATGCCAGGGTGCTTCCTTTACTCCTGGTCTTCCGTGCAGGGGTGTGGAGTTGGTTGGATCAGCTCCCAGCTCTTCCGTTGGTGCTCTGGGTTGTAACTGTGAGAGCGTTGTCCCCGTCCCCTCTGTGCAGCTGCCCGTGGTGGCCCAGGCACCCGGATGGTGGTGAGGTTCTACGAAATCACAGAACGAGTAGGGGCTGAGTTTCACGCTGCTGGTCAAGTGCACGTTTATAATTGCAAGCTGTCCCAGTCACTGTTTCTCTAGGGTAACTCCCGGGGCTGGGTGATGCATTTTGACCACTCCATCACCTGAGTAGGAGTTGCTGACGGTACAGTGAGCTTTGGGGGTCTTAGCTAGCCAGTGGGGATGATAAAATCAATCAGGGACCTTGAAAACCTTGAGTTAGGGCAGGTGTGACTGACATGGCCCCCTGGCCCGAGAGGCTGGGGCAGATTGCTCACCTCAGCCAGGCCCCGCGGGGACCCGTGAGCGGCCGTGATGGAGGGGGTTGGGGAGCAGCGAGGGCGGGTGTTGGCAGAAGGGAGATTCAGGCAGAAGCCTCCGCCTCCCCGCACCGCCCGCTCCGTAGGAAAGGGGAGCAGGGGGCTCCAGGCCACGGCGCCAGCAGCTGGGCTGTCCGAGGTACCCTGCAGCTCAGCCGGGCCGGCCTGCTCCGCCTCGCTGGGCGAGCACACACAGGGCAGCTGCTGGGCTGGGGCCTGGGGTCCCCGCCTCCCGGCCGCGCCTGCCTGGGCCTCGGTGGTTCTGTTCCACAGGGGGCCTTCTGCTTCCTTCCCGGGTGTCTGTACAGCCCCATGTTTTCAAAGGCGGAGTTGTGAGGCTTCTATCAGCACCTCGATGTTTGTGCGGACGCTCATTGAATCACCAAGACCGCATCTCGTCTTGGGGACCTTCTCTGAGAATCCTAAAGCACCACCCTTTGAGGGCTGAAACAAAACTTGCAATCAAGAAAGATACTCTTATTTTTCAACAAATTTTAGTCCTGGTGCCACTTGTCTTCCTTTTGCCGCCCCTTTTCCCTCCTTCTTGCCTTGGGGACGTCCTCTGGGTGCTTGTCAGATCCCCTGAAACCTTGATGCTGCACAGGAACATCGTGTCGGCCGGCGGTTGTGTTCCGTGGACGCGGCATAACCCATAACCGTAAGCCATAGGCATGGCCCATGACAGATATGAACCAAACAGGAACTGCTGTGGCCCCCAAACGTTCTTGTCATGTCATGTGTCCCTTCCCATGAGGCAAGTCGCCGTCCACCATAGGGCCCCCTGTCAGCCCCGGGAGCCAGCCACCTTGGGGTCTGTGCTGTCCATTTTTGCCCTGTATCCATTTGCCTCAGAACCTTGTTTGGCACAGACTAGTCCTGCTGCCTTATAGTGGTTTTAAAAAAGAGAAGGATTTCAATGCATTGGTGAAATATGCCTGCATTTCTTCCTTTCTGGGAGAAGTGTCAAAGTCCTTATGTTGTAAACCAGGGACATGTATGCATAGATGAGTTGGCTTTTTTCCTCTTCTTAGATGAGGGGGAAAACGTGTCACTGTGTGAATGACGTTTGAGTGACTTGCTCTAGCTTTGTTTCAAGTAGTTTAGACTCTTACAATTTATTCTTGCACTAGCTTTTTTATTTTTAAACTTTTGTGCAGAGATGATGTCCCTAAAACATCTTAAGCTTCCAGAGAGCAAGTGTTGGTGGGAACATGGCTCAGGTTCCTTAACTGCCCTTTGAGCATGTTTTACTCTCCTAGCAAGAAGCAGGTTGTCTCTTCCCAGATCTCTGTCCCAGGGGGTTGTCCCTGTGTCTTTCCCTTACTGCTTCCTGTGGGATCCTAGTGGCTTGTGACTGTGAGGGGCAGGGTAAGAAACAGCAGGGCAGCTGTGGAGGGTATGTGGGGATTGATGAGGACTGTGTAGCACAGAGGACTTGTGACTTCTAACCAGGCTCCCCCAGACATACCCGGCGGGGGCAGCCTAATCGTGCAGAGTAAGCCCCTTGTCTAGGACTGTGTCGCTGGCCTTTGTTGTCTTTGTGAGAGGCTTGGGGACCTTGGGATGCCACAGAGGTTCGTACTTGGGGTTTGTATCTAGAAACTCGTGTCCTGAGCTGTGTAGGCCTTTCTGGTATGGGGCCAAGTATGGAGGTACACTTACCAAATAGGAGGGGAGGGCTAGCAGGTGTGCAGTGGGAGATGACCAGAGAGGGGATGGAGGGGGAGGCCACAGAGCTGGAGTCACTTCTGTCTCTCCCTCCAGCTGTACCTGCTGTGGACAGCCATTGTCCAGAGCCTCAGAACAGCGTCGAGTCCCCACCTGCCATGCTGTGGGCTCTAGAACCTGGCCCCGCGCCTCTGCCTTGCCCCCTGTAGCATAAGCAGCACAGCCCCACCCACCACCAAAGCAGAGTTCACATGCCAGAGGGGAAAGTCAAGTCCCTGCCCTTCTGTCAACAGGTGCTACCTTTAACATCAAGAAATGGTTCACTCTGGTCTTCTCAATATTGATATTTGTTAAGTCATAGCCATGACACGTGGAGTTTTGGGGTTGTTTTAAAATTTTTTATGTATGTTTATTTTTGAGAGAGAGAACACAAGCAGCGGAGGGGCAGAGAGAGAAGGAGACACAGAATCGGAAGCAGGGTCCGGGCTCTGAGCTGTCTGCATTGAGCCCAGTGTGAGGCTCGAACCCACAGAGTGTGAGATCATGACCCAAGCTGAAGTCACCTGCTTAACCAACTGAGCAACCCAGGTGCCCCACCCTCCAAAACATGATTTACCCCTACCTCATGCCAAACAGGAACGTTAACTACAAAGTTAACTTGGACAGCACGGAGATGTGAGTGTAGGATGTCGAGGCTGAGACTCTGAGAGGAGACAGAGCGTAAATCTCCATGACCTCGGGCGGGCAAGGAGTGCATTCTTAGATACGGCACCCGGAGCATGGACAACACAAGGGAAGTAGACCGCATCCAGTTGGGAAACTTGTGCTGTGATACCATTCAGAAAGTGAACCAGGAAAAAACATTTTCAAAACGTGTGTCTGGTAAGGGACTTATGCCCAGAATGTCTGAAGAACTCATAACTCAAGAAAGAAAATGAAATAGCGTCGCCTGGGTGGCTTAGTTGCTTGAGCGTGTGACTCTTGGTTTCAGCTCAGGTGTAGTCTCACACTTGCACGAGTTTGAGCCCCGTGTTGGGCCCAACACTGACCGAGCAGAGCCTGCTCGGCTTCGCTCTCTTCCCCTCCCCCGCTCCTGCGCTCGCACGCGCTCTCTCTCAAAACAAACTCTTAAAAGGAAAAAAGAAAATAAATTAAAAATTTAGAAATGGGCAAAGGGTCTGAATAGACATTTTCCAAAGAAGACAAAGCAAATGGCCAATAAACACACAGAAAGATGCTAAGCGTCACTAGGGAAATGCAGATCAAAACCACACTGAGATACCACTTCACATCTTCTAGAATGGCTGTGATCAAAAGGACAGACAGTGATGGGGTGCCCGTGTGGCTCAGGGCATGATCTCACAGTTCATGTGTTCGAATGAGCCCCACATTGGGCTCCTTTCTGTCCGTGTAGAGCCCGCTTTGGATCCCTTCCCCCCCACCCCCCATGCTCATGCTCCCAGGTGCTCGCTCTTTCAAAAGTAAACATTAAAAAAAAAGGACTGACAGTGACGACAAGTGTTAGCCAGGCTGTGGAGGAGTGGAGAGCCGGTGCTGTGCTCCGGGAACGTCGGATGGTGCAGGCGCTTGGGAAAACGGGCTGGAGCTCCTCAGGTTAGACGTGGTCCCCCGTAACCGAGCAGCTGGCCTTGCCCGTGCATCCGAGCGCCCTGGAGACACGGCCACGGAACCCCGTCCAGGAGCGCTCGGGGCAGCTTCGCTTAGGACAGCCACACGGGGGCGGCAGCGCAGGTGTCCATGAGCGTGGCGAGGACACGGGTAAACAGTATTCCGTCTCAGGACGAGTTCTGGCCCACAGTGGAGCATCGATGGGGTGTGGAGCATCACGCTGAGTGAGCGCCGGCCGGGGTCGAGGTGGGGTTGGCGTGGGGGGTGTCTCTTTATTTAGGTCTTGTGATTTCTTTCAGAAGTATATCATAGTTTTCGGCATATAAGCTTAGCACTTTTTTAAGTAAGTTTATTTCTAAGTATTTTCTTTTTGAGGCTACTGTAAGTGGAATTGTTCTCTAAATTTCACTTTCAGATTGTTAGTTGCAAGTGTATAGAAGTATATTTGGTTTTTGGGCCGTGACCTTGTGTCCTGCAGCCTGGCTGGATTTGTTTGTTTGATGTGATTGTTTTGTAGTGAGTTCTCAGAACTTTTTACATTTAAGATCAAGTCATCTGTGGCTTGAGCTGCTTTTTACTTCTTCCTTCCCGCTCTGGAAGGCACCTGTGCTCACCACTGTGCCACCAGTGCTGCTCGGCTTCCTTCCCACTCAGGATGCCTTTGATGTCCTGCTGCCTGATGGCCCTGGCGGAGCCTCCAGGACGGTGTCGAGCGGAAGTGACCATCCTTGTCTTGTTCCTGATCTTCCAGAAGCTTCAGTCCTTCACCACAAGGCTGATGACTGACGCCTTACTGGGTGGAGGAGATTTCTTTCTCTTCTTACTTTGTGACATATTTTTGTCATGAAGGAGTGTTGAATATTATTAGATGTCTTTTCTGAATCTACTGTGATCTTATGGGGATTTTGTTCTTTATTTTAATGGTATGTAATATTGAATAGTTTTGGAGGGGGCTTATTTATTTTTGCGAGAAGGAGAGAGAAAGTATGAGCGGGGGAGAGGCAGAGAAAGAGGGACACAGAATCCAAAGCAGGCATAGAGCCTGACATGGGGCTCGAACTCATGAACCACGAGATCATGACCTGAGCCGAAGTTAGACGCTCAATTGACTGAGCTCCCCAGGCGCCCCTGAGTGATATTTATATATTGAACCACCCTTGCATTCCTGGGATAAATAGCGGTCGGTCGTGGTGCATACTCCTGTGTATGTGTCGCCGTATTCAGTTGGCTCATCTTTTGTCCAAGAGGTTCGCCTATTTGGGAGTGTGTGTTTCCTTGCTTCCCTTATGGGCTTATGAGTAAGACACTAGCAGTCTGCTGTTTCAGCTGTGAAGAGAGGGTGGGTGTCCTCTGACCTCAGGAACCCTTCCTGGGGCTTGTCCTTCCTCACAGGCACTTCGGAGTTCGAGATAGTGGCCAGAGTGTTTCATGGCCAAGCATGTTAGCCAGTGTTCTTGAATCACTTTCAACGTAGGGACAGCAGCACAGCCTAAGGCCCTCTTCTTTACCCTGACCCTGTGGCCTACTTTCAGTGGCTTAGTGGTGTGGAATAGGCAGCATGTTGACCAGTGGTGGGTGTCTGGGCCTGGTCTCCCCATAGGTGGAGCGGCTTGGCCTTCGGTTAATCTCTGAGCCTCCGGAGGAGGTAACTGATTATCTCTGGGTTTCTCATGCTCTCTCGGGGGCTCTTACCCTGGTGTCACACAAGGAAGTCGGCTCTCCATGAGGCTGGAGAGGAGAAAGTGGCTTATTTCCACCGACCTTTCAGTGAAATTGAACATTTCCCTTAATTATGAAGGTAAGCAACAGGTGTCCATCGTCATTGGGAGCAGTCACAGGTGTTTCCGTGTTCCCTTCCGGTTGTCACAGAGTCTTGTTCTGTTGTGTGTGCTCCTCACCGCTGTGTGGTTCCTTCACTGTCAGACCAGCGGGCCTCGCTGCCGCCGTGCTGAGAGAGCCAGGCGTTGTGGGCGGCGTGCTCCCTGCCCGGTGCTCAGATGCTCTGATCGTTTATGTGCCGTTCAGACATTGTTCTGAGGGCGGTTCTGGTCTTTTCCACACGCGAGAGACGTCCGTCGTCGCGTGACTAAAGGAGCTCCTTTCGAAGGGGGTGATTTCACACCTCGCCAGGTACTTGGAGTCCCGCCTTCAAGAAGATGGACACAGGCTCCTGGTAATAGGAAGCAGGAGGTGTCACGGGAGACCAGCAGACCCAGGCCTAGAGATGGCAAAACAAATCAGCCCTAATGACATCACGATTCACTGAAGCCTAGCCATGGGTGGGGGTGAGGATGGTGTATATTTTTTAGACTTTATTTTGTGCATCATGTAGCTATTTAAAGGCACAAACGTCTCTAAGCGTTCGGGGCTCCGAACTCACAACTGTTAAGGTCATGACCTGAGCCAAAATCAGGAGCTTGATGGATGCTTAAATGACTGAGCCATGCAGGTGTCCCCTGTGTACTGTTTTGATAATTTACAGAGGATCGAGGGCCAGGAGTGGAATGGCTGGGACAGAGTGCAAGCCTGTGCTCTCTGGTCTTGGATGCTTATTGGAAAATTGCTTTCCTGAAAATTACACCATTCCATATCCCTACCAGTAGCACGCTGTCTCCCCAAATCCTTGCCAACACTCTGTGTTTCTTTTTTAATATTTGCTGATCTGATAGGCTGTTGTGTGTTTGTTTGCATTGCTTTGATTGATTGCATCATTGAATGGTTTCCTTTGGTTTTGGCTCTCGGTTTCTTTTTTCCTCATATAAATTACCTCAGTGTTTTCTTGGCAGTGTCGCTCGGGGTGCTGGCAGAATGCAGATGTGGCCACAGAGTCTTTACAGGAAAGCAATGTAATGAGGGGACCAGTTACAGGGAGCAGGGCGGAGAAGGCAACAGGGCTGGATCCCCACGGCAGGACTGTGAGCCCCTTGGCCCCCGGGTAGGGGTGGGGCAGGTGGGAGGGTTCAGGGCCCCAGGGAACCACTTTGGTGGTAGAGGGAGGAGGGCCAGCTGCCGGTAGGCCTGCACGGTCTCCTTGCCTCCCTCCCTCTGGGGCTCCTCCTGGCTCCAGGGCTGTAGTACACGAGAGGACGGAGGCCACATCCGAGGATCAGTGGGGAAGAGCCAGCACGTTGGCTTTTTCTGGGTCTTCCTCCTGGGCGTCTGCCCTTGGAGGCCTTTGGAGCAGCAGTCAGGAAGTCCCCCATGGTGAGGCCCTCCAGTGCTGAGGCAGCCCCAGGGACGGTGAGCGGGATGTGATGGCTACCACGACCAGTGGGCCACTCAGCCCAGGCCACCATATGCCGCATTGGTGTAGCCAGGGGCCCTGGTTTCCTTTTGCATTTTGATTCAGGTGTTGTGTTATTTATAGCCTTATATCATCAAGAATGTTGTATGGGTCTGTTGCGTTCTGTCCCAGATAGTTATAACCTGCAGTCACTTCTGTGTCAGGACCAAGCCAAGGCGCCCAGCACAGAGCCTCTGGCAGCGCAGGAGGAGACAGTTGCTTCCCCTGGACGGAGCATAGAGCAGAGCAGGCGATTTTGAGAAGGAAAGATAAAGGCACTTTCAGCTGTTCTCCCTGCCCCAGCTCCCCCTCCTCCAGAATGTTCCAGAACCTAGCTGGCTGCTCCTGTTCTGTCTTGCGCTGTGTTTTTGGAGGATAAGAGAGTATGGCTCCAGTGAGGCTGTACAGCGGGCACCCAGGACCTGGACTTGCTTGGGGGTGGAGGATTCCTGCTCTTTGGTGCCCTGTGGATGTTAGCTGCACCCTGGCATCTGGCCACTGGGTGACAGTAACACCCCCCTCCTCCCCGTGGTGCCTGCCAGAAATGTCTCCAGACACTGCCAGACATCCCCTGGGGGCCCATGCTTCCCCAGGTGAGAACCCCGAGTTGAGCAGTTGGGATGCACATCAGTAAGCCCACCCAGCAGGACCCTGCACGGGGCGGTCACCGCTCTGTGCATCACTGGCTTCAGAAGGGGCCTGGAGGACCAGAGACCGTCCACTGGTAGGTGTGTTGGTGTGAGGGTTTACCTCTCAGGTTGGTTCAGGAAAATGTGTCCTTAGGGACAAATACTTTCTGGTGTGGATTATTGAAGATACTGAGAAAAATTGCTGTCTGACCCACAGAGGGGCCGGGCTAGATCACATGGCTTATTTTGTCCAGAACAAAATGATGTTCACTGTGGTGTTTTGTCTCGCGTCTGCTTCGGGGTGCCAGGCTAGGAGCGCATTGCTGGGAAAGGTGGTCTCCTCCCGGGGGCCGTGCCAGCAGCCGTTCAGTGCTGGGTGCCGAGTGCAGTGGGTGCAGGGAGCACGGAAGGGGCTGGCACGGCAGGTCACGGCGGGTGACGTGGAGCGTCCGCAGGGAGCCGGCAGAGAGGACGCAGCACTTCACGGGCTCCTGAGGCAGCTGCTTTGCTCTCGGATGGGGGCACCTCTCACACGGGAATCCTGATCCGGTGTCTGACGGTCCCGGGGAAAGGCCGAGTGGCCGTGCGGTCCCCAGTGTCAGAGGACACCCCCTGGGGGCGCCTCCGGAGCAGTGTGGTGGCACAGGCGGGCTTGTGTCCGCGGTGCTGCTTGGTCAGGACTGCCAACTGCTGATGAGCCCCTGAGCTCCTTGAGGGCCACTGGGGTGACCCGGGCGTTGGGGCGTCCTCTCTTGGGTGGTGAGCGGTCTAGAAGGCCCTGCTGCCACTGGCCCTATGAGTCTGTGGGGTGAACGGGGTGACCCTTGTGTCGCACAGTCCTAGAGGCAGTACTAGAAGCAGCAGGGTATCAAGAAGCTTCCCTGCTGGGGCGCCTGGGTCTCACTCCACCTGTGGTCCCCAGCCTCCCTGAGCTGTGGGTTAAGGAGGCGCGTGGCCTTCAGGGGACCAGTCCTTTCCCACGTGTACATGTGTCCATCTGTGCCTGCCGCGTGCCTGAGGCTGTTTGAGGCATTATTTGTGGACAACAACACAGCCCTTCACAACACTGCGAACTGACAACTCCGTGTGAGCGCAGCTCTAGTGTGGCACGGAGTCTGGAGGGGCTCCCCTGGCAGCCAGGGCTGCTGTCACAGAGCAAGTGACTTTTGAACCAGCCTTGGACGAGAGAGTCCAAGAAGAAACTTTGAGAGGAGGACCCTGGGCAAGTTAGGCTTTTGGGAGTGTATAGTGGGACTCCAGGTGACCAGGGGCCAGTGCTGAGACAGGGCCACACTTCTGCTCGTGTGGACCATGATGTCCTGATGGATGACCGTCCAGGGTGCAGTGTCTATGACAAATGCTTTGTGTCTCAGTGTGACCTTTCTCCCTTTTCCCTCCTCTCATCAGCCAGGGCCAACTCGTTTGTAGGAACAGCCCAGTATGTGTCTCCAGAGCTGCTCACAGAGAAATCGGCCTGTAAAAGGTAACCTGCTTTCATCTGATCCAGAATGTTCTCTTTTCTCCACACTGGCTATTACATACGTTTTCTCATATAAAGTTAATAGTTAAGAGAGGGCCTTTTACAGCCTTTATCAGTATCTTTCTTTGATAACCTGTGTGCTCCTTTATTGTTACACATTATGCTTCCTGGGATCATCATTGCTCTATGCTCTGATATTTGATCCTGTTCCCTTTTTTTATTATTATTTTTTTATTTTTTGAATATAACACAATTTATTTTTTTTAACATATGCAATTATTTTCCATCATTTACAATATAGTAGTTACAATGACACTCCAAACAGAAAAGCAAAGTAAAAAATCAAAACACCAACTTCTATTTCATGTAGTTAGACTTATACAGAAATTAGAAGGTTAAGTAACAACTAGTTAATCACCAAATTTCACATGATCCTGTTCCTTAGGAGCAACTATCCAGTGGGGGAGGTGGGGCCGGGAGGTCCGTGGTCCTAGCTGTGTCCACGAGCCTTGGGGTCCTTAGTGCGGCTCACGGCCGGTGCTCTGTGGACTGCGGGAAGAGGCCCGGAAGGCAGCGCGTGTGGGAGGGGACGGAGCCGGTTTCCTGGCCAGGGCGCAGCCAGCACCCTCCGTCCTGCCCCGAACTGGGTTGGGCCTAGGCTGAGGCCTCACTTATGAATATCAGAGGTGCACGGGTGAGGCTCTGCTCACAAGGAGCGGAGATGCCATGGGGGAGAAGGTGCCATTGGCCAGGAGCAGGGTGAAGCCGGGGGGGGGGGGTGTCTTGCGGGGCATGAGGCGGCAGTGGAGTCCGGGGTCTCAGTTTGGAGAGCGCTTCCAGATGACAAGTGTGTGGCTGCACTTTCTCCCTGGATCCTCGCTGCTGCCATGCCGTCAGTGTCCTGTACTGGCCACGAGGAGCCCCTTTGCTAGAGAGACAGCACTGCCACAGGTAGCACAGGGGTGGGTGGCCCTGTGTTTGTGAGCGTGTCTGCTTTTTAAGAACACTTGAGGGGGTGGAGCCCCAGGGCTCACCGGCTGCCCGGTTGGCCTCTTAGTCTCTAGGTTCTTTGTTTTTGGTTTGTTTTCTTTTAGCTTAGTCAACAGATTCTGAACTTTTACCCCCTGTAGGGCAGGGCCTCTCAGCAGGGGCAGTGCCGCCCCCTGGAGCGTGTTTGTTCATGTCTGGACAGTTTGCTGTCGCAGCTCAGCCGAGCAGGGCGGGAGTGCTAGTGGCCTCTGGTGGGTGGAGGCCAGAGACGCTGCCCAGCTTCGCACAGACGGCCGCACAGCAAGAGCGAGTCGGCCCCTGGTGTCCCCCGCGCTGAAGCTGAGAAGCCCTCTGGGTGGTGGGTGTCGGTGGCCAGATTCCCAAAGCCTGGGTCACTGCTGCCTGAGGACTAGCTTGTCCTTGATTTGGGACATTTAGGATGAAGCGGCCTTTTAGTGCTGATGGGGGAAGGTCTCCGGGCTCTACCGGGAGAGAGCAGGAGGACAGAGTGGCTGCCTTCTGTGTGCAGACTGGAAGGACACTGTCCACATTTGCTTGTCCGTCATTTAAATTGTCTTCGGTGGGTGTCCCAGCAGTGGGGATAGCAGTGTGAGGAAGAGATCGTGGAGCGTTTTTTATGTGTTTAGATGTTTAAGTTGTGCGGTGCTTATACATAAATGGTTGATAGTTGGCTTATTCTAAAAGTGACACCTTTGTATTGTAAAGAACTCTTAGAAAACATGGAGAATAAAAGGACGGGAATGTTCCTAGTCTGCATCCTGCTTACAGACACCAGATCTGTCTGGCGCGGCCTTCCAGTTAGTTACTTCTGTGTGTCTTCTGTGTGTTCGTGTGACTTCCGCTCCTCTGGGGTCCTGCTTAGTCACCAGGCTGGAGCCCTGCTCCTGGAGACCGTGGAGCAGCCTCTGCGCAGCCTCGAGGTCGTCTGAGGGCTTCTGGCAGCTGTGCGCTTCCGGCCCGTGGCTCCGCCGGAGTTCGTGGAGCTCTTCCTCTGTCATTGGGCCCTGCGGCGCTGTGCATTTATGTGGCACTGCCTGGTGTGTGTGCCGGGTGCCGCGTGTCCAGTGTCCTGGCAGGAAGGTGCGCCTGCCCTTTGTGTGCCGCATGGTGCCCGGGCGGCCCCAGGTTCCGCTCTGGATTTCAGGAAGCCGAAGGACTTGGTCTAACTTAGTATTTTGAGATTCTTGGTGCGTGCTGCTTTCCAGAAAGGTGACACTGGCTTCCCCGTCTCGTCCCTATTCTATTACAAAACCCCTTGAAATGGTGAGAGCGCTGCTGGTGGAGAACACGGAGATGACGCACGGAGGCGAGAGGAGCCCCGGGGGCGCTGCGCCTCGTCTCTGGCCGCTGCCCCCGACTGGGCCAATGCTTTTCTGTCATGTGTGTTTTGTGTGGATCCCCGTTTTACCTAGACTACACAGTAGAGAAAACCAAGTGTCAAAACGAGCTGTTGGGTAAAATGTACATTGATTTTATAAATGCCCTTCGCTCCGTCCATATGCTGTGCCTCAGCTCCCCGATCTGTTGTATTCTCTGACCTGTGTCAGAGGCCCTCCACCCACACTCTGCAGTCTCAGCTTCCCGGATGCCAGGCTGTGGCCTCCCCAGAGGCTGGCTGTATCCAGCAACCCAGGAGCCCTCGTAGGTCTAGGGCTGGAGGGAGCTGGCGGGGCGGGTAGATTGCATCTGGATGCTTTTGTAGAGTTCAGCTGGGAATAGAATGCAAAACTTTCAGAGGAAGTAAAATATGCAAAGTAGATCTCGGACACCGAGGGGAGAGAGTGACCAGGCAGGAAGGGGGCAGCAGCATCACAGGCGGAGAGAGCCCTTCCTTCGGGGTCCCTACCACCTGGTTCTGGAAACAACGTAGGGAATTTTAGAAGTGTTTTTTTTTTTTAATTCACTAAAAAATGTTTTTAATGTTTACTTATTTTCAGAGAGAGAGGCAGAGCCGTGAGTGGGGGAAGGGCAGAGAAATGGAGACACAGAATCCAAAACAGGCTTCAGGTTCTGAGCTATCAGCACAGAGCCCGATGCAGGGCTTGAACTCATGAACCTTGAGATCATGACCTGAGCTGAAGTTGGATGTTTTACTGACTGAGTCACTCAGACGTCCCCAGAACGGTTTCTTTTCCACTATGCAATCAGAGTATTTGTAAAGGAGGGGCAGGGCTCTTCACAGCAAGGCCGGGAAGGGGAAAATGTTAAAGGTTGCTTTGTGCACTTCCTGTGGATTGCCTGTGCTCCTTGGCACACGTGAGCTTGTGTCTGTGTCCCGGAGGGAAACGCTAAGTGAGTTATGAGAGAGTCTGAGTTTAGTCCTAGTCGCACCGACCTGTGGTGACCGGGACAAGCCACCTTCCCTGGCCCTGCACTGGGAGAAGGTGCTTTTCCCTCAGTGTCCCTGTTTCTTGTGGTCACGGTGGCCCTGTGAGGAAGTGGGTGGCCCTCGTCAGACGTGGTGGGTCTTTGGGGCGGCCCCATGGCCTGGCCCAGCAGACCTGCTGCGTGGGATCCTCCAGGGCTGGGTCCCCAGGGAGGGCCTCTCAGCAAGGGTTCTGAGCACGTTCCCCTCCCCGTCCCGAGGACCTGGTTTTGAGGGAGAGAACCAGATCAGAGACGGAAGTGGGGTGGTATGAACCGATGGGGCAGAAACAGGCTGTGCTTCTTACTGACATTTCACAAATGCTGCTCTTCTGTGCTCTCCCCTCCCTTGAAGTTCGGACCTGTGGGCGCTCGGGTGTATCATCTACCAGCTTGTGGCCGGACTGCCGCCTTTCCGCGCGGGGTAAGAGCGCTCCCCGCCACCAGAGCCCCGTGTGGCCGCGGACAGCGAGCGGGGAGGGGGCGGCCTCTGGGCTGGCCAGGGTACAGGGACTTCTGCGTGGCTCTTCAGTGACCCCAGTGTCTCTGTAGGGAGAGAGGGTGACTGGCGACCCAGGAAAGGGGTGGTTTGTGAGCTCTGTCTGAAGTGATGGTTTTTCTTGTTTTACAGAAACGAGTATCTTATATTTCAGAAGATCATTAAGCTGGAATATGACTTTCCTGAAAAATTCTTCCCTAAGGCAAGAGACCTTGTGGAAAAACTTTTGGTAAATATTTTGAATTTTCTTCTTGGAAGATGATCTGATAGCTACATGCCTAGTCCTTCTGAAGCTGTGGCCGCAGGAACGGTACTGCAGGCCCCTGTGGTTGACAGAAGGGTGGCTTGGGATTGATGATGACTCTGGATAGATTTGTGTCTTCTGGCTTCTCTCTGTAAGCCCTTTCAATGAGACAGGAAATCGCTATCATTTTGCATTTGCTCATCAACATACATAGCACTTAAGTTACTTGCTGCTGGCGGAGCTGGGCATATCCCAGTGGCAGATGGCTGTAAATCTCAGTGACATCTGTGGATGTCCCCTGTAGTACCTGCTACCTGAAGGTTTAAAGATCACCTCAGGTACCGTAGCAGAGGTGAGCAGATCTACCCGGGAAGGGTCTGTGTGTCATTTCTAGAGCCTGCAGGGTCCCTGCCGGTGTGCATGGGCGCGAGGCCTTTCCTCACCTTTCCTCGGCCTGCCCCTCCTGTGCCTGTCTCGGCAGCCGGAGCGTGTTGTCGCTCTGGGGTCCAGGGGTGTGAGGCTGGATCTGGGAGGGGACAGCTGTGGAGCCCTTAGAGACGAAGCGTGGGCGGGAGAACACAGCATTTTGTTCCTGGCCTGTGAGAGCTCACCGTCTAGGCGGATTCTTGTCACTAAAGCCAGTATGTTCATTTTTCCTTTTTGTAGGATTTTTAATTGCGTATTTAAAAAGAACACTTGTTGTTATTCATTACATTCTGATTTAGTTTCCCCTGTGCACGGGGAAGGATACAGGTTTGAGGGAGGAGAAGCCGCCCGGAGGGTGCCCCTACTGTCCCCCGGCGCATCGTGGGGCGGGGTGCGGCGAGCCACAGGGCCATTCTGTGTGCACAGATGGGAACTGGGAAGAACGCGCAGGAAGAACTGTTTTTGTCAGAATTACTTTTCGTTCTGACTTGTTTGACTTCTGTTTCAGGTTTTAGATGCCACAAAGCGATTAGGCTGTGAGGAAATGGGAGGCTACGGCCCTCTGCAAGCTCACCCGTTCTTCGAGTCCATCTCGTGGGAGAACCTGCAGCACCAGACGCCCCCGAAGCTCACGGCCTACCTGCCGGCCATGTCCGAGGACGACGAGGACTGCTACGGGAATGTACGCCCGCGCCCGCGCGTGCCGTCCGGGTGTGCGCCG
>NC_043707.1:1957025-1975864 GCF_006229205.1 Suricata suricatta
GCGTGCCGTCCGGGTGTGCGCCGTGCGCGTGCCGACTGGGTGTGTGCCGCGCGTGGCTGTGTCTGGTGTGGGGGGAATGTGTGTTTTGGGAACAGCCCGGCAGCGGGCAGTGGCGCCACGGTGCCGAGTGCGGTTGCTGTGCCGGGGCCCCGGGTGCCCGGCCCATGGGGGGCGTGGCCGGAGGGGAGGCCAGCGTCGGCCTGTTGGGGGTTGGACACCTGGGGCCGAGGAGGCTCCCGCCTGCACGCCTGCTGGGGGATGAGGGCAGTTTCCTTTTCTTACTGCCTGTGGTTAATTTTTGCCCAGACGAGTCGCCCTGGAGCGCGGTGGTGAGGCAGGGAGACAGGCATCGGTGGGAGCAGTACCGTCACGCCGTCCCCCTTGGCTTCTGGGCTCTGAGTCTCCCGGTGGGCTTCTGTCTTCCGCTTCTGGCTGGTGTCTGAATGTCTGCAGACTCTCTGGAATGCTTATCTTTCTGAGAGAAGCCCAGGATGCTCCTGCTTTGAACTTTTGGGGAACGTGGTGCTCAGGGGGGACATTGGTCACTGTTGGCTTCTAGTGCCTGGTAGAAGTAGGCGTCCTACGTATACTTTGTTCTTTGCCCTTTTCTTCTGGAGGGTGTGAAACACGGAAGTGGGCAGAGGGGTGCAGTGAGCTGCAGGGCCCGGTTTGCCCCTTGGGTGACCAGCTCGCGGCAGTCCTGTGCTCCCCCCTCCCCCTTTACTGGGATCCTTGTGATTAAATAGGATTTCACGTGTTTCTGTTCTCATCGATCGTCCATTCTCTTGGTTTAACTTCTGGTGTCGTGGCTTAGTCTAACCAGTTACCACACATAGAGTTCCACCTTGATTGGAGGATTCTAGATTTTATCTAAAAGGCACCTAGGGCTTAGTTAAAAGTACAACTTGTATCATCTCTCAGAGGCCAAATTTCTTCTGTCTCCTGCTTACTGTTGTAAATAACACATCACCCTTTTGTTGCCTTAAAATATCATTTGTGCCCAGACTTGAAGGGAGCCAGATGTAGGAAGCTGGATCTGCCTCCCCCATTGCGGTGGCTTCAGCTGTCAGCAGCCCCCATATGTGCAGACGGCAGGGGACTCGGCCCAGGACTCCGTCCCCTGGCCTAACATCTTGCCCAAGACATGTCCGGTCGGGGTGGGCTGGGGGTCTCTGGTGCCTTTGGCAGGAGTGTCCCGGGGAAGCAGCTTGCTGTACGTGACAGCTCTGACGCAGCCGTACGTGTGGTGAGTGTCTTAGCCCTCCGTGCCGGGAGCTCCACTTCATGGCATTGTGTGCACGCGCCCTCTGGAGTGTCCCCTGCGCGCCCTCTGCTGTTGCATCGCATTCACTTGTGTCGGGAGCCCTGGTTCCCCCTACCCAAGGGTCTTAAACCCAGCTCCACTTGCTGCGGGCTGACCTTTTGTTAGATGGCTCATCCTCGACTTTAAGAGCTGCCTCGGAAGGGAGCCAGGCAGCACTCGCTCTCCTAGACTTTCCATTTGGACAGTTAAGTGAGCTGGAAAGAGACTCAAGCCTGGAAAGATGTCAAGTGGAGGAGGGGGCTCCCCCTCCTGTGGGCGCTCACAGTCTCTCGGGCACGTTCTCACTTGCGCTGCTTTGAGAAAGTGTAGGGTCCTTTTCGGCAGTAAGGGGGCTTCCCTCTGGGGGCGAGGAGCTGGGAATGGTGTTTGCTCAGGGAAGGAAGAGGCAGGCACCTGGTTCTTTTGCATGTCCCAACCCCCTGGGGGCTGATGGTGGTGCTGGCAGTGACACCAGGCGAGGTGCTCTCGGAGAAATGCTCCGGGCTGGACCGGACGAGCCAGTTTCCATACTGTGCACAGCCTAGTGCGCCCCTGGTCACACGTTCTTTCTGGGCCTGTGTCTTGTGCTGCGGGTCGTCCTGGGCGCTGCTGAGGAGAGAAGAGCACAGAGCTGAGATCCGGTATCTGGAGCTTTCCACAGGAAGCAGTGCAGTGCAGCCCCCAAGACAGGAGTCACCCAGCCAGTGATGGGGGGCTGTGCGGGGGGGACCTCCAGCTCTGTGACGAGTTAGGGTGGCCGCTGCGTTGGAAGGACATAGAGGACCTGTTCTGATTCAGTGCAGCCTCGCAGACTGTGGCCTTGGGGCAGGTCTGAGCCTCAGTTTTCCGGTTTCAGAAATGGGGATGCTGGAGGCAGCCATCTCACTGGCCTTGCAGCCGCCTGAGACCCCTGGGGCCTCTCTAGACTTTGGAACGTTAAGCGGAGGTGGTCTTTACCTGAGGAGTGCTTCACAGCAGAAGCAGGGAATGTGCCCGAAGAAGACCTTAGATGAAGGGCTGTAAGTGTGTCCCAGTGTCCGTCCCAGCCAGGAGCCAGCTCGGTGGGGCCGAGCCTGCTGTTAGTGCTATGTGAGCCCGGGGGGACAAGGCTGCTTTGGGCAGCAGGGATGCAGGAGCCCACCTCTGGGGTGCAGCTCTGTGGGGAGCAGCCAGGTCCTTTCTGGAGGCACTGGAGACTTGGAAAGACACGCCAACGCTTAGGCATTGCCAGTGACTTTATTCCCCTCATAGTTGGCTGCTGTGGGGGTCAGGCATGGGGCCTGCAGCTGTGGGGAGGCAGCTGCCCGGGGTGACCTCTCCTCCCAGGTCTTTGCTGGGGGCTCTCTGGCCCTGTCACTGGCCCCAGCAGTGTGTGAATGTCCAGGCTCTTGCCTGGTCGGCACATTTGTTAGTAAATCCATTTGTGTGTCCTCACAGGTTTGTAGTTTTGTCCAGGATGGCAGACAACTTTGTATCAAGCTTAATGAAACTTTGTTGCAATTAAAAGGAATTTTTTTAAAAATTGAAGAGTCAAGTTGGAATATATAGTAACAGCCACACACTTGGCAACTAGAGCCACAGGGCCAGAGGAGGAGGGCTCCTGAGCTCACAGGAAGGGGCGTCTGTCCCCCCGGAGGTTGCCTATCCCTCCTCCTCCTTCCCTGGTCAGGGCAGCACGGGGCTTGCAGAGGTCAGCAGGCTCCAGGCCTTGGGTCTCCCCTTCCTAGGTTCGAAGAGTAGGCAGTTAGGTTAGCCCGTCGGGACTGGGACCAGACCTGGCAGCCTCCGGCCCCGCCCCATGACGTGGTCAGCCAGCCAGCGCGGGAGGACTCAGCTGCCGCGGGGCCCTCCGGACCTCCAGCGTGCGGGCTGCGGACCCAAGGGGAGTTGGTGCATGGCTGTCACTCTTGCCTCCTCTCTCTGCAGTACGACAACCTCCTGAGCCAGTTTGGCTGCATGCAAGTGTCCACGTCCTCGTCATCACACTGCCTGCCTGCCTCGGACGCAGGCCTGCCGCCACCGGCGGGCAGCAACATCGACCAGTACATCCATGACCTGGACACGAATTCTTTTGAGCTGGACCTCCAGTTTTCCCAAGACGAGAAGAGGCTGCTGCTGGAGAAGCAGGCCAGCGGCAATCCTTGGTAAGAGCTCACGGGGTAAGCCGAGTTCTGGCCGAGGCCCCATGCCGCCTCACCCCTCCCTTGCTGCCTTGCACGCTCTGCAAACGAAGGCCCTAGAAGGGTCCAGCTTGAAATGGGTGTTTGGCCGTATCGTCCGGCCTGGGGACAAGCATGTTTCAGACCCTAAGGGCTGCAGCCCTTCGGATTGAGCGGGCCAGGCCTGGGGGCGTCCATGAAGCGATGATGTGGATTCTCGGCAGACTGCATGACCACCGCCCCCTGGTGAGGCGTGTGGGACATTCCAGAGTTCTCCCTGTTGCAGATCATCATTTGCACAAAGGTTTTCCCATGTGCCTGGGTATTTCTGTTAGATGGAGCCCTGGGGTGGTAGACTTATGTTCACAGGGCCTAGAACCCCCATTCCCCAACTCTCTGGCCTCGCCTTCAGCACTTTGATGCTCTGAGAGAGGGCTCATGGGAATTCGCACTTCTTACCGATGCAGTCATCTTCTATGTTCCTTGCCATACGTATTTCTTTTTTGAGATATTTTGTGTCCTTTGACTATTTTTCTTCTTGTGCATTTTCCATCTTTTTTAAATTGACTTCTGAGAGTGATAGACATGAAGAATATTTTTATGGTATGTTGTGCACACATTTTTCTTCAGTTTATCTTTTCAGTTAGGTTGTGTGTATTTTTGTATAGACGTTACAAATTTTTATGAAGTCAAATGTTTCTGTTTTCAATTTGTTTTCCACCTTAGTCATGTTGAGAAGAGTGTCTTTACCCGGACATTTTCTTGACCTGTTTTTATGGTTTCACCTTTCACTTGGGCAGAGGGGAGTCCGGTTTGGGGATGGGGTGGGTAAGAGTGAGGATGGAGGGAGAGCTGGGTGGTCCGCGGGCTGGGCTGGGCAAGAGTGTGGAGGAGTGAGGAGAAGGCAGGGCCCAGAGGGGAACCCATGATGAAGCCAGGATTTTGTACTGTTAGAAATTATTGTTTCTAGAAACAGTGAGAGTCAGCATTGGCCAACTGGAGTAATCTACACTTCTCACTGGAGTTTATCTTTCCTGAGGTGGTGTCACTTACGAGTGCCCCAGGGTACTGAGCAGGGAGGAAGAGGCTTTGGTCAAAGCGCCGTGAGCCCTGCCGGGCCACGCAGTCTCGGCAGGCCTGTGTGCCGAGCTGTGTGGACGCCGCCGGGGCCCCTGTGGAGGGCGTGCACTGCTGCAGGTGCGGTGCGGGGGGCTCCCCAGAAAGCCGTGGGTCTGCCTGCAGCGTTTCCTGCGGCCCCTCAGCCTGGGTTCTGGGCCCACCTGAGGCCTCTTTTGTTCCGGCTTCTCTTCCCTTTTCTCCAGGTTCACACCTATTTGGAATCTGGTGATTGCCAGAAGCTTTGAGGTATCTTGTGTCTGACCAGTGCAAGACCTGTCAGACCCCCTGTCCTGGAGCACAGGCGCGCTCGGTGCGTGGCGCGCAGGACCCGCCAGTCCTGGTGTGACGCGCCAGGTGGCGCTGGCCTCCCCTCGTTCTGCCGCCCGCGCTGTGCGCTGCTGAGCTCGGGCGGCGCGCTTTTGCGTGTTGCCTGAGGAAGGAGGCTCACGGTACAAGTATGTACGGATTTAGAGGTTCAGTGAGTTCTCAGTATTTCTCCGGGGCGCTTAGTGGCTGTCTTCAGTTACACCTGCTGTATTTCTGTAACTCAGTGCCAAGTAAGTCCTTGCTTTGAAATCCTGAAGTTTTCCTTGTGCCTATACAGACACCCAACAGGACCGGAGTACGTTTTGCTGACTTTTTTTGCAATAAAATTTTAAAATTTTAGAAAAACATTTTCGAATTTTATCTGAAACTGTTTTTTCCATACTTAAAATTTTTTTTTAGTGTTTACTTTACTTTTGAGAGAGAGAGACAGAGCACGAGCAGAGGAGGGGGAGACAGGGAGACAGAATCCAAAGCAGGCTTCGGGCTCTGACCTGTCAGCACAGAGCCCAACATGGGGCTCGAGCCCACAAACTGTAAGAACCAGACCTGAACCGAAGGCAGACACTTAACTGACTGAACCTCCAGGCGCCCCTGAAACTATTGTTTTAGATTTTAACGATCTAGTCTAAAATGAAAGGACATTTATCACCTATCCTCCACCTTTAAAAGGAATCATAGACTCAGCAAGGGAGATGGTCTGCTCTCCCACTCCGTAGCAGCCCCGCTGGCGTCTGAAGGGCCTGAACAGGAGCCCCGCCTGTCTGAGAGGGCGCGTAGGAGCTGCAGCGCACTCGCGGTGTCCGTGCCTTCCGCTGAGTGCCTCTGAACAGAGCGCTTGGCACCCTGACACGGTGCCGGTGACGCTGCAGCACCAGAGGCCTGTCGTACAGAGTTTGATGCTGACGCAACTCCACGTTGTAGTTGTACACACGCGGAGCTCTTTCAACCAGATTTACTACATTACAGAGAAGTCATGCTGTCCTGGCTGGAGGATGCACGCGAAAGCTAGGAGGCCAAGGAGTGTTCGGCCGTGGATGCTACTGGGTGACAGTTGGGCAAAGAGGCTCAGGGCTGTCCCAGGCCGTGGCGCAGCAGCAGCTCCCCGGTTTAAATAGATGGCTGCAGACACGAGGAGTGAGTTGGCACCCCTCCCGCCGAGTTGTATTTTTGCTTTACACATGGATGAATGAATCCCCAGATACTTCTCCAATTGCAAGCACTAAGCCAAGCGTTGGCTTTGAGTCCATGAGCCCAGATTCGCATATTTAGGAAGAGAAAAGCAAACTGTGATCTGTGCACATGGATGAAAACTAGACGCTCGTGGTTAATCACTCTGCAGTGTTGAGTCTGTCCAGGGTGGAAGCCAGAAATCCTAGTCCTTTCCATCTTTCTGGAAGTCCCACAAGGTATCTGTGTTTCTTGAGCTAAGCAACCTCATCATCCTTCAGCTCCTCGATAACAGTTCAGCTCATTGTTGATTATCCCGGAGCATTCAAGACTCAGGAAGACTTCCTTGTCAGTGCCACACACGCCCCTCCCCGTCAACACCAGATGATTCCTGGATAAATTTTCAACATGGTTCCGGTGAGATTCGCCACACTAATCCAGTAACACAGTTGATAACAGCCTCTTAGCTGAAAGACTTCACAGGCACCTTCTGCCCCCATCATAGGCACTCCCCTCCTGTTTTCAGCGTCATTGTCTGCTCCCATTTCTGGATTCGGTTCCTGGAGAGAAAGGTCTGCCACATTGACTCCACACAGCCACACTCCAGTCATCACGTTCTCTCAGAACCCATCCGTGGCAGCTGCTGGGGTGAAGGCCAGGTTTTCAGCCGGAAGGTAGCGAAATGTAACAGAGCCCCGATTACACCCACGACCCATCAGACGGGGTCTGGGTAGTCCACTTGCGTTTCCAGGTCACAAATGAGAATATCTGCTGGTTGTAACCACAGTCAACACAACTTGACTGTCTGAGGAACAGTGGATTTGAAGACACTCACACTCCTCTGGCCCAGACGAGCCGTCTTCTCCCTCCTGCTGGCGGACCCCGCAGCTCCCACCGCGAGCCCGGGATCGGCGGCCAGAGTGTCCCGTCGGCCAAGTCTCGGGGGTCTGAAGAGATAACCCCCCTGTGACGGATCCGGCGTTTCTCCTTGTTCATCTTCCGAAACACCCCGACCAGGGCAGCCACTCAGCCAGAGGCTCCCAGGGTGCTGATGGCACAGGCCGCCGCAACTTGGGCAACGCCCGCGGCCGTGATCTTCCCGTTAGGGGCAGCTATCCAGTCTTCCCTGGCGCCGCGGCCGGGGCGGCGGAGAGACGGCCGGAAGAGCCGCACCGAGGAGGCCGTGTCGGCGCCGCCTGGCGTCGTGCTGTTTGTTCTGGAAAAAATGCATCGACAGGCGTGGCGGCGGCGCAGAGGCCGCGGTCAGGAAGCCCACAGGTGCCCCGTCACGAACCCAGGCTGTGGCACCTCGCCGTGCACGAGCACCCGGGTCTCCGCAGCCACGCTCTCACAGGGAGGGAAGAAGCCTGCCCCACTTACAAGTAGTCCTGTAACAGCTCCTGATTGTGTGAGCGGTGTGAATAACGAGGTGGCACGCGTCCAGGAAGGCTCTGCCGCCGGCTCGGCTGTGAGCCTCGTCCAGCCGGGCCCGCGTGCGGTGGTTGCGTTGGGAGTTGGACCCGCTGCTCGTTCCCTGAAGACCGTTTGCCCTACAGAGTTTCACTGGCAAAGGATGGTTATTCAGACTCGGCTGCTAGGCCCTTTTTTCTGGGAAATGAGCAGAATGAGCTGTCCTTTCAAGAAAGACAGCTGCCAGTGTCTGTTACCAGGGATAAAACCGGAATTAGAATTTTGGGAACTTCATCCATCACTGTGAGCTTGACATCTTCCCACTACTTAAAGACTGTTGTTTGAGGAGAATAGGGAGTGATGGTAGTACGTGGAATTTGTCGCCACTGGGAAGGTCTCCGTAACCCGGCGAGCCGCCATTTGTCAGGCGAGTGCTGTGTGGTGTGGTGAAGTCACGGCAGCGCGGCAGAGCCGTCCAGAGGGCCAGGGACACCGAGGAGCTCTGATGTCCCAGAAACGCCCATTGTTGGGGACTCGGCTTCCCCGAGGCAGGGACCTTGAAGGAGGCGCCCGGACCGGCGGGCTTCGGGCGTGGCGGGCGGCGCGGAGGCGGAGGCAGCCGGAGCCCGGCTCTCCGTGTGAGGCCGCGCCGTAGGAGACCTGCTGGCTGTGCGCAAGTCTCATTCTTGGCCTTGATGTGTTTTGGAAAAACGTTACTCTTGAATAAAAATGGCATTTATATCAGTATGTGGTGGGTTTATTTTTGTATTTTATGAATTAAATATTTGAAAATGTCTCCGTTTTAATTTCTCATACGTAAATATCAGTGGCTGCAACCCAAATAAAGGAAATCTCTTTGGGATCCTCCATAAAGTTTGAGGGTGTAAAGGGGTCCCAAGAGCTGATGTTTTTTAAAGCCAGCTGGCTGCGGTCACTTGGCCCTTCATCACCTGTGTCAAAGCCCGGTGTGGAGGGCCTTCCTGAGGCGGTCAGAAGAGCCCTGCTCAGCTGTCCTGGGAGCGACTGTGCACGGAGATGGTCAGGCTCTCATCCTTGAAAATGATCTTACTAGGATATGGGGGGCGGGGGGTGCTGCTAGGCCGGCGTGAGGAGGGGGGAGCCGTGGAATCGGGAAGGAGTATCTGTCACCCCTCGAGAAAGGGCCATGGGCAAGTGTCCCCTGGGTGAAGCAGGGCTGGGGTGCAGGCAGGGGCACCTGCCACGGGCCAGAGGGGAAAAGGTGCCTCGCGCAGGGGCTGGGGGGCCTTTGCAGGGCAGTGGGAGTTGACTTTTTCAAGTAAGAATTTCAAAACAATGCCTTAGGTACTTAAATTTTTCAAAGCAGATCAGTGGCAGCTTACAGCAGGCTGTGCATGACCAGGTGGTGGCGCTCGTGCTCGTGATGGGGCCTCTGACTCTCTGCGTCCTGCCTTGGGTTCGGTTCAGTGCAGCCACTGGATCCAGTCGGGAGCCGGCGCTGGCTGTCACCCCCACGGCACACGACCCCGTGCCTCCTGCTTGCACACGTGTGGCAGGGAAGGGGCATGCTGGTCCTTGCGGCGGGCGAGGCTCGTCGGTGGGGGCTTCCCTGTGGAGCCAGAATGTTCTGCGGCTGAGCCAGTGCCGAGGTTTCAGTTTCCTCAGGGCAGAAATACTGTTGTGGACTTTGTGCTCATCCTCTTCATTTTTCCTTACCTCCCAAGGGTGGGTCGCCGGCAGTGGGATTACCTCTCAGCACGTTATTTGCGAATTGCTGTTCGGCGAGTCCTGAGTTCGGGGCCGCAAGTGCCAGTGCTGAGCAGGAGCAGCGCTCTCCCGGGTCCGCATGGGGCGCTCACACACACGCCAGGGCTCCGCAGGACCGCCTGCGAGAAGGGGCCCTCGCTGTGGTTTATTTAGGGCCATTGAGAGTGTTTCGAGGTCACTTACTCTTTCTGGGAATTTCTAGTTTGTGTCCTTTGCTCAGTTTTCTGCTGAAGCTCTAAGCCTTTCCCGGCGCTTTGTGCCCTGCGGAGTTCCCGCGCGGAGCGTTTCTCCTGCCGGCCTCCTTGTTCGAGTTGGCTGGTCTGTGCTTAGAGGTGCTTTCTGTGCTCGTGTGGTCCTGACTGTACTGGGAGCGCGGCCTCTCCCCACGGGCCCGGCGGACGCGCCCTCCTCCCCGCTCCCCTTCCCTTGCCCAGAGTTCGGTCGCTGTGGGGCTGCTGCCGACCTGGGGTCAGAGTTAACGGCCCTCGAGAAAACAGTCTTCCCTCGTTTCTCAAGGGGAAGACATTTTATTTTGTCTCATGTTAACGCACACGAGGCTGCGAAGACGCCACGAGGCCAGGTCTGTCCTCCTTTCCTCCTGGCCTTCCCCGCGCCCTCAGCCCCGAGCCGCGGTGGCCCGGCTGCCCGGAGGGCTTGGTGGTGGGATCCTTCACAAGCCTGGGCTGAAACTGGGCTCCTCTCCGCACCCAGTAAGATTTCATTCAAGTCTCCCCATATTATTTGGGGTCCAGTTTTTCTGTGCTGGGGCTGGCTGTGTAGAAGGGCGTTTCTGTTTGGTACGTGTGTCTCCATGTCGCAGGAGATCATTACATCTCCTTTTCCAAAATCTCCTGCATTTACTTCCAGCTCTTTGTTTCGTCTTGTTTTTGTTGGTTCGTTTGGTTTTTAAGTACCTTTGAGAGGGAGGCACTGCGCTTTTCCTCATCTAGCACGTTTTTTGTAAAAATTCTATTTAGTTTTCAAAATCCACATGCTGCTAAGTCCCCTTAGAAGTGGGATGGGGCCGGAGTGGGCTCCGGAGTAGGCGCTGGTCTGGTTGGGTTACTGTGGGAGCAGGTGAGCCTGGTGGGAGAGCACTGGTCTGCGGCGTGGCTGGCCTTGCACACGGCCTAGGTCCCGTGGGCGCTCAGGCTCCGGTGCTGGAAGGGTGAAACTGTCGCCGCTTGAGGTAACAGTTGTTTTATGCCTTTTCAAACATAAAGCGCTGTATTCTTAGGTAGATCCCCCCGATCAGGAATTTCTGTAAGGTCACACAGAACATAAACCAGCAACTGTTCTAATTTAACCAAAAGAGATAAACTTTGGACATTAAAACGACATCTTTGAAACTCTCAGGAGTCAAAGCGGAAATACTTGCTAATAAGGTGTATTAAGTCAAAATCGTGTTTCTTGCTTTTTCCAAATCCCTGCTGTATTTGGGTTAGAAGAGCTTTGTTACTATGGTAGAAATACCTGTAAGATTGTTTTTTTTTAAGGTTTCTTTTTTGAGAGAGAGGGAGAGAGCAAGAGTGCACATGCACGCACACGAGAGCAGGGGAGAGACGGGGAAGGAGGGGGACGAAGGGTTTGAAGCGGGCTCTCTGTGCTGACAGCAGAGAGCCCGATGTGGGGCTCGAACTCCCAAGCGGTGAGATCATGACCTGAGCTGAGGTCAGACGCTTAACTGACTCAGCCCCCAGGTGCGCCCACCGGTAAGATGCTCTCAGACCGCGTCCGGCGTCGGTGTTTTAGGAATTTGTGAATCGCAGCTGCTGTGATTTCTGAGTATCCAGTTGGCGGTCCCAACCTGGGCAGGTAACATGTGGCCAACAGTCTATGTCCCAACGTTGACTCTCAGCAGCCTCCACCCTTTTGAGGAACTCTGTGTTCACCTCAGCTTTGTTCACATCAAAGAGGACGTGTGTCACAGTGCAGGTCTGCAGTGCCACGGCCTTTTTGCTGCTGCGCAAATAGTGTGTGCAAGAGGTGGCAGCAGGGGACAGTACCGGCGGGTGTCGTTGCTGGTCCGCACCCCACGGGAAGCTCGGGAGCAGCGGGTGCTTGCACGCTCCGTTGCACTCGGGGCCTCAGGAGTTGGGGCTGTGAAGGAGGGGGCTGAGCAGAGCTCACAGAGGCCCTCGGGAGGTTCGTTCTGAGTGGAGTGTGTCATTCTTGCTTTCTTCTTTTTATAGGCACCAATTTGTAGAAAATAACTTGATACTAAAGATGGGTCCGGTAGATAAGCGAAAGGTAAGTCTGACTCCCGCCGCGTCCCCGGGACGAACGGCGGCGTCCTTGGTCTTGGTTCCCTTTCTCTAGAAGAGCAGTTTTAGGTTTTGATAGCTAAGGAAAGACTTCAGCCACTCAGCGGAAGCCCTTTGAAACCACACAGGAAGGCTGTGGTAAAATAGAAATACAGCCTCCCGTTTCTGGCTCAGGAC
The DNA here is from genome assembly GCF_006229205.1 of Suricata suricatta. Lineage (NCBI taxonomy): Eukaryota > Metazoa > Chordata > Mammalia > Carnivora > Herpestidae > Suricata > Suricata suricatta. The sequence goes on from NC_043707.1 coordinate 1,968,698, forward strand.
CAGGGCTTTCATATCCTAGCAAGCTTTCTGGTACTTCCTTAGAACTATTTTTCGGAGTTATTTATCTGTGATGTTTTATGGATTAACTAAATGGGTTAATTGCGTCAAGAATATCAGACCCCACAAACGTTCTCCCATCTGCCAGCGTGGGTCCTTGTGAGGTCCCGCTCCCGGCCTCTGCTCCTGGCCGTGCCGGACACGCTGCCCGCCGGGGCAGCTCTGTGAGGGGCGAGGGGCCTGGCGCTGGCAGGCTCGCCGAGTCGGCTCAGCCGCGCCCTGAGTGCGAGCCAGGGGGGCACGCCCAGTGCGGACGCTGGCATCCGGCTCCGGGTGGCCGGGCAGGCCGGGTGCTCTGTTCCTCCCGCCCCTCTCGGATGGGAGACGCCCGTCCTGGGTGGGGAGGCCGTGTCTTGTGTGTGGGAATGGGGGGCTTGCAGTGGCCCCCGTGCCCTGAACTGCTGCGATGACCCGGCCTCGGGGGCGGTGCTGCGAGCCGCCTCCTCCCGCTTCTGGGCCCCGACGAGCAGGCTCTTCCGTTCCGCATCAGGGCTTGTTCGCGCGGCGGCGACAGCTGCTGCTCACGGAAGGGCCGCACTTGTACTACGTGGACCCCGTCAACAGAGTCCTCAAAGGTGAGATCCCGTGGTCACCAGAGCTCCGACCAGAGGCCAAGAACTTTAAAACCTTCTTTGTCCACACGGTGAGTTTGTCTCTACGGGCTCTCCTTTGAGGGGCTGGTGTTTTCCCCTTTCCTGTGTCCCGGGGGCCCCACGTGCGCAGCTCAGCCCTGTCTTTCGAAGGGCTCGGTGGCCCTTCCGGCACAGTTGAGGTCTGCACGTGCGTGAGGGAAACGCCCCACGTGCTCGTGTGCTTCCAGCGGTAGTGCGGTGGCCGTCCCGTGGACGACGGTCTCTCACGCGCCCACGCCAGGTCGGCGTGCTGATTGTGGCGGGACCCCCTCGGGACGTTACCTGGTTTTGTCTCCACAGCCGAATAGGACGTATTACCTGATGGACCCGAGTGGGAATGCCCACAAATGGTGCAAAAAGATCCAGGAAGTGTGGAGACACAGGTACCAGAGCCACCCCGACGCCGCCGTGCAGTGACACCTCCGAGGCTGCTGCCCTCGCTGCCAGGACACGTGCCCCAGCGCGGCTCGCCGCCATCGGGACGCTTCCAGACCACCTGCCAGCCATCTCACGGGGGACGCAGACGGCGGAACCTTGCAGCTTTTTTATTTAAAAGAAAAGAAGAAAAAAAATACCCAACCACACAAAGAACAAAACCAATAACGAGAAGGAATTCAGGGTCGCTTTGCTTGCTCTCTGTGCTCTGTGGAGGCGCCCCAAGCTCTCCTGGCCACGGAGACCTGGCGCCGTGCACGTCTGCCCGATTCCCGCCCAGGCCAGTGGGACAGACTCGAGTCACCAGCTCTGCACCACACGCCCTAGTCACCTGCTGGCCGGTCCTCCTGTCGCTGAGGGGATGGGGTGTGTGTCTGGGCTCTTCCCGCCCCTAGGTTATCACGGAACCCTCGGCAGGGAGCTGTGTGCCCCTCCGCCAGGAGTTGGCCTTGATCTCTGAGGGGTGGGAGGGCTCTTGGCTTTGGTCCGTGTGCTCCCTTTCTTACGTCCCGACTTGATGATGCCCCCTGTGCCCCACCAGGGCCCCTTGTTTGCCTTCTCAGCAGCTCTGGCTGTGAGATTTCTGTGGCTGTGAGGGCCTGCTTCATGGGCTGCGTGTCAGGCAGGCTCCAGGTGGTGAGCTGTGGCCTGGGGCCGTCAGGGTGAGATGCTGAGGTCAGAGGGCGCCAGCGGGGCACTTCGGCCGGACAGCCTTCCGAGGGGTGTGGCCCCGTGGGGCCCGGAAACGGTGCCGGCAGAAGCGGGCACCCAGCTACACCAGGAGGTAGGGCCCCGCTGCACGGCAGATGGGGGGGTTGCCGCTCGGTGAGCTCCTCCTGAGAGTTTTTCCAGAGGGTGAGCTGTGCAGGCCTCCCCCGATGGGTCCGTAGGGCTGAGAGACTCCGGGCGCCAGCAGGCTCCCGGCCGCCACCCGCACCCTTTCCGTCGTGATCGAATGTTCTCCTGGCGAAACTCTGAGCACGTGCACGTCTCCGCGGCCAGGATCTCAAAGCCCCCTTGTGCTGCCAGGCCATCTGGTCCCCATTGAGATGTGGACCTTGCCTGGAAGAAAACATTGCTCACCTTGCTGGAGGGTTAGGAGCACCGCCCTGGGGCCTGCGCGCCCTGCCTACTCACCCCCTGGTTTCAGGCTTCCTTCCTTGTGCTCCTTAGAGGCGGCCCAAAGCTGTATGCCCTGGGAGGTCCAGGATTTACCGGTCCTGGTCCTTTGATTTCCCCGGGCAGGGAGTGCTTGTCAGCCTGGGGGGCGCCTCTGTGCATTTCTCTCCTTGCTTGGGTCCTCCCTGGAGGGCAGCCCTCAGTTCCTGTAGGAGAGGGGGAGACCCCCTGCTTGCAGACTGCTCACAGACACACCTCTCCCCAGGGGATGAAGGGTTTCTAGAGACTTTCAGGAAGGCACTAGCAGAAGGCTCCCACAGAAAAGATTGTCCTGGACGACTCTGCTCCCCGCCCTGCCCCCGCCCCCATCTCCTGTTTCGAACAAAAACATCACCCTGTGCTGACAGGCAGTCCAAATCCAGAGAAAAGAGGTCCCCAAACTGGCTGAGTGAAGAGAGTGCCCCTTGTTAGCCTGGGAGGGGAGCGTGGCTGTGGAGGCCCCGCCTCCGGGTAGCCCGGGGTTGGGGGGGGTGCGGGGTGCCGTGGGCCTCCCCTCTGGCTGTGTGCCCCGCTTAGGGAGAGCCGCACCTGAGCGAGCAGGCCAGCGTGCGCACCTGCGCCTAGGTGGGTGCCAAGGCATGGGGGGTGGGGGCGTGCTTGCCCTTGGGGCGCCTCCAGGAGCCAGACACCACCCTGGGCTGGAGTCGTAGGTCAACCTCCTGTCTTCCTCTTTCTTGCCTTTGAAAAGGCTTATGTGTGTCCACCTGCTTTTCAAAAAGTTAGTCTTGCTCGGGCCTTTCAGGAAGTCCATTTCCAGCTTATTGCCCTTATTGATAACTTAGCTTTTTCGGGGCCCCCACATCTGTGGGTGTGCCGTTAGGAGACCCAGGCGCCTGCTCTGCGCAGCCTTGGATCTGGTTACAGGGACCTGCGCAGAGCTGGTATTGGGCTTTCCCAAGAGCACTCGGCTGGGCTGCTCTGTGAGAGATGCATCGGCCATTGCCGCCTTCTCCCTGGATGGCGCCACTACCTCCTGGGCCTACCCCCCAAGCTCCATCTTAACCTCCAGAACCAGAGAACAAGGGGTTCAGGGTAGAGCTCTGCCCTTGCCTGAGCCAGTGACCTCGGAGCCCTTCTCTGTAGGCTACCTTTCTCCTCTCAGAGCCTTCTCCTCCGCCTCACCCCTTCTCTTAACGCCCACACTTTCTCTTTCCCTACCATGTGTTCCCTCATATCAGCTTTAGTTTTATGCAGCTTGTCCTTAGAGCTCCTGCCCCGGCATGCAGGTGCCTTGAATTCTGAGATGTGGACAGAGCCCTCAGTCTAGTACGTGCACAGACATACACAGAAATGCAGCTGATGTGCCCAAGGTGAGAAAGGAAAGGGCCCGTTTGACAGATCCAGGAGCCGGCTGTCCTACCCAGAGAGGGCAAGGGGACGTAGAAGAGCCCGCCCTGTGTGGCCTCGCTGGCGTGGAGGGGAGGGAGCAGGACCGTGGTCTGCATGGGCCCGGACGGCCCGCTATCCTTGCCCCTGTCTGGGCACTCAAGGAAGCCAGGTTTGGGTGCAGCTGTTTCCTGCCCTCTGTGTGGACCTGACCAGGACAGCGGGTGGCGGGCAGTGGTGGCCTGCAGCCCCATGGGGTGCACAGAGCCCTGCCCGGTGAAAGGCACTGTGTTGTGCCCGTGCCTCTGAACCTTGGCTCAGCAGTTTGTTGCAGACCTGCTTTGGGAAAGATGCCTCTCACGGTCACACCAGAGCTCACAAGTGCCGCACCTGCTCCAGCCCCCGAAGGCCACGCTGTGGTATTTGTGGCCCACACGTGGGCCTAGGGCAGCGTGCTGTCTCAGAGGCTCCGGGTGATTCTGTGCTCTCTTACACTATTTGTTTTCTGGGGAAAAAAATCACCTGTAGGCTTACCAACCTACAAAAGGCCACTGTGAGCGTTTTGGTGCGTAGCGTACCTCTCCCTCCCTCATGCACATTTGTTTTCTTTTTAAGCTCAACTGGGAACATAAGACATACACTGTTCTGCATTCAGCTTTTTCCACTTGATAATTAAGCATTTCTCCACGTCATGAGCGATGATTAAAAAGCATTGTTTTTAGTGATTGTAGAGTTTAATGGTTATAAATTGTATCACAATTTATGTGATCATTTCCCTGTTGTAAAACGTTTAGATGGTTTCTGGTTTTTCACTATTTAAATAATGCTGTGATGCATATCCTCCTAAATCTTTGATTTTGACTCTGACCCCCGCCCCACCCCGCCATTCCTAGAAGCAGTGTTTTTGGGTCAAAGAGTTTATTTTAAGGGTGGTTTTGGTCCTTCTTCCATCTTGTTCCGATGCTTAGATGCTCAGAGTTCAGTACAGAATCTCCTTAGTTTTGTCCTGCAGATTCTGAACAAATCCGTTTCTGGAAAGGTGTGTGTTCCAAAGAATGTTTTAATAAGACTGCTCTTTTCTTTTTTTTTGATAATGCTGAAATGATATCCTCATTCAGGTCCATTTGTGGCAGTTTTTTCCAAAAACGAATTCCTTATTTTCCTTGAAGACTCTGGTTATGCTTGCATGTTAGTCAGCCTGCCGCCCGCGCTGCCCCGGCTTCCAGTGCTCTGGGATCTTGTCCGAAGCCCGCGCTCCGTGTCCGCAGTGGTACCGAAGGTGCTCTGCACAGTCAGCTGAGAGGACGTGTTGCCTGACCTTGCCACATGCTAACTGGCTGCTTTGTAATTAAGTTCGCACACACAGAAAGTACATTGGCCCACTCAGATCCGTAAAAGACCAAATTGTCCACTTGAACAAGACCATGCAGATGGTTGGGTTTTCCAGATCTCTTTGCCCTCATGCTATTCACACTGGGACTCAGTAAGAAGGTCTTAGCGGGTCAGTGGAGCGCAGCGGCCAGGCCTTTTCACTGTGGAGTGTGATGGTCCTGGCCGACATGGCTTTCGGGACCCCGCCCCTGCCCTTGCTCACACTGGTGCAGCGTGTCAGGTGGTCTTTGAGTCCACACCACCCAATTTAGTTTCATTCTTAATTTCTCCACTTTAGTTTGGGTTCCACTGATTCTGAGGGGAGAGGTGCCCGAGAGACTTTTGAGGTGCCACGCTCAGTGCTGTTTGAGTCCGCCGGAGATCATGGCTGGATTGTGCAGCAGTGGCCTCCCTGCCTTCTGATACCCCAAGCCCCCTGGGCCCTGGCTGCCCCCCCACTCTGGGTGCTCACTGCCCAGGCCGCGGAGCCTGCAGCCGCCGTGAAGAGGAGTACGGTGAGGGCCCTGTTCCTGGAGATGTTGCCGTATTCCATCCACATTGTTTCATCCCGTCCAGAGCTGAAGCGAACCGATGGGGACTCACGTAGCCCCGCCCTCCCCGGCAGCCTGTGTGGCCGGTGCCTTCAGTCAGGGCAGGAGTCCCTCCCAGAGTCTCTGAGGGGCGCGGGCTGCTGGCCCAAGATTGCAGAGCTGGGAGTCAGGCTGCCTGTGGGGAACCAGTCTGTTCCGGCCAAGAGCAGTTTTATCTGTGGCTCGGACAGCTGTGATGGGCAACTGACCTTGCTTACGTGGATTACCTGAATTTTCCGCAGAACCCATATTCTCCAAATATGAAGAAACCCCAAACTTCATGTACAGAGACCTTTTTACAAAAGGCAGACCTTGTTTTCAGTGTGTAACCCACCCTCGCCTAACCCATCTGGCAGAATGACTTAAGAAAAGGGGTCATATTGCTGGTGACAAGCCTCTTACCATTATCAAAAGTTTGATTGGACATTGACAAAAATGTTTGCAGTGTTTAGAGCTGTGTAGCTTTTCCTTAACACAAAATAGGATGAATCAATAGTCAGTTAGCTGTCTTTCAGGTTGGTGGCAGTCAGTTAGGACGTGTAAAATTCTCTACCTGGTCTGTAGCTGTAACTGTGATGTACAGGCAAAGCAAAAATTTAAGACTTATGAAAACAAATAATGCAATGATATTAGGATATACACTTTTGTATTTTTATTCTTATATAAGGTTATTTGCTGGCTATTGTTGGCCTCTAGTTCAGTCTGTGTTATTTAAAATTAATATATGAATTATTTGGATTGAATTCATGTTCTGGGCCACGTTGTTGTATGTATTGATGTACAGCCTTGAATGTGAATAATTATTGTAAACTATATTTTACAACTTTTTTTCTGGCTTTATTATATAAATTTTCTATTTGGTCGATGATTTAATCATATAATTTAATGAATCTGTTTCTTTTTTTTCAAATATTTGTGCTTTAGACGTAGTTACTGGATGATGAATTTTCCACGTACGCTCGGTAGTCTTGTAATAAAAAAGCATGTAGAGTGTAGACGCTCGCTGACGTCACTCTTCTTTGATGGGGACGCGCGGGCTCGGCGCGGGCGGGACCAGAATTCCGGGCCCGGAACCCGGCGTCCGCGCGCCGCAAGCGCGGGGCAGAGGCCGGCGAGCCCCTCGAGCCCGAGGCCCGGCTCCAGCCGGAAGGGAGCTCGGCCGGCCGCTTTTCCGGGCCGGAACTTCCGCCTGCCGCGTGACACCAGGGCGGGCGCTTTACGAGGGTGGACCCATGGGCGGGACAGAGTTCGGAGGACGCTATTAAAGACCGGACGCTTCCGGTAGACGGGCGCTGTGGCGGGGCTTGCCGGGATCATGGCGGAGAACCACTGCGAGCTGCTGCCGCCGGCTCCGAGCGGCCCCGGGGCGGGGCTGGGGGCTGGCCTGTGTCGCCGCTGCAGCGCGGGGCTCGGCGCTCTGGCCCAGCGCCCCGGCAGCGTGTCCAAGTGGGTCCGGCTCAACGTCGGCGGCACCTACTTCCTCACCACCCGGCAGACGCTGTGCCGGGACCCGAAATCCTTCCTGTACCGTTTGTGCCAGGCCGACCCCGACCTGGACTCGGACAAGGTGAGGGCCG
>NC_043707.1:1975964-2009882 GCF_006229205.1 Suricata suricatta
CCTGTACCGTTTGTGCCAGGCCGACCCCGACCTGGACTCGGACAAGGTGAGGGCCGCGCGGGCCAGCCGCGAGAGCCGGGCCGCCCTGGCAGCGGCCCGCCGCACGCCCTCGGCCCGCGCCGGGGAGACGCGCCTCGGGCTCCGAGCCCCGCGCCCCCCTCGTAACCAGCCCGGCCCGACTGGCCCCGACCCCCCGCCCTGGGCCGGGGGAGGAGAGGACGGCGCCCCGTCGCCCACCACCCTCCAGGTTTCCGGCCAGCCCACCGCCGGCGTCTCTTTCTCGCCTTCTGCTCTTCGGCGGAGGTTTCCCAGACCCGGGACCGTGGTGTGGATCTACTTTCTTTCCGCCTCTGGGTTCTTCTGCCCCTGGCGTGTGAACTTCTCTTCTGTGTCTCCGTGTACTTACTCGGGAATGGAAGGACCCTGGCGTTCTTCTAATCTTCGCATTCCAGACGTTTGACTTAACGTTGGCGTTGGGGGGAGGAGGGTTTGACACGGGTGACCTGCCTTTCCCGGTGACTTGGCATTTAGAGAGTTGGCGCTCCATCGTTTACAGCCACAACATGCACGCGCCCAACACGCAGAAGGTGCTCTATAAGCGTCCATAGAATAATTTTTCAAAGGAAATGTTGCTCATAGTAAGGGATGGCGGGGGGGGGGGGGGCTAGGTAGGATTTTTTTTTTCCAGTTCGTTTCCCCATTGCCCTTCCGAAAGGATAGGAGTTTTTAGATTTGCAGCGCGTCTTTTCATCTCGTTAGGCGCTCCTCCTGTTGTGCGGATGATAATAGAAACTATTTTTATTATTATTACTTTTGAAACACTTGTGTGGCGGGAGAAGACTTTCTCAGGATCTACCCTGATTGAAACTCTGAAAAGGCTCTGTTTTAGGAGTAATTGTTACCTCTGTTTATCTCAGACTTTGCTGGGTCTTTTAGATCGAGCCTGCATAATTGCGCCTGCCTTTGTGCCTCTGCCAGCTCAGCGCTTGCCAGGCCTAAGTCTTCCCAGAGGGATTCAGATCCCTCTTCAGGTTCAAGAAGGCTGAGAGACCATCCTTGGGGTGGCTGACCTTACGATCAAGGAATGAGAGGTTCTGAGTTACCGCCACTCCACTTGTCATTGGTAGAAACCAGGGCTGGCAGTCCAGTCTCCCCTCTCGCCTCCCCCCTGCTGATTCCTTGGCTCATTTGACCCAGCGCTCCACTCTCAGAGAACTGAGACCGTGGCCTCCAGGGTAGAAATAGGCTTTTGTTGGCTGTCCCTTTCCTTTTACAGCACGGGTGCATGTCTTACTGTGTGTTAGGTTTTGTTTTTTTTTTACCGGCAGGTCACAGTGGTCATTCACAGCATTTCTACTCGAGAGTTCCTGTTTTGTGTATTGAATCAGATTTGAAATTGCTCTTGTCCACTGAGGTGTTTTTTTTTTTTTGAGGCAGAGTACATTCAGCACTAAAACAGTTGGTGGAGAGCCAGTTAACGATAGTTTGCACAGTTAAGTCCACGCATCCCTCTGTGTCGCTGTCTCAGGACTAAAGAAATTATGCGTTACTGTCCTAATCGGCCTTTGGGGGGGTAATTAATTTATCAGAATATATCCGTGTTGCCTTTGCTTGCTCTCATAACCATCCACTTAATCACATCAGATTTCCAAATTGTAAAACCAAACGTTAGGACGTCAAGCAGCAGATTCAGTTTTTGGCTCACAAAATAGTTGTTGGTAAAAAAAGCATTCGTCTTTATCACGGATAATGGGAATTTACCAGAGAGAACAGTGTTAATTCACACCGGTCAGGGTGGTAGAGTGCTTTTACTTCAAATGAGGGGAGAAACTGTGTAAGATACTCCGTCTTCTCAGCTGTCCCTTCTTGGTTCTGATGAGAGAAGGTCTCCCAGATTCGCTCCTAGATTCGCTCTGTGTCGCGGGGACACAGAGGCTGAGGGCGGAGAAGGGTGTTTGGAGAAGTGGGGTGCGAGCGGGGCCCTGATGGACGAGAAACAGGATGATGAGTCACGTGTAAAACCCTCGAAGCCCTCACTCGTAGTTACGATGAATGGGAGCGGACTTGGCAGATATCCCTGGGGCTGGACGGCCCGCAGACCTGCTGGAAGAGTCCTGCTGGGCGTTTGGCTAGTGTCTCCCCAGCTCCTGGGCTCCAGCAGGCTGGTGCTCGGCTCGGCGTTGGGCGGGGACACTTGCAGGGGAGTTGTTCCGAGAAAGGGGAGACTGGGGACCCTTTCAGGGACCGATGGGTTTGGAGTTCACTGGGAGAGTGTCTTGAAGCCCAGAAGCCGTGGGGGAGACGTGGGCCGACGGTGGACAGACAGGTTGTTGGGGGGGGTGGGGGCGGGGCTGCGGCTGGTCCCCCTTCCCCACGTCTGTTCCCTGCCTCAGGACTGAGCCTGGACCACCGTCCAGCATTTCTGGGCTCCAAACCCTAGCCCTTTTGTCTCCTGTTCTGACTGTGGGCCCCTTACTACTGTGCAGTTCTCTTTACTGGCAGCCCAAGCACGGCTGCTGACTTCCTCCTGGCGCTTCCTCCAGCGGGGCTGTGTCGGGGGCATTCATTTCAATATCTGCTCTGCTGTCCTGGGCCATCTTTCTCCCAGGCTCCTGCAAGGGGCAGGCCAGGCGTGATTCTTCTTCCCGGAAGTGCTTTGTAAATACTTGGACGTGTGATTCATTTGGGTTAAGTCTCTTTGTATTCTGTGGTACCTGGCCCCATTAGACACGGTTGAAAACAGGTTAGAGTTTGTTTAGAGCTGAATCAGCCCCTGTTTCAGTGTGGAGATGCTTTAGGAGTTAAAAGGAAAACAGGAAATACTGCTACTTGGTGGTTTGAAAACCATGCAGATTAAGTAGGATTTGAGGTGGATTCAGTCTCTACCGCTGAGCCAGGCGCAGAGAAAACATGAGCTTTTGTCTTTTGACGGGGCCATTGTCCTGGCTTCAGGGTTGCAGATGCTGTGGCGTCAGATGGGTCGTAGAGGGGCCGGGCTGTCACCTGCTTCTGAGGACATGTCACTGCCAGTTCTCCGCCTGGGCTCACTCGGCGTATACTCGGTGTTGGCAAGAGTTTCAGGTAGAGTTTCAGTTGGAAAGATAGTGAAAGGGGTTTTACAGACGGGGTGAGGTGACAGGGGGTGTGGGCGGAAGTACGAACTTTTAAGTCACTTGGCAAGAGAGGCGGGGATTCCTCGGAGTGGAAAGAGCAGATTATGTTCTGTGTAACCGAATCAGAGGCGAAAGGCTAACTCCCCAAATTCTGAAGAGCATCCTGGGCACCAGTGACAGCTGTGTCGACCAGTCTGAGGCCCTGAGTGGGTGGCCCGAGACCTCGGTGTGTTTCATTTCACGCTTCGGTTGAGGATGTGGCTCTGAGCATGTTCGTAGCCCCAACCGCGTGCCGTGGTTGGTCTGGGACCTGAGCGAGAGGGGCCCCCCCCGAGAGCTAGGAGCAGCCTCTCCCCTCCCCCAGGACAGCAGGGGCGCGGCCCTCGGACCCGGACCGGCCCAGGAGTCAGGCCAGGCAGCCCCGAGAAAGGCGTCGCCTTGACCGAGAAGAGCTGGCTCCAGGGCCCCGGCAGCCGGGCCCGCGGCTGTCGCCGCTGCAGAGCCCACTTCCTCCTCCTGCACAGGCCCGGCCTGTGCTGGCTCCTGCGCAGCGGGACAGCGGCGAGCGCGCTCTAGAGCCGCGGTCACACGGCTGCCCTCCGCCAGGCGTCTTGCCCGTTTTGCAAATCGAGCTTGACAGCAACGCTGAGTGCCCGTTGGTGTGCACGTTGTGTGTGGCTGCTTCGGGCTGTAGGGGGGCCTCGCTGCTCCCTGGCAGGACACTCCGGGCCACCAGCGCTTACAGGCCATTGCAGGCATGGGCTGTGCCCCAGAGGAGGCTCTCACCTGGCCCGAGTGCCCTGCCCACGAGGCAGAGCGTTTCGGTCTGCTGCCAGGGTGACGCGGGTCCTGGGGAGACGGAGAGGTAGACTGGGGACTCGGGCTTCACTTTTACTTTGAGCACAGCGTAACATGTAACTTGCTGTGTGGCCTTGGGGTAAGTCGCTGTGCCTCTCTGAGTCTGCATTGTGGGGGAGCCACGTGAGTGCCAGAGGGGGGTGTAGGTCACAGCGCCCCTGCGAGGTCCTTGCAGCCGACTGACGTGACCCGGTAGCCATCTTTACTGTGCACAGTTTCCAGAAAACTCTTTTCTCTCCCCTTCAGAGCATGTTCTTGTTACCACTTGTTTCCCACGTGTGCTCTCGGAACCACCGCAGGCCTGGGCCGCCCCCCAGGGCGGCATGGAGGAGCCTGGCCCTCACTCCTGTCCTGCCGCCCTGCTTCCCAGCTCCCCGCCCATCGGAGGACAGGCCTGGGGTGGGGGTAGGTGGCTTCCTGGTGCCAGAGGCTGGAGCCCGGAGCCGGAGCCACAGTGGAGCGGCGCAGCTTCCTGGGCAGCTTCTGAGTTTTCTTGCAAGGAACTTGAGGTCTTTGAGCCTGGAGAACACGGCTCCAAGGTTCAAGTATCATCCGACCCAGCGTGTGGAATGGGCTTGGGGCCTCCGAGTGTGGGTGTGGCACGAGCGTCCTCCCGCCCTCCGCACCCCGCTGGCTTCTGGTCTGCTCAGTAGTTGGCCTTCCAGGATCTTGCCCGTCAGTGCTGGGAGGCAGCAGCTCTGGAGGGGATGAGCCAGACCAGCTCGGACGCAAGGAGGGGAGGATGTTTGAGCCAGGCGGGGGCCGGGCGGGGGCCGGGCGGGCAGCGCAGGGCGCCAGGCCGTCATCGGTGAGGTGGCGGAGGAGCCTCGGGCCTGCCCTTCGGCCCCAGCGAGAAGGAAGGGCGGACTCTGCCCTGGACGCCCGCAGGCCGTGTGCAGGGGGGCGCAGAGGCCGCCTCAGAGGCAGCGGGGCGGCGGCCGGGCCCCACTGCACGCTGCTTGCCCGCACTGGGTGGCCGGCGCCCAGGGCCTCCAGGTCAGCGGAGGGGGCGCTGCAGTCTGGACCCTGGGTCCTTCCTGCGCGCTGCCGCCGCCACAGGCGGTCCTGCTGCCCGCCTGTTCCCGTCTCCGGTGGATGTTCTCATGATGGCAGTTTTCTATTTTATGCTAAACACACGCACTGGCAGCACCAAAAGGAGCCCTGTGACGGGGTGTGTGTGCAGGTGTCCTGTAGCTGGCGCGGCTCCAGGGAGGGGAGCACCTGATGGAAGGGTTACGGCAGCTGTGACCTGGATGGTTGGCATCCAGGCTGGCAGGTCTGGCCACAGCATCTTCCCAGGACAGTCCCTCTGCCCCAGCGTGACCCGCACCCGCCTGTGTGTGCAGGGGCTGCGGCGTCTCCTGGTGGGTCCCTGCCCCGCCGACCTGAACCGGTCACGGTGACGCATCCCCGTGAATTCCGGGGACCCAGAGGGACCCACCGTGGGTGGATTTGAAGCATGCCTGCTCCAAGAGCAGCCCCAGGGGCCACGTGGCGGGGGGGGGGGGGGGGCTTCACATGAACACTCGAGTTTCCTGCGTGGCGGGCCTCTTCTGAGTCGTGTGTGTCATCCTGAATCCCAAGTCGAACTGACAGGTGACCATCTGGGACATCCTGGGGGCCAGGGCCCCACGTGCTGGCTGCAGTTTGAGGTCTGAGGAGATTTGTCTCCATGGGCAAGAGTCTGACAAACTGTAGAAAACAGGAGAAGAAGGCGGAGGTTGAAGGTTCTTTGTGCAAATTTGAAACAGAGTCACTTAAAATGGATAATTTCAGAGTGAAAACTACGTTTTTCTAATAAGGCTGACCACAGGGGTTTGTGCTCAGAGGATTCTGTGCTGTGGCATTTAGATTTCAGGGGACGTGTGACAGACCTGATCTTGCATTTAGCGCAGGACACCGAAGTGGCGGTGACGCTTGTGTCGGGGGGTTTCCAGGGGCTCTGAGGTGACAGGACGTGCTCTCCAGCGCACACTCATGAGGCAACAGAATCATTCTCCATCTATTTACTTTTTTTTAATGTTTATTTTTGACAGAGAGGCAGTGTGAGCAGGGGAGGGGCAGAGAGAGAGGGAGACACAGGATCCAAAGCAGCTCTGGGCTCCGAGCTGTCAGCACAGAGCCCGACGTGGGGCTGGAACCGATCACCAGATCATGACCTGAGCCAAAGTTGGAGGCTTAACCGACTGAGCCGCCCAGACGGCCCTGAGCTTCTCCATTTAGAATCCTGTGTGAGAGTCCAGCCCCGGTGGCCCTCACTCCTCGGTGCCGTTTGCAGGACCACGTGCTTGCGTCAGGACTCCGTCCACGGTGCTGGGCTGGGCACATTCGATCCTGTCCTGACCCTAAGCCAGGTTTTGCTTCTGGGCGCACAGTGGGCAGGGAGAGCCTCAGTCTAGGGGGCTGTTTCTTGGGCGGCCCGCATGTGTTTCTGGCCCTTTTGAGCATTGATTCCTACCCAGTGATGTGAGCTGAGGGTGCCTGGTGGGTCCTGAAAGGGGTGGGCGGGGCTCGCTGGTGGGGGCCTGCAGGTTAGGTGTCTCTTGGGCGAGCTCGTGATACGGGCTTGGCCCTACCTTTGGTCACCGGCTCCTCTCAGGGAAATGACTGTGAGCACGGGGCTTGTGGCCTGGTGGCCTCTCTGCGTGGGGCTGGCGGCCCAGCAGCCCAAGCTCAGGGAGGCAGGGTTCGAACTTCGAGGAAACGCTGGGCTCAGCCTCCGAGGCGGGGCCCACCTGGAGTGGGGTCTGGGCGCCCTGCTCCCAGCGTGTGGCCTGAGAGCCTGAGGGGAGCCGGCCCTCACCTGGGGCCCAGCTTCGCCCGTGTCAAGTGTTCACGGCCCGCGTGTATTCTCAGGGCCAGCCCTTCACAAGGAGGCCAGACGCTGATTCCGTGAGAGGTGGGGGAGGTCAAGAGCGGGGAGTGATCTGTCAAGAAAGCAGTCTTAATTCTGGCTCCCCACTCTACGAACGTGGCACACGCTTGTTACGTAAGTGGAGGACGTGACGGAAAGTGGAGAGCGGGCTTGCTCTAGTTCCCTGCTGCCTGGCCCACGTGTGAGGACCCCGCCTGCCATCGTGGATGTCACCGAGATGTGTCTCTCTGGGCTTTTGCATACGTGAGCCTGAGACTTGGGGATTGGCATGTTTTGTTTTGTTCTCTTTCCACGGTCTGTACTTTTCCTTATTTGTGCCAGAGGATAGGGGCCCTGGGGCTGCATTCCCAGCGTGAACACGGGAGGCACTGAGGCCCCTCAGCCCGTGTCAGCATGCTGGCCGTGGTGTGGAGGGTCTGTCCACACGTCCGTGACCCATCCACGCTCAGGCTCACGTGCTCAGACGCGTGGCCTTTACAGGGGTCCTGCCTGTGTGCGTAAGAGTCAGTTTGATACCTGGGCAGTAGCCCAAGATCAAGTCTGGGGGGTTTGGGTCTTGGCATAGACCCCCCCCCCCACTTCCTGTGGAAGTTGAACCTCCTGATGGATGCAGGTGAGAGCACCACGTCCTGGCCCTACTGCTCTCGGGGCCCATCCGACGGAGCCGGACCCCCAGGAAGGATCTGGTCCGGAGAGCCCTGGGGGGACTCCTTGGGGGAAACTGCTTAAGTGCCACTTGTCAGCGGCTGGGCGGGACAGGCTGGCCTCTCACTGGTGGGGGTGGCACGTCCCAGTGGCAGGTTCCCCAGGGCACAACCTGCCACACGAGGCCGCCTCCTCTTTAACGTGTTGGGGCCACGTCAGTGAACCCACCGTTCTGGGGCCGGGCAGGTGGGCCGGAGTCAGTGCGGAGGCAGCCATGAGGCTGAGCCCGCCCACCCCTCCTGTGAGGGGAGCACAGTGTGAGGCTGGTCCCCGAGCCCACGGTCTGGCCCCACCAAGGCCAGTGCCCTGTGTGATGGAGAGGCTCCCTGGGGTGCCCTGTCCCCAGCCAAGCACCTGCCCGCTGGTTGTCGAGGTTGCTGTGAGCCAGTGAGTCCTTCCTGCCGTCGGTGCTGGGCACACATCACGTGCTGGGCTCCTTTCGTACCTGGGGGTGGGGGTGGGGACGAGTCCCCCTCAATTTTGTGTTGTGGCAGCGCTGTCCCTCTCTTTCTAGATCTTTGGCCTTGCATGGAGAAGAGTAGGGGTCCAGAGGGATAGGAGGCAGAGGTCCTGGGACAATGTCTGACAGGTGCTTCCTTAGACGGGGGTGGGCAGAGCACGAGGAGGGACTCAGAGGTCTGCGTGCCGGCGGTGGCCTATCCTGGCGGGAGTTTGGGCTGAGTGCTGAGGTCCTGCCTGCTGAGCAGCGAGGCTCCAGGCCCGGCGTTCCCCCACCCAGGGTGCTGTCACTCCCCAGTGCACAGCTGTAGCTCCGTTTCACAGGCAGCACCCCCCACGCCTCTTATTCTGGGTGGCCCTCTGTGGGCTCTACTCCATGGAGGTGTCCTTCGGAACTTCCCCCACCTCTTTGCCGAGGTCAATGTGTCTACTGCCCTGTCCAGTCTGTGGTTGAAGCTTGCTGGCAACTGGGCAGAGGGCCCTAACCCTCAGCGAGGCCCCGGGCACCCCCGGAGGAGCCAGGGCCCCCCTAGGGTGGCACAAGTGCCTTCCGATGGTCTGTTGTGAGGACCTCCCAGACTCCGGAACCGCTGCCCACGGGTGAGGCTCCTCTGTCGGTGGTGGCCGGGAGGCTCTGGGGCCACCTCGCAGCGGAAGACAGGCGTATGCACACAGTCACTGCTCTGATCCCCGTCCCCTCGGCGCGACGGCTTTAAGACAGGGAGGGGCCGCGCCGCCTCAGCTGTGTGTGTGGCCCTGCCGTCGCCCCGCCACCCGAAGGCATCCTGACACAGGGAGAGCTTCACTTGGCCCCGACCCGAGGTGGCGACAGGCCAGGGTGCGAGGCTGCAGGCAGCCAGAGGGCTGTGGGGCCTTGGCACAGGGCAGCTGTGGCCTGAGGGGCACACGTGGGCCACGCGTCCCGACCTGGGGTTGTTCGTGGGCACCGTGCTTTCTCGTCCGGGACTCATGGTGTCTTCTTCTTTATAGGATGAAACTGGTGCCTATCTAATCGACAGAGACCCCACCTACTTTGGGCCCGTGCTGAACTACCTGCGACACGGCAAGCTGGTCATTAACAAAGACCTTGCAGAGGAGGGTACGTCGGGGACAGGGGCCTGGTGGACGGGAGGACCCCTCTGAGCCTGAGCCGCCCTGCGAGGCCCAGGCCCTGTGCACTGGGGCCCGAGCACCCCCGCCCCCCTGCAGAAATCCCAGGTGCCTGCGACCCTCACAGGCCCCGTGGGGCAGCAGGCGCGTCTGCGAGAGATGAGGGGGCTCGCTGCCCCGCCCCCCGTCTCCCTCCAGGAAGCAGGGACTTCCTGAGCGGCTGTAGCTGCGGGGACAGCTTCGGGGTCCCGGGAGGCCACGAGCCCTCACGGCCGCTTCCACTCCAGCGGTCTCGGCCACGCTGGCCATGGGAGCCCCGGGGCCTCCCGTCTCGATGTGCTCTCCCTCCAGGGCACCACTGCGCCCTCAGCTCAGACTCCTGTCCGCGCCCACCCGCTGCATGCGGCCGCAGCCGTTCTCGTGGCCCAAAGTGTCAACGAGGGCCCTGGGAGGTCCAGGGCGCTTTCAGCCCGCCGGCCCGTGGCTCCGGCTGTGACCCGGGCCCCATGAGGAGCGCCCGCCCCGAACCGGGCCTGCTGCTCCTGCACTCACGTCCCCTGCAGCGCCCTTCCTCTGCGCTGCACTGGAGGGGCCCTGCAGTTCCCGGCAAGGCCGTTTCCAGGCTGGCTGCGGGCGAGCGGCGGCCGACCCCTGTGTGCTGCTCCCCTCAGCTCGTG
This sequence comes from Suricata suricatta, assembly GCF_006229205.1. Lineage (NCBI taxonomy): Eukaryota > Metazoa > Chordata > Mammalia > Carnivora > Herpestidae > Suricata > Suricata suricatta. The sequence goes on from NC_043707.1 coordinate 1,985,762, forward strand.
AGGCCCCAGCTCTGGCACACGGCCTGAGGGCACGCCGCCCACCCCGCGCCCACCCTCTGGCTGTGTTTCCTGGGGACCTGGGTGGACCGTGGCCCGAGCCGAGTCCCCGGCTCTGGGCTCCCAGGGCTGCCAGTGCTGGGACACGCCACCCAGAGTGAGGTCCGGCCAGGGTGGATCTTTCGGAATGCCCGTGAGCGATCTTGAAGCCGGGCCTTTTCAATTTGATCTTCAGAATTTCCTGGAGCTTGAGGGACGCCTGGGTGGCTCAGTCAGTTAGGCGTCCAGCTCGTGACTTCAGCTCGGTTGGCGATCCCAGGGTCCCGAGACGGTGCCCACGTCAGCCTCCGCGCGGCCATGGAGCCGGCTTGAGGGTCTCCCTGCCCCTCCCCGGCCCGCGCACGTGCCCACTCTCCCTTCCTCACGAATCAAAGTAAAAGTAAGAGCGTCTCCGGGAGCTTGAGAGCCCCCAGACAGGGGCGGGGCGGGGTGGGGCGGGCGGCGGCCTCCGGGGAGAAAGGCCGTCCCGGGCTGGCCGGGGAGCCGCCGTCTCAGCCAGCCACAGGCTTCCAGCGGAGTGAGCAGACAGGCACCCAGGGCCTCAGACCTGCACGAAGCCCCTTGGCCCCGCCCGGGCCACACATTGAAGGCAGCAGGTGGCCCACGGGCTGTGGAGGGAAGAGAGCGTTCGGCCCAGGCGTGTCCGCTGCAGGGCGCAGAATGCATGCCCGTGTGACTCTGCACCCAGCAGGCCAACGGCAGTGACGCACGCTAGGAGCGTGGGCAGTAAATGTGCCCTCTTCCCTTGATGCTGGGGCGCCCTGCTGGGGGCCAGCAGTGTCTGCACGAAGCCTGAGGGTGGGCTGGGCCGGGCAGCCCGTGGTTCCACGGCAGGACAGGGATGAAACCTCCGTTCCCGGGTCTGGTGAAAATTAGATATTTTTCTCTATTCTAGGTGTGTTGGAGGAAGCGGAATTTTACAATATCACCTCACTAATAAAACTTGTAAAGGACAAGATTAGAGAACGAGACAGCAAAACCTCCCAGGTAAGGCCGGTAGCTCCGTGCCCGCAGCTTCCAAGCCGTGTAGGCACGGCTCACTCCCCTCCCTCCTTGCCGACCAGGGGCAGCCTCTGCGCAGGGCCTCAGGATGGGTGCTGTGCGGTCTTGTCTTTAGTGACCACCCTAGCGCCTCACTGCTTGCTCTCTAGCTGCCGCCTGTGGTGCTGCCGGCTGGTACTGTGGCCTGCACACCGGGCACGTTTATCCAGTCCTGCCCAGCCTACCCTCAGAGCCCTGCCCCGGGGGGAGGGGGTGGGGATGAGCCATGCCACGGAGGATGTAGAGGGGCTGTGTGGACATCTTAGGGAGGCCATTGTAGGCAGGAGCACAGCAAGTGCGAAGGGCCAGTGGCAGATGTGTGCTTCGCCCACTGAGAGGGCTAGTGTGGCCGGGGGGAATGCGGGCTGGGAGCTGGCATTGAGTACAGGGCTAGACAGTGGAGGTTCCGCAGACTTGGCTTTTACCGAGAGAGAAGGGCTCCGTCTGCACTCTGTGTGCCCGCCTGGCAGTGCAGACCCCCTCGTGGGACCCGTGTGCACTCGGCCGGTCAGCAGTGCTGGAGCCGGGCCAGCCACTCTGCTGCCCATTAGGCCGGAGTTGGAAGCCAGCTGTGTCCGGCGTCTTCTGCAGGGGGAGGCGTCGCAGGGTCTGAGGCATTAGTTTGCTGTCACGTCAGCTCCACACGGGCTGGCGGAGCGAGCAGCTCCGGGGGAGGTCGGGGGTTAGGGTCAAGTGGACGCACCTGCGGAGCTGCCTCGATTGTCTGGAGGCTCCGCCTCCCACAGCTGGCAGGCCCCGGGCTAGAGCTCCTGGCTGTTGGGAGATGCTCATTTACAACCTGGCCACTCAGAGTGGCCGGTCCCAGGCCCAGGTGTCCCCAGTCCTCCCTCCTGTGGGAGCCTCTCAGGTGCCGGGACAATGGGAAGTTTCTGAGGAGGTGGCAGGGGACACAGTCACGGGCTCCCTGGTTGTCTCTGGCCATTGGCTGCTGCCTTCCCCTCTCTCCAGCCGTACGGCCCGGCATCTGTCTGCCTCCGTGCCCCCCTATGCTTGGGGGGTGGGGGGAGCCTCTCCTCATAAGGCCTGGGGCCTTGTGACCGCTGCTGGCGTGAGCCGCTGCCTCGCCGGCCCTGTGCTCACCTTCATGTCACGTCCCCCGCCACGCTTCCGCTGTGTGTCATGGCCGCCGCCTCCTGCACGAGGAGCAGGGCCTGGAGGACCAGCCACCGGCGGGCGAGTCCCCGAGCCGCTCTGCGCACCAGAGACTGAGCCTCGGACGCGGCTCAGTGGAGACGGGGCTGGGGGCGGTCCGGGGCCGCTTCACCCGAGGGAGGGCTCGGGTCTGAGCGCCCTGAGCCTCCCCGCCGGGCCTCCCCGCTGCCTGCACCCCCACACCGTGTCCTCGAGCGCCCACGTCCAGCCGAGGGTGCTCATGGGACTTCGGGAACGTGACTCCTTGTATTTTGCAATTTAGAAATAGAAATATTTGGGGAGGCGGATGAGGAAGTGGAAAAACGGCAGCTGTTTGGCCCATTTGTTTTGCTTTGGCGGACGCGTCTGGGGTTGCTTTGCACACGATGACTGGCGCCCGAGAGGTGGAGGAAGCAAGCGGCAGCCTTGCCTGGGTCCCTCGCTTGGGTCCCCCGCTGGGCTGTCCCCAGAATCGGTGCAAGGCCCGACTCGGCCACGACGTGGTCCCCGCAGGTGCCGGTGAAGCACGTGTACCGCGTGCTGCAGTGCCAGGAGGAGGAGCTGACGCAGATGGTGTCCACCATGTCCGACGGCTGGAGGTTCGAGCAGGTGAGCCCCGCCCCCACGCTTCCCCCCCCCCCCCCCCCGGGCCGGCCGCCCCCAGCCTGGCTTCACCGACGTCCTTGGGGCTGCTGGCCCTGGGGGCCAGTCATGAGGAGTCGGGTGGTCTGTGGCTCACTGTCCCTGTGTGTCCTCTGACACCTCAGGGCAGCAGCCCGCGCCCTGTCCTGATTGGACTGGTGTGGGGTGGGGGGGCGGTGCTGTTCCTGGAGCAGAGGCCCCCATCCCCGCTCCCCGCCTCATCCTTTGGGGGGGCCACTCTCTGAGTCTCCATCTGGCGTGTGTGTGTGTGTGTGTGTGTGTGTGTGTGTGTGTGTAAGAGATTGACAGCCTCGCGGCGTGCCGGCCTGGCCCCACCTTCTCGTCCCCTCGAATCTCTCCCCTGAGGGCTGAGCAGAGGGCGGCTTGGGCTCCTGTGGGCTCTGGCTGGCACAGATGCCCTCCTGGTGGGGCTGCTCTGTGGCCCCCAGTCCCCTTCCCGCCTGCGAGGGCAAAGGTGCTGAGTCCGGCCGGCCGTGCCCTCCACTTTTCCTGTGGGGCGCTCTGTCCCTTCATGCAGCTGCAGCCCCCCAGCGGGGCCTCGGGGCACGTCCTGGGTGCCCTCATGTTGGGCGGCACCTTCTCTGCTCACATTCCTGTCGCTCAGGCAGGTCGGGGCTGAGGTTGGGACTTGGGACCCTGCCTGGCCCCCGGTCCCAGGGGGCTCCTGCCTTGCTCACCAGGCTCTCCTGGGGCCTCTGGGAGAGGCCTCTGTCAGTAGCTTGTGTCGGGCGCTGGTTCTGGCCACGGAGCGCAGTCCTGCCCAGGGGGAGGGTGGGAAATGACGGGGTCACCCAGCCTCCCTTCTGATTAGGGCTGTGTCTTTTCTTTGGGTCTTTAGGAACAATGGGTCATACTGTAGAGAGTCCTTAACATGTCACTGACACAGGCGCAGTGTTTGCATTCTTCTGTCTACCTGGGCCCGGCTCTCTGGCCTGGCAGGGCAGCAGGGTGAGCGGCTGGCTCCTGCGGCCACCAGGGCTGCTCTCTGTGTCCCTGAGGATGTTGGAGCGGGTCCTGGCCTGCCCCGTGCTGGGGTTGCAGATGGCTTCCGACCTCATTACACTCACCCCAGAGACCTTGCAGGGTCCCCACTGCCCCTGGTGTCATCCCTCCTGCGCAGCCTAGACAAGGGCCCGAGAGGTGGGGCTGCGGTCACCGGGCCGGACCGCCCTCCCCTGGAGCCCAGGACACAGCCTCCTGCGCAGGCCAGCTTCCTCTCTTCCCTTTGAATCTTTAAAAAGTTTTTTTAAATTTTTTAAATGTTTTTATTTATTTTTGAGACAGAGAGAGACAGAGCATGAGCGGGAAGGGGCAGAGAGAGAGAGAGAGAGAGAGAGAGAGAGAGAGAGAGAGAGACAGAATCTGAAGCAGGCTCCAGGCTCTGAGCTGTCACCACGAGATCATGGCTTGTGCTGAAGTCGGAAGCTTAACTGACTGAGCCACCCAGGCGCCCCTGTATTCCTGTTTTTTTTTTTAACATCTATTTTTGAGAGAGACAGATCATGAGCAGGGGAGGGGCAGAGAGAGGGGGACACACAATTGGAAGCAGGCTCCAGGCTCTGAGCTACCAGCACAGAGCCCACTGTGGGGTTCGAACCCATGAACCACGAGATCATGACCTGAACTGAACTCAGACTGAGCCACCTGGGTGCCCCCTTCCCGTTGAGTCTTACCTGCTTTGCCCACTCTGTGCCTGGAGAAGGCCCCCTTCCCAGTTCTCACCTGCAGAATCCAAGAACCGGCCACTTTCGGTGAGGCATGCTCTACTTCTCAGAAGCAGGAGCAGGAGGCACTTGTGGGGGCCCCGGGCGAGAGCCTGGAGCCCTGAGGGATTGGCCCCACGCCCGGGGCCACCGGTGATCAGCCACGAGGCCAGAACACGGGTCTGAGGGGGGCTCGGAAGAGGCTGGCGTGCCTGTGAGAACATGCGGACCGTGATGGGGCCCCCGGTCCGCAGCTCGGTCTGCACGCAGCGCCTCGCACGCCAAGGTTCTCAGGTGGCAGGACACCTCCCCCACGTGTGGGAGCCGAGAACAGCTTCGGGGCAGCAGGAAGCACCCCATGTGGCCTCGCCCGCTGCCCCCGCGTGTCCCCGGCCCCCCGCGGGGCTGCACCTGGTGCTCCTGCCCGGGAAAGCCTCGCCCTGTTAGGCTCTCTTTGGATTCCTTCTGCGTGTGAAAGCCCACGGGCCTGCAGCGCTCTGGGCGAGGTGGAGCAGGCGGGTTGGCCGGTCACGGGGCCCCCACGGCAGCTGAGCCTGAGGCGGGGGGGGGGGAAGCCCCAGCCTTGTGGCCAGCGTCCCACAGATAGCCCTCCGCCCGTCCCCTGCCTGTAGCAATTTGCACCCTCCTCGGTGAACGGCCTGGCGGGAGGGCGCCCGGGAGCCCACTGTGCCCCGCCGCCCCTGCCCCTGCCCTCCCGGCACAGGCTCCCGCTCCTGTGGGCCCCCGCGGACGCCTGAGGGAGCTGAACGGCCCGGCAGGGATGGACGCGTGTGGCGCGCAGTGGGACGGCGTGTGTGCATGTGCGTGCTGTGTGGATGCCGTGGAACTTCGTCTTCCCTGAGTTCATTAGAAACCTCTCAGCCAAGACCTGTCCCTTAACCTCCCGAGTGCGTGGGTGCCGGCACCGAGTCAGGGTCCCCCTTGCTGCAAGGGCGATGGGTGCTGGCCCGGGGTCCCCCTGCCAGAGGGGAATGGGGGTGGGCGCTGGCCAGGGGTCTCCCTGTCGGCAGGGGAATGGGGGTGGGCGCAGGCCCGGGGTCTCCCTGCCGGCAGGGGAATGGGGGTGGGCGCTGGCCCGGGGTCCCCCTTCCGGCAGGGAGAGTTGGGGGCAGGTGTGCGTTGGTGCTCCGCCCCCATCGTGCCCCTGTCCCGTCCCAGCTGGTCAGCATCGGCTCCTCCTACAACTACGGGAGCGAGGACCAGGCTGAGTTCCTCTGCGTGGTCTCCAAGGAGCTGCACAACTCCCCGTACGGCACAGCCAGCGAGCCCAGCGAGAAAGCCAAGGTGAGTGGCCACAGGCCGGCGGGCGCTGGGCACAGCCACGGACACTGCAGTCCCTGCCTGCGGAGGGGGCCCTTCTCCTTAGGGCCCTGTCGCTTCTGACGGCTCGTGCTGCTGGCCACGCAGGCTGCCTGGCCCGTGCGCCTCGTGCTTGTCGCTCCTCCCGTCGTCCTTGCCTCGTGTCAGAAGCAGAGTCCTGGAAGAAAGGACACGTAGGCCCTGTGGGTCACGGGGTCAAACGAGAGGTCTTTGAACACAGTCTCCCCCTTGAAGCGAGCCCCTGAGCCTCTATGGCCCATGCCCTCTGCCGACCCATCTTCTGATGTGGAGTTGCTTCTGGAAGTTTGTCTTTTAAATGCTGGCGTTGTGGGTTGTTTTCCTGGAGACTTGGGACGTCCGGTGGGAGAACGGGGCCTCCCAAGCAGCACCTGCCTTAACCACCTCCATCCTGGTCTCGGGCCGTGTTCGGCTGGAGGAAACACACGCCCGCGTGTCGCTGTGGCCCGGCCCCTCGAGAGCTCTCACCGGCTCCCTCTTCTGCCCGCCGAGGCGGCCACTTCGGCCAGGGCAGATGCCAGGCCAGCCACGCTGTTAGTTTGCAGGACAGCAGCACAGTGCGGAGCCGCAGCCGGCCTTGCCCAGAGGGGGCAGGTCCTAGCGGCGTCTTCCCTGGGTTCGTTCCTGGGGTCATTGACTCCAGGTGCTCTGTTCTTGGCAGAGCCTGCAGCCAGCCTGGGGTGGCGGCCACAGGGGTGGGGGAGGCTGTGGGCGCACCCCTGGTGAGTGTAGGAAAGGGCTGCAGTGCGGGGCTCTGGAGGCCTCCTCAGACTCCTGGCCTGGGTGGACTCTGGTCGAGATCGCCACTGGCCCAGAACTGCCCTGTGACCCTTTCAGGGTCCTCTAGGGAGGCGTGGGCCCAGGAACAGACAGCAGAGCGTCCATGAGCGTGTTGGCCTTCCCAAGGTGGCCATCTCCGGGGGGTTCTAGCCACCTTGGTCATCACAGCATGAAGTCTGTGTCTTCACGACGGGGTGACTGTCAGGGATGCGGGGCGCCCAGAGGGAGGGCTCCTGTCCCCGGCCTGGCCTCCAGCCCAGAGCTCGTGTGTGGGGTCCAGGGCAGCACCCCCGTGGCACTGGGCCTGCGACGCGCCGCCCGTGGCGTCTGGGGTGGAAGGCAGCCCCTGCCTCATGAGGAGACAGAGTCCTTGTGCAAGCTGTTCGTTTTTAGAAGGGCTTATTTCTGAACTTTAAAGTTTTTGTGGCTGAGCGTCATCGGGGCGGCCGCCTGTGCTCATTCCCCTTGGGTGGGTCTTCAGCTGCAGAAAGGCCAGGTCTGTGCTCTGAGGAAGCTCCAGGCGTGACCCCAGATCCCTTTGCTTTTGAAAACGTGGCCCTATTTTTCTCTCCAAAAATACCTTGCTCTGAAGCGTGGCAGCCACAGGGACTTCTAAACGGGGGCAGCGGCGGGAGCTCCCCAGGAGGTGGAATCATGGTTGGGGCCTCGGGAAAGCCGTGGAAAACCACTGGGGCCAGCCCGGTGGCAGTGGTGCTGCACGTCCTGTGGGTGAGAGGCAGGCAGGGGCCCAGTGACCCCAGGCTCAAGGGCTTCGCCGGCTGACAGTCCGACATTGCTGGAGGGGCTTGGGGAGCTCGCTGGCGGCAGGGACCCGCGGGAAGTGCGAGGACGGGGGGGGGGGGGGGGGGGGGGGGGGGGGGGGGGGGGGGGGGGGGGGGGGGGGGGGCCAAAGCCCGGAGCCCCGTCGCACACAGAGCTCCCTCCTGGAGTTGTGGTCTCGGGACCCGCGGTGGCACTCGGAGCACTGCCCGCCGCGGCGTCCCCGCCTGTGTCCAGAGGTGCTCCTGGTCTCAGTGAACTAGACGCGATCGGTTGACAGTTGATCAGGGACAGGTCGCCCACTGGCCTGATCGCAGTCCTCAGCCACCTGGCCAACTGCCTTACCGTGGTCATGTTCCTAGACTGTCACGTCCTCTCCAGAGCCCGTGGCACAGGCCAGACCTCGAGTGGGCAAGAGTCAGGTCCTGACGAAGGAGGGAGGGAAGACTCTGGAGCTTCGGGAGTGCCAGGCCCAGGGACAGTGGGCCCTGTGGTCTTCTCCGTGACATGTCTGGGCGTGTGGGTTCGGGGCCCAGGACCACCCCCGACACAGGGCGGGTCCGCCTGCGTCACCACCCGGCACCGTGGGAGCTCCTGACCCCCAGCGCCCACCCTTGCTGCTGCCCCGGGTGGGCCTCCCCCAGCCGCCCCCCCACCGCACCCTGCTCTGACGGCGCCCTCTCTTCTTCTCCCCTGCCGCCTGCCGCGTGCCGAGCCAGAGTGACGACGAGGAGACGGGTCCCGATGGGGACGACTCAGGTTAAGTGTAAATGTCACGGTGAGCTCTGTCACCCTTGAAACCGACCAGTCACTTTAGTCTCCTTGACCCCACCCCTTCCTCCGCAGCATTTTCCCCATACCTGTAGTTGACCGAGAACCCTCCACGCTAGACGCTGACTGTGTAGTTCTCCAGTGGAGCCTGTTTCCTTTAGGACGTCTGCATGGGTAGCACTGGGACCTGGGCTGGGGTGCCCGAGAGCCCTGTGTGTCAGGCTTGGAAGGACCTCCTCACTGTGGGGGTCACCGGGTCAAGGACGTGGGCCGCCTGCTCCTGTCACTCTGCCGTGGGCTCAGGGCCACAGAGACAGGGCTGCGCCTTAGTGGGCAGACCTCAGACAAGGGATGCTGCTAGAGCAGAGTCTCTGATGATCTCTCTGTTTGTCCCATGATGAAGGGTCCTCGGTCCCCAGCTGCTCCCCACGCCCCAGAGTCTCCTGGCCTCTTCCCCCTGCCCAGGTCTAGAACCCAGCTGTGCTGGCCACTGGCAGGAGCCGTCTGCTCTGTGCCCCCATCTTGAACTTAGGAAGTCGCCTAGAGAGGGCAGCCAGGTGTCATCCACGGGACTCCCCTGCTCCCTCCAGGGCCCCCAGGCTTGGGCCAAGCCACACAGGTGGGGGCCGGTCAGCCTCTGCCCTGGGAAGAGCTCGGGACAGGCGTGCAGCCAGCCGAGCCCTGGAAGGGGGGCTCTCCGGCCACGAGAGGTCTGGACTGGGGATCACGAACTAAGAGTGGCATTTACGTGTGTAGTGATGATATATAAGTACACGTCCCGGTGTTGCCTCTCGACCCACCCATCCTTAAATATTTGTTTGGTTCTTGAAGAAGTTTGTGAGCTCTGGTCTGGGCCAGCGCCGCCCGGGAGACCTGTGGTGTGAGTCTTCTCTGGACCTTCAGAGTCGCCAGCAGTCACACCGAGAAAGTCCAAAGAAACGTGACTCTGTGCTAACGCTGTTCATTCAGTCCGTGCAGAACCTCAGAAATCGTGGAGAGACTGCTTTCGTCCCTCGAAGTCTCCCTAGCGTGTAGCGTGTGCTCGTGGCCCTGGTCGGGCGCAGCAGCCAGGTGGGCGGTGGGCTCCGGAATCTGCCTGGCCAGGGGCCGGGGGGCCCTGGGGGGCCACAGCTGGTGTCTGTGCTTGCCCCAGGTGCGAGCCCGTGCTGGTGGCCTGCCTGCGACTGTCCCAGGTCCTGGGAGGGGTTTTCGGCTTTGTTAGGACATGGCTGTTGGGCCTCGCTCTGGGGGGGCAGCCCCTCCTGCGCTGTCACCTTGCTCTGGGCCACGTTCCGGTGGCAGGGGCTCTGTCCTTTCTGCTGTGATCTGAGACACTCCGTCTCTGCTGCTGGGCTCCCTCAAAGTGAGGGCGCCTCTGTGCCCTGCGGGCGCCCCCTGATGCCAGCTTGCCCCGCAGACAGCAGAGGGGCTGGGGCTGGGGCCAGCACCCTGGGGACAGAAGGCACCTGCGAGGGGACGCTTCAGTGCGTGTGATCACCCTGGGACACCTCGCACCGCGTCCCTCTGACGGGGGCCGTCTGGGCTGAGGAGGGACGTTCGGTCTGGGGCGCCGCTCCCCCATCACAGCAGAAGGGGCACCGTACAGGGAGCAGGGCGGGGGCCCGGGTAGGGGGCCCGGTGGGCCAGCGAGCACGAGAGCATGCATCCTGGGTGTTTGGAGCCCTTAGAGGCATGGTGGGTCCAGGGACTGGCAGGGGCGTTTGGGCACCAGGGCACAGGCTGGAGTGACCCTCAAGAATGTGTGCCTCTTGAGTGGTTGCGGACAACCACTCGGTGAATGAGGGTGCCTGGTGTCCCCATTCCTGTGGCCACACCACTCTGGACAGTCACCCTGGCCTTTGAGGGCGAGGCAGTGAGCCTCTTTGTGGCCAGAGCGTCCATGGGGGCCCTGGGTGGTGCACTCCCGGGACGCCTCCCAGCTTGTGCCTGGCTCCGGGGCGCAGAAACCGTGTCCTCAGAGCCGGGTCTGGCTAAGCTCTGGAACGTGAGCGGAAGAGGCCTCCAGGAGGCTAGTCACACACTGCCCGTGGCGCGGGCCGTCTCCGGCGCCCGCCTTGGCTGGCCTGGGCCAGGCTGGGCCTCGGGGCGTCTCTCCCGCTCACCTGGCGCTTAGCAGCCGGACTGCGTGTACTGATGGAAGCCACGGGAGCTGCCAGCTCTGAAGCCCTCCCCTGGGGACACGGGGCAGTCCCTTCCCCAGCCTGGTCTGCATGGGGTTCGGGTCTGCCAGTGCTCGGGACTGTCCCCAGGTGGCTCCAGGCTGTGAGAAGTCCCCAGCCTGGTTGGGGGTGGATGGGATGCAGAGGTGCCAGCGCTGAGGGAGGCTGGGGCCTTGCTCCGTCCCTGAGATGCCGGGAAGTGACAGAGACAGAGACAGGCGTGGCGGAGGAGCAGTGGCTCTGCAGGGCTGCAGCAAGGAGGGGCCGGCACCCTGGAGGTATGCAGTCCAGTCACAGGGAGGCCAGCGCGCCGTGAAGCAAAACGTGAGCCCTGCCAGGCCGCCTGCAGCGTGAACTGGTGGGGGGGGGGGTTGGGGTGGCCCTGGGGACTGTGTGACTGGTGCGGGGTTGAGGGGAAGTGGTTTGTGATGGAACACGGAAGGAGGAGGAGGAGGAGCAGGTTATCGGGGGACCAGTGGTACCGGGTCACACCCAGGACTTAGCTAGTCTGGACACTGGGAACTGGGTGCCTATCCCACGAGCCCTAGCACCCTCGGAGAGAGGAGGGGTGGCTATCAGGGGACCTCTGGGCCATTGAGAAGAAGCCACTGGTGTGGGAGGTGGGGCACACATGTCTTCTGTGGGCCAGGACAGAGAGCCAGAATGCCGCTGGAGAGGGCCAGAGGTGTGGGAGGCGGCCCTCGCAGCGGGCTGTCCGGCCTTTCTCTGCCCCTGACCTGCGCACTGGGCCCCTGGGCCCCCCAGGGATGGACTCGGGCTCCTGGGCCCTGCTTCTGGTAAAGGGGCTTTGTTTGCTTCGGGGCCTCGTGGCTCCCAGCTGGCCGCAGGCCGCAGCCTGGTCCGACGCCTGGGTCTTTATTCTCTGTGTTTGGCGTTTGCAGATTTTGCAAGAACGGGGTTCAAGGATGTGAGAAGCATAGTGTTGACAGCTGAAGAAACATTTTGTCTTTCCCAAGATGCAACGGTCTGCCGTGCTGTGGAAGCTGGGCCGCGGGAAGAAACCTGCTTTTGACAATTTCTCTGGAGGTCTGGGCGCGGGTCCTTGTCTGGCTCGGAGGTGGGTGGGGAGAGACGGGGCCAGCTGCCCCAGGCCCGGCGCCCCCGCCCGGAGGAGGCGTCCCTCGTGCTGCCTGGGCCCGAGGCAGGCGGCTTCCCGCCTCATCACCGAAGAGCATTCAAAGGACAGCGTTCTTGGTGCTACATATTCAGTCTGTAACGGAGCCTGGGCCTTGCTGGTCGGAAGCCGCTGCAGCGCCGGGGCCCCAGGCCCTGGGTGCCCGCCGGTCACCCACATGCGCACCAGGCCCTGGGCCTCGGTTCGCGGAGTCTGCCCTGCCTACCAGGCATGAGCGGTTGGCATTCTTGCAGCCCCAGCGGCTCCTGAGAGGGGCGGCCTCTGCGTGTTCACTACTTCCCGGGCCTCCTTCAGAGCCAGGCTCCCCCAGCCTGACCCCGCCTGGGACACTCGAGGCTTCTCCGTTTGTGTTTTCCAGGCGAGAGAACTTTGCACCCCTTCTTCCCCAGTGTGGATGGACAACCCAGCGTTTTTACTTGTTAGAAATGCCTAAAAGTGTTGCTGCATTTTGGACCGATCTGCTAAGTCGTTCAAAGGGAAGTGGAAGTTCGTCTCGTGCGGCCCGCCCGCAGGCTTGTGGGGCAGCCGTGGCCCGTCAGTGCCTTTGTCTCGCCTGGGATGGAGGCCGGGGCGGGAGGCCTGTCCCCCTGGCTTCCGGAGCGGAAACTCCGGCTCACACTGAAAATTGGATGTTTACAGTGCATCACAAATCCCTCTCTTGCCGGCTCTCGTTTTCTTTGTATAACTATGCAGTTCTCTGTTCCTGGGGTGTTTCTGGGGTGATCGAGACTTCACACCACCCGCACGGGCTCTGCCCACATGACCTGACGTTGGAGCCACTAGAATCCCCGTAGGAGCCGCTGCTCGCATGCTCGGCCGTGGGGGCTGTCGGGGCGCCGGGGGGCCCGGCTCGGGCGGGCGGCTCTCGCCTTCCTGGCCAGGGGGGCTGTGCCCACTGACCACTGCTGGGTGGGCGGAGGCTCTGACATGCTCCGTTTCCAATGCTTCCGGAGGCTTCTTGCCTGTGCCCTCTCCTTCTTTGCCAATAACCTGATTAACCTAGTTCCCCAGCACCCAGGACATACCTCCTCGTCGTAAGGTCTCCTGTACGTTGTTAACTGTTTGCTTCAACCATTTATAGCATCCTTTCTGGAGGGCACGTTTAGGTCCTCGTGACCTGCCCTCCCGGTGAGCCCTGGGGAGGAGGGCAGCCCCTTAGTGGCCTTGGGGTGAACCTGTGGGGCCCTGCTGGCCACTTAGCGTCGTTTGATTTGTGACCTTGACATAATAGGCTTGTTGTTTTTTAATTTAAAGATATTAAGACTTAATTCACTAAAATTTATTCTAAGGGGATATTTATACTTTTATACTTTTTTAGGTATCCGTATTTTATCAGCTTACAGCCTGAGTTTCCCCTAAAATAGCAAATAAAATTGTGTATTTATGAATGAGCAGAACAGCTGTTAGTGTCTTCAAGTGCATAGAGAAGCGGCTGCTGCTGCGGAAACGCTGCCCTGGGCTCCTGGCCACCGGGACGCAGTCGCTGGGCAGGGCGGAGCCACGGGAGCTGGTGGCCCAGGGAGGGCCCAGCGGGGGCCAGGGCCGGCACAGCAGAGCAGCGCACGCCCCGTCTCCCACCTCGGCCAGGCCAGCCCCAGCCACCTCCCCACCTCTTACTGGCGTCATGCCCCATTTCCCTGGACCGGAAATCATCTTCCAGTGACATTTTTAAGGCACTGAATCCTCGAGGCGTTGGGTGTGTCCACCTGTCTTGTCTCTCACCCTGGCCCCAAGCACTAGCTGCCTGGAAACTTCTCTGCATCCGTGGGCACCTCCCGCCAGCCTGCAGCTGCTCTGGCTCCCTCTGGTGGCCCCGGGCTGCCCTCCACACTTGGGAAATTCTCACCACTGTGTCCCTGCAGCGCCGCCCCCTGAGCTGGGGTCCCTTTGGTCCCACAGTCCTGGAGCCTTATCTGAGCGTCCGTCCTGCTTCCAGGCTTGCTGCTGGCCTGGACAGGGGTCCCAGGGTCCTGGGGTTTGTCTTGCCGGCCCAGGCTGGGGAATGGGACCTGCTTGCCCTGGGGGTGAACTCTGGGGGGCCTGAACTCTCCAGTGCTCAGTGCACAACTGGGGGTGCATGGGGCAGGACTCGATTTTGCCTGTGCGAGTTTTCTCTCTGCACAGAGCAAACTTGGCATCTCCTAGCTCTCTGAGGACGACAGAGGACCTGAACGTGTCTCCAGGTCCCTCTGCCAGGACCTTGTGTCATCCCCATCAAAGCCCTGAGCTTGTCTCCTGTCCAGGCGAAGGACTGGACAGGAGACAGCTACCCAGCCCTGGTCATGAACCTGAGGGCCCTGATCGGGCCACCGGGCAGGCAGGAGGCCCTGCCTCAGGAACCTGGTGCTGTGGGCACAGCCCACCCGCCGTGGGGGCGGGGGAGGGCAAGGCACGGCTCTCTGGCAGCCAGCCCTGTAGCTCCAGGAGGCCAGCAGGCCTGGAGTGTGCAGCTGCTGGGCCCCCAGGCAGAACCTTCTGGGGCACCACACCAACTGATCACTTCACTGTGCTTCTCCACCCAGCAGGTCTTTCTGGCTTCTATCCTCCCCAGAGCTGGAGACGGTGGCTGGCTGGTGCCCCATCGCCCACGGACTGAGGCACAGGGCTGAGCCTGAGGTGCAGCTGTGTGTCCGTCCTGAGGACACTGTGCCCTCAGGGGCTGCCAGGTGCCAAGGTCCCGATGTGGCCGTGAGAGGCAGACAGCTCAGCCCCAGCCCCGCCACCATGCACCGGGCCACGCCCCCGGAGACAGCCAGCACTCGCCGCACAGCCCCTGGGGGGGGAGGGAATCGGGCCCTGGCTCTGGGGGCTTGGATATGCAAAAACACCCCTTCCTTCCTCCTCCATGCACCCTGCCTGCCCTGCTTTCTGAGCACCTGAACCCTGGGTGGGCCCCGACCCCTGCACACGTCCTCCAGGGCCTGGGGCTCAGCCCGAGTGCAGAGCCACATGGTGACCTCAGGGCCATGGGCCTTCCGTCATGCGTGCAGGGGCGTGGATCTCCATGCCCGGCCGCAGCCCCAGGAGGCTTGTCTGGCCCCGTCCTCACTGTGCTGCCTCAAGGTGGGTATTTCATTGTAGGGACTGGCCCTGGCCTGGGTGGGGGTACAGGCTCTGGGTCGGTGCCAGCCACTCTCTGAGGCGTGCCACTGTGCGTCCTCCGGCAGATGGCTCTGAGGCACGGCTTGGCAGCAACATGGCGGGTTGTGAGGGTAGGAGAGGGACCCTGACAGCGGGCAGGTTTTCTGGGTGTGACCTGCAGAAAACAACTTGACTCTCCCCTTAAACCCCTCCTCTCTGCCAGTGTTTTCTCTGCCACTCTCTTGAATGTCTGCCTCAGGCCGGGTGGGCCAGAGGGCGGGGACTGTGCCCTAGGGTCACATGCTGGCCACTCTCCCAGCCGGGATCCCCCAGACTCACCCTCCCAAACCCAGCTTGGGGGGTGGTCACAGGGGCCTAGGCCATCCTGGCATTTGTGCCCCTCCTCCCTGGTAGCCCCAGAGGATCCTGGCCACGCCCTGCCCTGTAGCAGAGCTGGAACAGCCCGAGAGGAGCCCGAGAGGAGGGAGCCGGCCCTTGCTGTGCACACTCTCCTCCTGGCCGCGGCAGAGGGCCTCCGGAGACCAGGGGACTTCGGAGCTCCACCCCCAGCTGCACCCTGCACAGGGCCTCAGGCTTTTTCTGCCCCCAGAGTGGGGTGGTGGGCTCACCCAGGCCTCTCTCTAAGGCTGCCGGATGCAGGCCAGCCCCTGCCTCAGCCAGGACGACCCAGAGCGTGTCCCTAGGGCCGCCCTCAGGACACCTACAGCCTGACTCCCCACCCCCGCTGGGACCTCTGCACCTGCTGCTCCTGCCCGAGGGACGTGGAGCCCATCTGCTCTGGAAAAGGAGCTCGCAAGGGGCCTGCTCCCTAGAGGGCCACTGAGCAGACAGCAGGGAGGTGGGGCCCGTGTGAGCCCTGCCAGCGACCCCCCTCCCGGCCCTTCCTGCCGCGCCGCGGGTTCACGCGGAAGTGGAGCACAGAAGGGGGATGGTATTTGTTCCCATTCGGTCCCCGCAGCCAGTCCACAGCAGGTGCTTGCTAAGTGCCTATTGATTCATTCCATAAATATCCAGGTCTGCTTTCTTCCCGGCACCAGGCCCAGGCAAGCCGTCCCTGTGTGTGCACCAGCGAGTGTGTGCGCATGCACGTGCGTGGGTGTGTGCACGTGTGTGCACAGGGCCGCAGGACACGGCCCTGCCTTCCTAGGAGTCCTGTTCAGCTGGAAGGCGCCGAGCCCACAGGCAAGTCCAGGTACCTTTCAGGAATCGGCCCGTGTGAGGGAGCTGCCCGTCTGGCTCCCGGGGGCCTGCTGTGGACGCACCTGGGCCAGGCTGCTGACTTCGGGCCGAGGTCTCCCCAGGGCAGCCTTGGGCAGGCCTGGGCAGGGTTGGAGCCAGCTGGGGACCCAAGCTCTGGAGACCTTTTGTGCTGGATTCCTGGTGGTGACAGGCCACAGGAGGGCAGCCAGGAAGGAGGGGCGGGCTGCAGATCCCGGGGGGGGGGCGGGGGGGGAGGCTGGTGAGGGGTTCTAGCTCACTTCTGAGTTCCCGGGAATCCTGCACAAAACCGCTGACAACCCCAGGTAGTGTGGCCTGAACCCTGGCTCCTGCAGGAGGAAGGGGGTGGGGCCTGGCCCGGGCTTGGGCAGCAGGCCCTGGGCTGACGTCCCTGCCCTGGAGGGACCAGGCCTCCCTGGTGTGACACCTGGCACAGCTCTGACTACCCTTGCAGTGTGTGGACTTGGGGTGATTCAGACACAGGCAGTGGGGGGCTGTGATCTCCAGAGGCCCACATAGCCGTCCTCCTTTAGGATCCTCCACTGGGCCCCCATTTTTCCTGCTGGTATCTGTTGCTGCCCCTAGGGGTGCCCCTCAGTGGTCCCCGTGGTGAGGACCACATTGGCAAAGACACTGAGGCAGGGGTGGGCACAGGGGAGCCACCTGTGAGGGGGTCCAGGGAGAGGTGACCCATCTGCCTCCCCTGAGGGCCACAGGGCAGCTGGTACTGAGCTCAGGTTTTGTTTTTATTGAAGGATGAACATAAATTAAAAAATTACTGGCCATTTGACAGAAAGGAATGGGAGCGCTATTTACAAATGTACACCATGGGCCCCAGGGCTCAGAGGAGGGTGAGCAGGGCCACGAGGGCCAAGAGGGCTGCACGGGCCGCCAGGCGGGGCGCAGAGCTCTGAGTGGGGGGCTGCGGGCCCCGGGGCCCCCGCTTCTGGCCACCCGACCTAGCCTGTTGGAACTGTAATTCTGGGATGATCCGATGGATCCAGTTGTGGTGGGAGGTGACCCGGATGTAGACGCCTGGGCGGTTCCGGCGGGCGCAGCCCTCACCCCAGCTGATCACTCCAGCCTGCAGCCACGACTGGCCCACCAGGCACACCAGCGGCCCACCCGAGTCGCCCTGCGAGGGAAGCAGAGGCCTCGCTAGAGCCGTCAGTGGCCCAGAGAGCCGGCCTCTGCAGGTGCGTGGGCACACTGCTCCCTGTGCCCTCCTCAGCTCCTGCAGGAGTCCCTGCCCAGCAGCCCACCCCCGCTACCCGCTGGCTGGCTCCTCCCTGGATCGCCTCACATGCCCATTTCTCTAGAGCCCCCAGACTACCTGCCCTGATTTCACCGTGGAGGGGCTTGGTCAAAGTGCAGGTTCCTGGGCCCTACCGCAGACCCATAGACAGACTGTGCTGGGTGGGGTCCCACGGCTGGGATCCCAGGCTCTGGACTGGACCATGGCCCACCAACTGGGGACCTCCTCATCCCAGCCAGGCTGCCTCCCAGATGGGCCTAGGGAGCAGGGCTCAGCCTCTGGCACAGCCCACCCCGGCCCCTACCTTGCAGGCGTCCTTCTTGCCCTCGGCAAAGCCGGCACACAGCATGTCATCCTTGATGGTTTTGGGCTGGAAGCCGAACTCGGCATCCTTGCTCTAGAGCAGGTTGCACCTGGGTGTGTCGATGATGGGCACAGCGAGCTTCTGCAGGACCCGAGGGTTGGGCAGGCGGTCTGGGGAGGGGCGAACCAGCCTGCGGTTCAGTGCTCCATCTTACCCAGGACCTCATGGCCCCTGGGCTCTTTCTGTCCCCCTTCTCCCCACACCCCATGGCTCCTTCTGAGTTTGCCGATGCTTTCCCTTATCCCCTCCGCCCATTTCAGGAGAGATCCACGTGTACCACTATCGACAGAACGTCTCCGCCCCCTCCCGGCTCTGCCCATTACCTTCTTCACTGGGGCTGCCCCAGCCGGTGACCCAGCAGTTCATGCCCGCCTCAAAGACGACCGAGGGGTCAGGCAGGCACACGGGGAGGATGTGACTGGTGAAGGTCACAGGGGCTTCCAGCTCCACCAGGGCCACGTCAGCACTGGAGGCCATGCCCTGGTACAGGGGGTTCCTCTCCACCCTCTTCACCCGGGCGTACACAGCGTGGGGCCCTGGCCTCACCAGCTGCCTCACCCCAAGCAGGACCTGGTACAGGGATGTCTCAGACGTGCTGGTGGGAAAGACAGAGCCGGTGTGAGACCACCCTCTAGGGCTTAAAAGATGGGGGAAGCTTAATAGGATCGAAATAGGAGCTGGGGTTGTTTGTCCGCCAGCAGATCCCTCCCTCGTGGCCCTCCCCAGTGCCTGACCACTGGGCAGTGTCTTCATCTCCAGGGGGACGTGCAGGGACGTGTGGGGCTAAGGGTGTAGAAGCTGAAGCAGCTTTAATTCCCAGCTCCACCCTTGGCCAGCCAGATGACCTTGGGCAGGGAACCTAGCAAGTTCTCTGTGACTCAGTTTCCTCATCTGTGAAATGGGGCCAGTAACAGTCTCTACCCGAAAGGGTGAAAAGAGATGCAACCCACAAGGCGCAGCTGGGGGCTGGCCTGGCCCTGCCTGTGAGCCTTGAGCAAGCAGCCTACCACCTACTCCGACCGAGCCCACGTTTCTGAATGTAGGATGCAAGGCTGTAAAAGAATTTCAGCCCTGCGGTGAGGCAAGAGCCGAGACGCTCGGGAAGCCCTGAAGGTCCAGGGCCAGATGGCTCCTAGGAGGGTGGTATGGGTCACCTCAGGCTGAGGAGGAGAAAGGGACATTCTCCCAACAGCGGGCTCATCTGTAAACCGGAACCCCCCGTCGAAAGGGGAGTGTCCTGGATTGGAGGTGTGGAAGGGGGACATGGAGGAGGCATACGATGTGGGATGAGGACGGCCCTGGGCCTGGCAAAGCGCCTCACTAGCGACACCAGCGGTGGGGGAGTGGACCCCTCCCGACAGGACTGCCGGGCGCCGCCGCCGGGGAGGGCGGGCCGTCGGCGCTGTCCGAGGTGCTGGAGCCCCGGCGGCGCTGGGCGCGGAAAACTGGGGGGCCGGCTGACTCACTTGGAAAAGCAGTGCGCGGCGGTGAGGACCCATCGCTCTGTGATGAGGCTGCCCCCGCAGAAGTGGCTTCCGTTGCGCTGGATGCTGACCTGCCAGGGCCACTCGCCTTCCAGGGCGTCCTGGCCACCCACCATCCGGTTCAGCATCCTCGGGCGCCCACAGACTAGGGGACAAGGCCAGGGTGGTGCTCGCTGGGGACCCTTCCATCGGCTGTGGTTCCCAATCCCCACCCTACACTCTGTCTTCCACCTTCTTTCCCCTGGACCCACTCTGAGACCTCAGGCAGGTCAGGGGCATGGGTGCCCGGTCAGCCTCTGACACAGGCAGACCAGATGTGGTAAAGTGCCCCTGCTCTCCATCTCTCAAACAGTGACGTCAGACCGACCTCTCTGGTCGTGAGACGCGGAGAGGGTTCAAATAACACAGGAAGGTCTCACCCCACGGCCTGGCAAATGGGCTCCCGGAAGGACAGCAGGTGTTGGAAGGGCCCCACACAGGGAAACAACCCTGGGGGCTCTGCTACTGCTGTAGCAGAATGCTCTTCAGACTGTGTTCTAGGGTTCTTTGCTCTCACTTTTCCCCTGACACCCTTCTCTGTGTGCCTCCGCGGGTCCCTGTGCCCGTCAGACCCTCCACTCCTGCTGTGGCTCTAACCCTCCTGAACTATAGCCTCCCCTTACTTTGGGATTCCCCGTGCCCCCACCCGCTGATTCTGGGTCTCCTGGGGGGTGAAGGGGTGTGGGGGAGGGGGCTCTGGCCAGTCTTGGCAGCTCTCGGGAAAGCGCCTGCTCCTGTCCCCCCATCCAGGGGCCTAGAGTGCTTACCGCTTGATGCCTCGGCCCCCTGAGTCCCTGTAGGGGAGAAAAAAGGGGGTGATCAGCCAACTTTGTCAAAGCCAAGGTCTGCTTCTCCGCTTCCCACCTCCTCTGCTCCACACCCAGCCTCCTGAGGACACAGAAGGCCAGTCCACGGGAAACCTGGCGAGAAAGGCCCGGGGCCCCGCCATGTTTGCAGGCCCAGAGGGTATGTGCAAGGACAGACAACGCCTTGCCACACAGGAGCCAACTGGGGGAGATGCCAGGGAGGGGCCCCCCCCACCATGGCTTGGCTCTGCTGCTTGGGGCTAGGATGGCTTCCTTTCTTGTCCTCCAGGTTGATCTCTCCACACCCTACACCTGTCCCTGTCTGGAAGCTTCCCCCTGGAGCAGGCTGGAGCTGTGGCCTTCAAACCCATGGAGGGCTGCAGTATGAGCCCACCCACACTGTCCACACAGGTGTCTGTGGTCCTAGGGGAGTAGAGGAAAGCCAGCTGGTAGCAACATGGGTCAGTCCCCCCAAGATTCCAGACCCTCAAGAAGTGAACACCCCCTCGTGTGTGCACTTGGAGCCTAAGACCCCTGTGGGGCCACTTCCCACCCCCATCCCCCCAGGTGAGGGGACCAGCAGAGGGATCAGTCTTTCTGGGGGCCCATCTCCCCATGATCTGTCACCCGCTGTGTCTCTGGACACAGGCATAGAGCCCACTACTCGGCCTTTAAGGGAACCTCACCCCAGACTTGAGACCCCCAGAAATGCCTGCCAGTCTCCCAGCATCCCTGGCGTATCTGCTTCCCTGGGGACGAGAGCTGGGGTGGGGGGCTCAGGACCTCTCACCACCTCAGTCCTCAGCGTTTTCCCTGTGCCCCAACCCCTTTAGGGACTAGAGGGTGTGGCAGCTGCTGTTGCTCACACTGACCCTTTGACCAGAAGAGGTAGCCAGTCCCATGGAGGGAGGGGCTACAGGGGCAGGCAGTGGTTGTGACCCTGGGGGCTTTTACAAGGACCCGGACTCCAGTCTGAGGGGGCACTCCCCAGTGTGGGGATGAGGCTTGGCGGATGAAGCATTGACGGGGGTGGGGGGAAGGCGGGGGTGGGGAGGGGGCTGTGCCTGGGGCAGGAGGAGGTGGATGCTGGCGGCCTGACCAGGCACAGGCAGGAGTGCGGGGCAAGTGCGGTGCCTGGCCAGGCGGTGGTGGGAACTGGAAGCCTGCCAGGACCTTCCGCTCAGCGATTGTGTTAACAGGTGCCCTTGTAGGATGCAGACGCCCCCTGGGAAGCCCCCTCACCCATATTATAACCAGCGAATTAGGCAACACCTGACCCGCTGCTCTTCCTAAGCCCTGATGGCAGGACCTCCCATTCACCCCTGTCCTCATGGGCACCAACGTTCCTTCAGGCTCATTCCCTCCCTGGAGTTTTCCAGGGTCTTCTGGTTCTCCCCACAGTCAGCCCCCTTCCCATACATGCCGATGGATCCATGGTCCACACCCAGGATCAAGTGCGCACTCGTGTGCCCCGACGGACGCCCTCTTCTCCCACTGCAGGCTTCTGCAGCTCAATGCAACTGCTTCTCATACAGTCTGAGCCTTCTGACCTCTGAGTGCTTGCTAAGCCCTTTCCCCCTCGTCCAAATCCTACAGGTCCTGATCCAGATCAAGGCCTAAGGGAAACGCCGCTTCCTCCAGGCAGCCCTCCATACTTATACCATCTGTCCAGGAAGCCTGGCGCCTGCTCCGGAGCTGCTCCTCCTCCCTCGGGGTCACACAGAGCTCTGCCCACCTCACCGCGGAGGTGGGAGGCGGTATCGTCTCATCTCCCCTTTGGGCCCAGGAGCTCAGTCCAGACAGAACCCCCATCCAGGGGGCCTGAGCTCCGGGAATGTATCGAGGGACAGAAGAACAGCTGTGGGGGCAGGGCTGACCCAGGAAGGGGTATTGTGAAGACCTGGGCTCTGCAGTGTGGGTGCCCTGTCCGGGGCTGGATGCGCCACCCAGGGGCGTCTGGCTCCTCATGTGGGCCCAGGGTCCCCAGGCTCCCGTAGCTGGTTGGGGCTCAGCTGGTGGGGATGGGAGAGACCTGAGGTTCTAGGAGGTTGGGGAGTGAGGATGGCGTGGAAAGAGCCCACAACTCCTGGCCACAGCTGTTTGTGAGCCAGATGCAGGCTGCTGTTTCCACTTTGGCAATGACTGTGATTACTCAGCCCATTAGGAGCAATCACGGCATTACACCCGTACTGGAGATGGGCTCCCTCCGAGAACATTGTTACCCTTGTACCAGGAAGTCAGGAGGCAGCAGCCAGACAGTGAGGGTTGCCCACTTGGAGCCCGGGGAGACTGGGACTACCCCACCGAAGTGCCACCCTGGCACTGACCCTCTCTGCCCCACCCTGCCACCTATGACCGCCTGTAGGAAGCTTGGAGCCCCAACTGAGTTGCACCTGGGATGACCCGGCCCAGCCCTGGGAGGTGAATTCAGGACAGGGAAGTGAGTTGTCATGAGCCGGCTGGGCTAGCCCAGGAATGCGGGAGGGTCTCCCTGGCAGGGAGCAGCCCAGTGCCCTGTGGGAAGGGGCCGGGGGCACCTGGGTATTGCAGACCCTGACCCAGGATTGGGGAAGGGAAGAGGGATGCCTCTTCCTCCCCATACTCCCCCTGTCTGGTGGGAGCATGAGCCTGCACCCCTAGCCCCCCACCCCCCGGTGAGCCTCCACCAGCCTCCTGGGGCTCCCAGGCGCAGGCGGCAGTTTGGCCACCTTTCCACCAGCCCAGGAGATGGTGATCCAAGGCTTTGGAGCCTCGTGGCCTGGAGTTCAGATGCTGCACGCAGGCAGCCCCACGATGGGAAGAGGCTGAGATAAGGAAGCAGAAGCAGCAAACCGAGAGGCCGGCCCAGGAGCCCCAGGGACAAGGTGCGGGCAGGGGGAGGAGAGCACCTCCCAAGCTTCTGCCTCAGGGTCCTCTTGGACCTTGCCCACACCCTATCCTGCCTTTCCCCCTCCCCTCCCCAAGGGGACACATCGGGACCCAGGCCCCCTGCTGGGGCAGGAGGAGGAGGCTTCTGCTGCAGCCCCAGGTCTGACCCAGGAGCAAGGGACTTGGCTGGGGCTCCAGGCAGATCAGAGGGGGGCCCCTCCAGGCAGGAGGGGGACCGACTTCCTGCAACATTCCGTACTCACCGTACCACAGCGGCAGCAGGAGCAGGGCCACGGCCGGCAGCCGCCTCATCGTCTCCGCCGGGCTGGGGCACCAGGTGCAGGGCGCAGTGGTGACGGGAGGCCCGTGGGCACCAGCTCGAGGCGCAGGCCTCCATGAAGTGGGGTTTTATGCCAGAGGTGAGTGTCAGCTTGGCTATGCTGCCGGACCTGTCTGCCCGGCCCATCCAGCTCCTCTCCGGAAGGAGGTGCCCTGGAACCCAAACTCCTCCATGACCAGTTCCTGAACCACGGGGTGCCAGACCCCTCACCCTAAAATACCTGAGGGTCTTGGGACCAGGGTGTGTCTGCCCCATTTGGTTGCTTGTGGCCTGGGGTTCCAACCATAACTCACCAGACACCCCCAACTGACCACGGACCCCAAGTAAGCTGACAGCAGTCTGCCCGCCAGACCCTCCCTGATTTCATTCATTCATTTGTTCCGTCATTGATTTGTTGAGCACCTACTTCGTATCAGGGCTTCAGTGAACAAAACAGTGCAGGCCTGTGGCTTACACTGATAGGGAAGGGGACACGGCAAAGTCCAGGTCACCGCGCCTGTGGAACAAAGAAGAGCAGGTGCGAATCTGCGCGGGGGGGCGGGGGGGAGAGTCCCAGGACGCGCCCTAGCGGGGCCCTGACCCCTGTCCCCTCTCTGGAGCTGCACCCCACTCCCGCGGGCGGGGGGCGGGGGGCTTCCCGGCACCCGCAGGCCAGGGCGGGCGGGGCGGAAGCGGCTTCTGGGAAGGCCTGGCCAGGATGAGCGTCCCGGGCGCCCCTGCCCTGGGCGCGGCGGGCCGGGCTCCGGGACGTGCGGCAGCGGCGGAAGCGGCTCCGGAGGAAGTTATTTGGGGCACGGGGCTGACGTCAGAGCCGAGTCGGGGCTGGGGAGGCCACTCCTGGCCGGTGCCACGGGGTCAGCACCCCCGACCAGGTTCGGGCGGGGGCGCCGGGCGGCAGGTGGAGCCCTGCCTCCGTTTCCCTGCCTGCGCAGCGGGCGCGGGCGTGAACTGGGAGCGAGCGGGGGCCGGGGTCGCCGGCTGCGGGGCGCGCTGGCCGGGCTGC
>NC_043707.1:2009982-2017988 GCF_006229205.1 Suricata suricatta
CCCTGGCTCCCGAACCCAGGTCCCGGCCCGGCGCTGCTGGTTGGCGCGGGCCTGCCCCCTGGTGGCCGCGGGCTGCAGCGCGGGCCTCGCCGCCACTTCTCCGCTTTAGTACTCGCAGGTGCTAACGCCGGGGGGAGGGGCGCGTCACCCCCAGTCCGTCCGTTCGTTCATTCATTCATTGCGCAAGTATCTTCTGAGCGCATGCGGTGCCCAGCACCGTTCCAGCTGTGCGGAACATCGAGGCGAACGGAGCAGACACAGCTCAGTATATTTAAAGGAAAAAATGTCTAATCGTAAACTGTGGAAAGTGTTTCAAAACGGGGACCAATTTGACTAATAGGCTTTCCTGAGAAAGGTCCAGCCTCATTAATCAGATAAATGCAAATCAAAGGCCGCGCCGGGAGAGGCCACTTCTCCGAGCGGAGTTAGCAGGCGGAGGAATGCGGTCTGGCAGAGTATGCGGAAGTGAGCCGGCGGGTGGGCGCAGCCCGATCTGAGTCGGGTTGTCCGTCTGTGGTTTCAGCTTTTCAAAATAGTTATTCCCTTTGGTTCGATGACTTCACTGCCGGCAGGCTCTTCTAGGAGGCACAGCCTCGATACAGAAATAGCATTACAGGGCTAGTGGGTCACGTTATGTTTATTGTCGCAAAAACAAACAACACAAAACCTAGTTCGGTGATGGTAAATAAAATATTCTCTGGGTAGAATTCATCAGAAGGATATTTTCGTGGAGGCTGGGTAAATCTGGAGAAGCTCCTGACATGAGAAATTTTCAAAGGAAAGGGATTGGGGGAGCTCTCACTTTGGCTCAGGTCATGCTCTCACGTTCATGGGTTTGAGCCCCGTGTTGGGCTCTGTGTTAACACCTCAGAGCCTGGAGCGTGTTTTGGATTCTGTCTCTCCCTTTCTTTCTGCCTACACCCTCCCCCCCAATTCCCCAGCTCACACTCTGTTTCTGTCTTTCAAAAATAAATCAATGGGGGCGCCTGGGTGGCTCCGCGGTTGAGCTCTGGCTTTGGCTCAGGTCATGATCTCAGGGCTCATGGGTTCGAGCCCCACATCGGGCTCTGTGCTGACTGCTAGCTCAGAGCCTGGAGCCTCCTTCTGATTCTGTGTCCCTTTCTCTCTCTCTCTCTGTCCCTCCCTTCTTCATGCTCTGTCTCTCAAAAATAGATAAAGGTTAAAAAAAAGTTTTACAAAAATAAATGTTAAAAATAATAAAACGGCAGATTTCCACAGAGATTTGTGGAAAGTACAATAATAATGAAAACATTTTAAGTTTGGGGGCACCTGCATGCCTCAGTCAGTTAAGGGACAGACTCTTGATTTGGTTTCAGGTTATGATCTCACTGGTTTGTGAGTTCCAGCCCCGAGTCGGGCTCTGCACACTGACCACAGCGCTTGGGATTCTCTCTCTGCCCCTCCCCCACTCGTGCTCTCTCTGTCTCTCTCACAATAGAAAAAAGATCTTTTTTTTTAAAGTTTTGAAACAACAGCGCAACATCTAACATCCAAAAGAAAAGGTGGCGCCGCATTCAGCGGTGACTAGCCGGGAGCACGGCATGGCAAGGTGGATTTCTTCCCAAAGCAGGAAGCAGGAAGCCAGCTTAGATACGGGGGACACAGGGGCGCCTGGTGGCTCAGTCAGTTAAGCACCGACTCCGGCTCAGGTCATGATCTTGCGGTGTGTGGGTTTGAGCCCCGCGTTGGGCTCTGTGCAGGCAGCTCAGAGCCTGGAGCCTGTCTTCATATTCTGTGTCTCCCTCTCTCTCTGCCCGTCCCCTGCTAGTGTCTCTCTCTGTCTCTCAAAAATAAATTTAAAAAAATAAAAAGGATTCGTGGGACACAAAGGATGTTGGTTTCTGGGACCTTCGGTCCTGGCTGGTGGGACCTGGTTCACGGGAACTTTTGCAGTGCTCCGGGAGCCAGGGGTGCTGACGCCCGCCCTTCTGGCCCCCAGGGTGCTCTGACTCCCTCCGGAGGGCTCACTCCGTCCTCCAGTCCCCACGCTGGTCACATAGGCACCTGTGGCCACAGGACAGAGTTTGTCAACAGAAAGGAGGAAGAGGGGAAGGTGGTTGTCGGTAAGGAGCAATGCCCACCATGCTCTCAGAGACTGTGAGAGTAAAATGCAGACATTTTCAGATCCAGCAGGTCTCGGAGTGTTTGGCCCCTGTGCACTGTTCTCGGGGAACCACGGGAGGTCACCTGTTCTCTGACTGTGGACGCAATGGCCCAGCCAATGAGGAAACGCGGGCTGGGGAACACGGAACCGAAGCGCAGAACCTCCAGGCTGCAGGGGACGGGAGATGCCAGAGTGAGAGCGGCGCCCCGAGTCCTCTCGGGGACACCTTGGCACAAGCGACCGGCATGCCAACATCGTGTCCTCTCCCCCTCTTTTCTGGTGAAACTACGGAAGGATGTGCTCCACCAACACAAGACGGGGACTGAGGAAGAGGAAGACGTGGGACCCAGGACAGGCAGCAGAACCCGGAGCAGGGCGCGCGGAATCCCGAGGCCGACAGCCAGGGATGTCCCGGAGAGGAGAGCCGGCGACTGGAGGCGGGCGCGGCAGCCAAGGAGAGGAAACTCACGGCCCTCGTGGGGTTAACCCCGGGGAACTGGGCAGCGTGGGTCGGCACAGAAGAAATGAACACCACTGACCAGAGCAACCATTCCCGTCGGGGGGCAAAGTTAGGAAAGGCCTAAGCACCGTCAGTGCGCAGGAAGGGGCGCCGAGTCCCCCCAGAGCCTCATCCGGTGATGGCGTCCGCCGAACTTGAACTCCAGGATCTTGTCAACTAAGTCAGATTCAAGGGCCGTTGAGGCTTCCTGGTTGCTCTCGATCTGAGGAACTACAGACCAGAGTTCACCCTGCCCACCCCACACACGTGGGAAGGAGGAGGGGACCGGACAAGGGCCATCAGTAGCCCCGCATGGCCGCCGCGGGTCCACGGCGGTTCTGAAATCCGGCAGGCCGAGCCGCTGCTGCCTCAGGCTCTGCGGGCCGGGCGCTGGCTTGTCTAGCATCCCTGGGAGGGGCCCCCACGCCTCTCGGCCCCGCCGTCCACGCTCCGGGCTCTGGTCTCTGAATCATTTGTCCTTTCCCATCCGAAATGGGTCCATGTCTATAGATGAATAGTTTTCTCTGCTAACCTGCTTCCTGGCTGTGGGAAGCTGGGCGTCTGAGGAAGGCTCCTTTGACTCACTCTTGTGCGGGTGCTGAGCTCTCCGGAGAAACCGCGGAGGCCGGGAGACAATGCCGCGTCTTCATATGGGAACCTCCTGGCGGTGCTGGTGCTGGTGGCGCCTGTCAACCCCTCGTTCCACTGCACCCATATCCGATGAAGATGTTCTCCAAGAATGGGAGGAAGGGCACAATTTCAGAGGAATGAAAACGCAGAGGATGTAGTGCCGACAGGCCCGCCTGCGAGAGAGCCCGAAGGAGGGCCTCCGGCCAATGGCAGGTCTTCGGAACGTGATGAGGAGCCCTGCAAATGGAAATTATGTAGGGAAATAGAAAATAGTGTTTTTTCCCTCTTCATTTCTTTCAAATACAGGAGCATTTAAAGCCAAAGTTATAAATAAAAACTTGAGTGTTTAATTTTCAGAGAGAGAGAGATGGGGAGGGGCAGAGAGAGAGAGAGAGAGAGAGAGAGAGAGAGAGAATCCCAAGCAGGCGCCTCACTGTCAACCCAGAGCCTGACACAGGGCTCGAATTCACAAACTGTGAGATCTTGACTCGAGCCCAGATCAACACTTGGACACTCAATCAGCTGAGCCACACAGGTGCTCCCCAAAACCATTAATTAATTAATTAATTTTAAAAGGGATGCCTGGGTGGCTCAGTTGAGGGTCTGACTCTTGATTTCAGCTCAGGTCATGATCCCAGGACTGTGAGATCAAGCTTAGCATGGAGCCTGCTTGAGATTCTCTCTCTTTCCCTCTGCTCCTCTCCCCCGCCACCCCCAAATAAATAAATAAATATATTTTGGGGCCTATAACACATAGATATATATGACAACTGCAATATAAAGTACAGGGTGAGGAAAATGAGCCTATGTAATCGCAGATTTTGTACAGTTTACATGAAGTGGTACACTATTCACTGTAATAAAGACTGTGAAAAGTTAATAATCTCCACTCTGCCCATTTGTTTTGGGGGCACCTCATGTGTTTAACCCGGACTCCCAGTAACTGATACCCCGTTAGGTATGTGTTAAATTCTCAGAAGACACCCAACTCTCTGGATTTCACTGATTATATGTACAAGAATTTCCACCCTGGCTAAGAATTATTTTAAAATTGTGTCCCTGCAATTTCTCTCTGACTCTGACCCAAATAGGAGATAAAACAGCCCGTTCATTTTGAAAACCCACTTGGTAAAAGTTGACGGATCTGATCCTTGACCCCCGTTCTCCTGGTTAGGCCTCGGGCGACTAAAACATTGAACACAAAATATGTTGCACCCGTGTCTCACAGTAACCGGTGACGCTGGGGATGGTTCTCAGACCGCTCTGCCCTTCTGCACTGCTTGATGTCACGTGATTAACTGTTGTCACAGAACCGCTGTTCTCAACAGGCGTCCAGCGAGTCACCAGTGTCATCATAAGTCTCGTGGTGAAAGGCGGTCTTTGAGAGTGTGGCGTTTTTAGGCGGGCTGGGGGGAGAGGGCGGGCTTCTAATGAGGAAACGGCACACGCCTGGGTGAACGGAGAAGGTGCTGACAGGTGGGGGGGGCAGACATCAGGTGGCAGCCACCCCTGCTCCACCACGAGATTCTCGTGACTTTCTCAGCATCCATGAACAATGGAAGTTGTCCGATACTTCTAGAA
Organism: Suricata suricatta; assembly: GCF_006229205.1. NCBI lineage: Eukaryota > Metazoa > Chordata > Mammalia > Carnivora > Herpestidae > Suricata > Suricata suricatta. Next base: position 2,014,818 of record NC_043707.1, read on the forward strand.
GGCCTCCTCAGGGACAGAGGGAGCCGACTTCCTCTCTGCTAATGAAAAGACCTTGCAAAACGTACCAAACAGATTCACCTTTCCTGGACCATACAGTTTGTTTATCCCTTCTCTTTTTCTCTCTTAATACTTATCTATTTATTTATTCATCCAGCTTTATTGATGTATGATTACAAATAAAACTGTATGTGTTTAAGGTGGACAGTGGTTCATACACGTAGGCATTGTGAAATGATTACCACCATCAGGCTAATTAACACATCCATCACCTCCTTTGGTTACCGTTTTGGGGTGCAATCTGTGAGCAAGCTTCAGGCCTACGACACAGTATGATTAACCACAGGTACCGTGCTGTGCATTCGATCCCTGAACGTCCTCACTTACAACCAGAAGTTTGTACCCTTGGACCACTGCCTCCCCACTTCCCCCACCCCACAGCCCCAGGAACTACCATTCTGCTCCTGTGAACGTGACCTGTCCAGATCTCACGTATAAGTGAGACCATACAGCCTTTCTGTGTATTTGGGTATATTCTAACAGATGCACACAAATGCATCTTATATCAAGGTCACTTCAAATCGGTGGGGAATGAGAAGATTACTCACTAGACATCACTAAAAAAAGTTATCTAATATATTTGACATATCTCTCTACTATCATGCGTAAAAATGTTTTTAAAACCCTAAACTATAATCATGTTGGCAGAGAATATAGGATGTGTTTACAACCCCGGAAAACAGAGAGAATGCAAATATCATAAGGATTAAAGAATATAAATGTAAAAACTATTCAAAGGCAGCTTGATTTTTTGAATTTTTCCTATGGTTTGTTTAAAAAGAAGACTCTCAGGGGAATGATTTTGAGTCATCCATTCCTCTAGACAGTGGTAAATGTGGGTAAGAGAGAGAGGAAGAGAGATTATGTATTTTTCTAATGTTTTTTATTTTTGAGAGAGAGAGAGAGAGAGAGAGAGAGAGAGCAGGGGAGGCGCAGAGAGAGGGAGACACAGAATCGGAAGCAGGCTCCAGGCTCCGAGCTGTCAGCACAGGGCCAGATGCGGGGTTTGAACTCATGAACCGCGAGATCATGACCTGAGCTAAGTCTGACGCTTAACCGACTGAGCCCCCCAGGCACCCCGAGCCTGTGTACGTTTGAAGAGAGTTTGGGGCACGAGAGTGTGGGGACGGGGTGGGGACCAGGGGTGGAGTCAGGAGCCGCACAGTGGAATCAGTATTCCTTTCTGGACGCATGGCGGGAGGAAGGCGGAGACGCACATGAGAAGCTGAGTGTCGCTGCAGACACTGAGCTCATGACTGGTCCCCGCGCTGAGCGTTCCTGCTCAGCCTCCGCAGCGATGGCCCGTGGCCGGCTCCTCAACCTGTCTGGTCTAGCCCAAGCTCCCGGGCCCTCTCCAAACGCTGCCTTTGCCGGGGCAGTTTGTCAGCCCCGAAGCCCCACCCTCTTCTTTTGACAACTTCCCTCTGCCTACGAGCCCCTCGCCTCCCCCAGTCCTGGCGGGGTTAGGGCTCCCTGCCTCCTCCAGAAAGAATGAGTCACCCTTTGGCCCTTTGATCTGCCCTTTTCAAAGCACTTATCACACTCACAGTAATTGTCTGTTTACTATCTCTTGCCCCATTAGACTGAACTCCCTGGGGCCATGCATTACTGCTCACACTCAAGTCTGCAGCCCCATTGCTCTTCAGGTCAGACCCAGTGGGTGCTGAACAAAGTCCTAAGTGAACAGGCTAGTCTCCGGATTTCTGTTCATTCTTCTCCCCGACTTGTCCTCCATACGTGCCTGATTCTCATCTGAAAGCAAAATTTGGATCATATCACCCCAATTCAAAATTCCCTCCTGGTTGACATTCACCAGGGAAACTCCATTGTTGGCATTCAAGGCCTTGCACGCATACAGCGAAGGCTGTTAGGACAATTAGGGAAAGGCCCGGTGAGAGTCACAGTCAGGGTCAGGGTCAGGCAAGCTGACCTTAAGTAAACTGAGAGCCCAGAGTAGCACACGATTTCCCACCTCCCTTCTCCAAACACGCATTCAGCATCCTAGTCGGGACCTGCATGAGGCCTTAATGAAGAGGATGCTGGTTACGCCCCTACACGGGTCCAAAAAAGACCTGGGCCTTGTTTACTTGTCTGTCCACCCTGGCCATTGTCTGACTCAAGTGGTGTTGCTGGTGAATGTTGAACAACCAGCTATGGGGGAGTCAGGCGGGGGTGTGGTGAAAATTAATAAAAGGAAATCTTCTTTAAATGAAGCCGGGAGGCCAGCAGGGGGCATTCTCAGCCCTGTCCCTGGTGAATAGCGGACCCAAAAGGAAGACTCACACTTTGCAGGTGGATGCTAATTTACTACCCTACTTTGAAGGTTTTCTCCTCACCTGGCAACAGCCCAGCCAATGAGAGCCTGTCAGCTCAGCCAATGAGAAGCGACCACAGTTAGAACTCCCATATTACTCCAATGGACTTTTAGTTTACAACAGCCCTCCTGACTTCCCACTTTCTTTGTTTCCTGACTTGCCTATGGCTTCACCTTCCACTGCAGAGGTAGTTGAATGTGGAGTTGGAAATAAATGTATCAGGCACACTGCCCTGACTTAACAGTTGACAAAGAAATCTCAAGAACTTAGATAGTAGTGAAAAGTAACAAACCAATAAGTAAGGGATGCATTTTTATTTGCTACCTTTGTTTTTAATGTGGCGCCTGGGTGGCTCACTTGCTTAAGCCTCCGACTTCAACTCAGGTTAATGATCTTGTGGTTTCTGAGTTCAGGCCCCGCGCCGGGCTCCGTGCTGACAGCTCAGAGCCTGGAGCCCGCTCCGGATTCTGTGTCTCCCTCTTTCCCTGCCCCTCTCCCGCTTGCGCTTGCTCTCTCTCTCTCTCTCATAAGTAAATGAACATTTAAAAAAATGTGATCTATTTAATGGTAAGTTTACAGAATTCCGTTTTTGAAGAATAACCTTTAAAGAGAGCGAACATTTGACAGCCAGCCTGCAAAATTCTGAAAATGTGACCAGGGGCTCCAGCGACCCAGGACAAGCCGGTGCCGGCGCACCATCGCCTCCCCCCATTTCTGACGGGTCGGCGTCTCAGAGACCCCAGGCCACGCGGAGGCACGGGGCTCGCCGGGGCGGCAGGGGCGCAGCCGGGCCCGCTCC
>NC_043707.1:2018088-2020039 GCF_006229205.1 Suricata suricatta
GTGCTTCCTTCTCCTGTTCGGGGAGAGCACTGTCTTGAAATAGCTGTCAGTCGGGAGCGGGGTAGAGGGGCAGAGTTGGGTGTGGAGGTGGGGCCAGGCTTCAGGAGGGCTTTTTGATGGCGGATTCAATTAGGAGTGGGTAAGGATCGGGTCGCGTAGGTCAGGCTTTGTGGGCCCGCCGTCGTGAGGATGAGCCTTGGAGCTTCAACAGTTGCTTCACAACACCTGTCGAAAGTTGGGCGGTTTTCAGTGGATTTGTGTGAAGTCCGGGAATGAGGTTGTTTGCACCTTTTGTTTTCCTGGGCAGGTGTTTCCCGACACAATACAACAACACAGTCACGTTGTTTTGCCTCAGCCAGTGTGAGTCACTGCCCAGTGTTGTTTGCACCCCGAGAAGCCCCGTATGTGGTTTGGTCGTGTGTAAAATGGGGCTCAGGCTGCAGGGGGGTGGGGAGGAGCCGCGCACGCCCTGAGGACGCCGGGCTCTCGGCCCGTGTAACCCAGCGGGGATTTTAAAGCAAAAACGTCTGAGCCCTGAACAAACAATTCTCGCTCTCAAATAGGAGAAGGGAGCTGCCAAATCGAAGTGAATAGACGCTTATGAATATCTCCAGCGCGGTCTCCTCTCCCAGCCCGCTGCTACTCAGAGCACGTAGCTTGTGTGGCATTTACTCTGTAGGGGACGTGTACCTTCGTGTGAATAATGCACATGTGTTCGTATGAAGCCGTGCGGCCAGGGCTTCAAAGCTAAGCGTGCTCCAGCCGTCTCAAGATCTTAAAACATCCCTGGGGCATTTGACTCCTGGTCCTGGTCCTTCCCCGCTCCTCCCCTCTCTGAGCTCATTTCCTCGTTTGTACAGTGCCGAAGACTGTGCTTTGCACAGAGTAAGGGGGAAGGGAGGCCACGCGCTTGCCAGCACTTGCTGGAACTGAAGTCCACAGGATTCTAGAGCGGTGTCAGCCTTCACCGGCATGGGCTGCTCTGCACATTGTGGGTCTAGAACAGACTGAGGGCCCATAGGAAGCAGGCTGGGAAGGATTCAGAGTGTTAACCAGTTTGGAAGAAAGCAGGAAAAATGGTGGTGATATTAACCATTCTCCCAGCTCAACCTAGTTCCCTCCATTTCCTGCATGCCTCCCCCACCCCCCAAGCCCCAGGAAAGGTTCAGGGGCAACACTGAACATATTTAAGAACCAGTTCGAAACCATGAAAACAGGCTTGCTTTGGAGGCCCCTGGTCTCAACAGGTATTAATGTTTTCAATTGCTAGAGTTTGGGGAGGGCTGAGGGAGCCGGGCTTTAGGGAAGTGACTGTTTACCAACCTGTCGCTGATGTTCAGTTCGGGCCCTATCAGAGCATCCCGGGTAAAAATCTGCCTACGAAGGGGAGTCTGTGGGTCCCAGGGGTGGGGCAGGGGGAGGTGGGGGCTGGGGCAGGGGCAGATGCCGATCAGGCGAGCCCTCTGTGGGCACCTGAACAGGGGGGTCTCTGGTGAGAGCTGGGTTCTACCAGGGAAGTGTCGGCCTCCCGGGGCTCCTGGGTGTTGGAGGGGTGCCCTCACTGAACTTTGCTAGGTGTGCATGTCCGCCCATCTTAGACTTGGGGAACTGTTTCCCCTTTCCTGTTCCTAGCTGACACATTTCCTGTCCTCCCTCTCCACACGGGTGCTCGTGTTTCCCAACACCTTGCTGGTGAACTCAGCCTTGACAGCGCATCATTAGCAGCTAGAGGCCAGTTCTCCCTCTTTAAGGGCAAGGAAGACTGGGGCCTTCCAACCCTGCCGATTCGAGGGAACATATGTGCGTTTGGCTTCTTTGTGGTAAAGAAAGGAAAGAAAACAAAATCACTACACAGCTCTAGAAAGGTGTTTTTAGAAAAGGGAGTAGTTTGACAGTACATGTCCAATAACTTTATAACTTAGTGATTTCCCTACTAAGAATATAACTTGAG
>NC_043707.1:2020139-2054029 GCF_006229205.1 Suricata suricatta
TGCGAAATAAAGTCTTTGCTGATTTCCCCAGTGCGTGTCGCTTGTCTCTTCCTGGGCGCCGATGTTTGCTGTGACATTTTTGGTGCACTGGCCCAGAAAACCGACAGCTGTGCTGGCCTTGAACCACTGTTATCGGAGGCCGGCCGAGAGGCCACTCAACTCGGGTGCCTGTGACGGGAAGGAAGGCCCACCGCTGGCGATTTCACTAGATCCCCACCCTCGCCAGGCCTGACAATTAGTGGGCCACCGCTGTGCTCAAACGGACTCCAGGGGGAGTCAGAAAATGCTGCCAAGACCCGACAGCAGATGGAGTGAGTGTCCCCAGGGACCCAGGACTGAGTTCCGCCCACCCTGGAGGCGGAAGGGGAGCTTGATCACCTCCCGAGTGACATGGTCCCTCCACAGGACAGGGAAATCCCAGGTGGACGTGCATGTGAGTGCCTGGGCAGCACGGTCTCGGCTACGGAGCCGGAGTGGGCCCTACCCTGCGATTCCGTGACACCCTCCTGCAGCCCCAGGCAGACTCAGGTCCGAGGAGGCCTGATCCGAGTCTAGGGTTAAATTGACCTGCCCAATGAGAAGAGGCTTCTAAATCCACGAGAGGGGAGCAGCCAGACAGACAAAGTGACCTCTTCCCTCGTCTTTGTCCTGCAACACCAGACATTGGGAGGGACCCATCTGGGATGCCAGGATGGGGTGCAGGGGGAGCAGAATTCCTCAAAACCTACTGTTGTGGAGTGTATGATATGATTTTTAAAAAGGGATTTTTAGGTGACTGTAGGGTCAGATTGACCCCCAGGAAACCCAACCCTTCTCTGAACCAGAATGGCCTACGTTCCGTGCAGGCTGGCCCCGTCTGGGCGCTCTGGATGTCCCCACAGTCTGAGCTGTTGATAAAGTAGTTGCTTGCGACCCCCCCACGTGGATCAGTTCCCGTGCATCGATCAGTGGCTGGAAATTGCCCAAGTCAAGCCTCCTTCGGTTCAGTTCTCTGTTACTAGTAAGGGACAATGGAGGGTCTTCATGGCACAGGCTGAGAAGTCCACCCTAACCAGGGACACCTGGACAAGTAGGAAAGCTCCTTAGGTCTGCAGTTCAAGGTCCAAGGCCCCAGTGGCATTGCAGATGCCATTGCAGGAGACTAGGGCTCCCCAGAGAAGAGGCCCAGAGGGGACTCCACAAACGGGGGTCGGTTTTCTAGCAACTGTTCCCCACCGCTGCCCTCCAACTGGAGACCCCGCACACTGTGCTGCGCTGCTTCTGCTCACTCTTCTCAACACAAAAGAGCGCCGATGAATCATCACCAAAGCCAGAAAATGGCTCCAGACTCAGGCACCAGATGGATAGCTAGATGTTGAGTTTTGGGCACAGGAGGCTAAGCTTGAAGAGGACCCCAGCACAGAGGCAGAAGGGCCAGACCAGAAAGATACCGAGTCGGTATCTTTCTCCAAGGCCTAAAAGCAGGGGCCAGAAAGCCCACCAGCATGGCAAAAGTGTCTGAGCCCCTACAGAAGCCAGAAGAGAGTCTGGCTGACTTCTGTGGAAGCTGATGTGAGGCCTTCAGAGTCTACACTCCATTCGACCCAGAAGCCCCCGTAAACCAGCGCACGGTCACTGCTGCCTTTGTGGGACAGTCCCAAAGTGACATTAGACAGAAGCTCCGAAAATCGGAAGGCTTTGCTGGAAAGAATGCCAGCGAACTGTTGGAAATAGCCAGCGAGGTTTTTGTCAGTCGGGACCAAGCTGCCAGAAAGGAGGCAGACCGAAGAATGAAACAAAGGCAGCTCTCCTGGCCATGGCCTTGGGGCGACACCCCCTCCGGAAGGGCCCCCGCAGAAACCACAAGGGATACAAGAACAAAAGAGGGCACCACTGGGCTGGGATCAGAGTGCCTACTGCAAGGAATTTGGACACTGGAAAAATGAATGACTCAACTGCCACAAGGAAAACCCAGAAACCTCCACTCCACCCAGCCATTACCAGCCAGAACCCCCAAGGCTGACCTGAGCAGCAGAGCAGGAGTGGACTCTGATAGGAAAGACGGGCCTCCGTCCATGGTCCACATGAAGATAGGGGCCAGACAGTAGACTTCATGGTTGACGCTGGGGCCAAACACTGTCGTGACACACAAGGCGGCACGTTTTTCAGGTCAAGAAGTCACCATCATGGCCACGGTGGGACAAACCCAAAGGCCATTTTGTGGTCCCCGCCATGCCGGCTGGAGGGTTACCGAATAGTTCATGAATTCCTGTGCCTTCCCAACTGCCCAGTCCCACTGTTCGGTAGAGGCCTCCTACGCAAGGTGGGCACAAAAATAGCCTCAGATGGACAGACACAGTTGTGCCTAAACTAAAGGCCCAACCCATGATTTTGTCCCTGACGATTCCCGGGGAAGAGGGATGGAGATTGTATACCTCCCTCCCGGTGAGCCCCCTGTGGCCCCCGAGCTGGAAACTGAATTCCCTTCAGACCCCGCTGGTCTGGCAAAAGAAACACCCCCCAATATTAAGTGACCTAAAGTCTGGGGTCCAGCCTGTCAAAATATGCCAACATATGGTCCCACGGGAGGCACGCCTGGGGGTTCAGACACATTGGGACAGGCACTCAAATGGGGACTTCTAAAATGATGCCACTCCCCATGGACTAGTCCCCTGCTGCCCGTGAAAAAGCCCGGGACAGACAATCTCTGGCCTGTGCTGGGCCTGCGGGCCGTTAGGGAAGCCGTGGCCATGCGGCAGTGAGTGGTGCCCAACCCCGGCTCTCTGCCGGGACCCGGACCCTTGGAAGCAGGACGTTCACATGCCTAGATTTAGAAGATGTTTTCTTCTGTCTCCAGCTTGCACCTAATAGCAACCTCTAGTTAGTTTGAATGGGAAAACCCTACCACAAGGGCCAAGGAAGAGTTCACTTGGGACTAGACTCCCACAAGGATTAAAAAACTCACCAACCTTATTCAGAGGGGTGCTGGAATCTGACCTAGCCGGGTTTACAGGACGGGACCCAGGACGTGTCCTCCTGTGTGTGGGCAGTCTCCTGCTAGCCAGGGCCACACGGACCCAGTGCTGGGAGGGAACCAGGGCCCTACTCAGGCTACTAGCAGAGGCGGGATACCGGGTATCCAAGAAAAAGGCACAGATTTCCAACAGGAAGTTAAAATATCTGGGCGTCAAAATTCCCCAAGGCAAACGGATGCTGGGAGCTGAAAGGAAGCAGGCAGTCTGTGCCATTCTCGTGCCCACTCCCCACCGGCAGGTCCGAGAGTTTCCGGGAACAGAGGATTCTATCACATATGGATCCCAGGGTTCTCAGAGTTGGCCAGACCTCTATATGAGGCACTAAAGGGGGGAGAGTGGGCACCCCTTTTCTGGGGCCCTAATTGAGAAAAGGCATTCAAAACTATAAAGACAAAAGTCACCAACGCATCAGCCCTGGGACTCCCAGATGTATCATGAGATCTCAGCCCGTTCGGACATGAAGGCAGGGGGTGGCCCTGGGAGTTCTCACCCAGGAATTTGGACCTTGGCAAAGATAAGTGACATACCTCTCACAGCAGAATGACTCCGTTGCGGCAGGATGGCTGTCCTGTGTGGGGGCCCCGGCAGCCACCACACTTTTAATCAAGGGAGCAGACAAATTGGTTGGGATAAAACCTAAAGAGTAAGGCTCCCCATTCTGTTATTACCCTGATGGATGCCAGAGGGCCACAGTGGCTAACGCGTGCCCGGATGAGACAGTACCAGGGAGTGCTACATGAGAAGCCATGAACCAGACTGGAAGCTATAAACACTGAACCCTACCACGTTCTTGCCCGCAGCGGAGGGGGCCCCCAGAGGACCATGGTCTAGAGGTACTTGATGAGGTCTGTTCTGGCCGACCTGCCCTATGCGACAGGCCCTTACAGAATCCTGACCGCGTCCTGTACACGGATGGCAGTAGCCTCATGAATGAAGGAAAAGATAGGCTGGTTACACAGTAGTGTCTGATTTTGAGGCAACAGAAGCAACGGCCCTTCCTCAAGGCTGGTCTGTCCAAAAGTGGGACTCAGGAAAGACGAACAGGCCAACATACACAGACTGGTGCTATGCCTTCGCCACTCTACATGTCCTTGGGGCGCTGCACAAGGAGAGAGGACTTGTGACTGCAGGAGGAAGAGAACTCAAAAATCGGGAAGAAATTCTAAAACTTTTAAGGGCAGTCTGGGAACCGAGGGAGGTAGTGGTCATCCGCTGCGAGGGACACGGAAGAAAGACTCCGTGTCGGGGTAACCGACAGACTGAGTCTGCAGCTAACCAAGCAGCGAGAAAACAGCACCCTCAGAAATCATGCTGGTCATGGGGTCCAGCTTCCCCAAGGTACACAATCCAAGAGACACAATGGGCCCAACAGGAAAAAGGAGGCCAGACAGAAGGAGGGGGGTGGGTACTTCCAGACCAAAGAGTCCATGCCTGGGAGCCGCTAGCCCGCCAGGTGGTTCTCCAGCAGCATGAGCTCACCCACCTGGGAAGACCCGCCCTGGAAGCCGTACTGAGCCGTTGCTGTGTAATCGCTCCACTCCTGTCCCTCTGTGCGCAAAATAACGCCAGACAAGGCCCCGCTGGGCCCACGGGAGTCCAATGCTGTGGTCAGGCCCCCTTCAAAGATGTAGAGGCAGACTTTGCCAAAATAAGACCCAGTGGAGGATACAAACCGCCTCTGGTGTTAGCCTGCGCGTTTTCGGGCTGGGGGAGGCCTGCCCCGCACGCACCGGAAAGGCAAGCGTGGCGACCGAGGCCTTGCTGAGGGGTGTCGTCCCCAGACACGGAATGCCACTAACCACAGGCTCAGACAGCGGCCCGGCTTCGTGGCCAAGGTGGTGCATCAAGTAGCCAAAACCTGAGGTGGCCAGGGACCTTCACTCGCAGCCTTCCGGCCCCAGGGTTCGGGGAGAGTGGACCGTCTGAACCGGACTCTCACATCAGCCGAGGCAGACCTGTGTCAGGAAACAAACTTGTCCTGGCCGGATATGCCACCCCTAGCTCTTCTCCGCCATACTGTGCACCCCGGGCAAAAATCGGATCCTCCCCATTCGAGATCCTATATGGAAGGCCCCCTCTACTAGTCAGATTCAAGGGGGACTGGACAGAGCTAGGGAATTAGGAAATACAAAGGCAGCTACAAGGATCAGGGAAAACTATTTGAGACACAGGTGGGGGAGAGGTGCCTGTTTCCCCGGGAGTAACTGCACCCCCACAAACCCAGGGCTCAGGTCTGGATTAAAGACTGGAAAAGGGAACCACTCAAACCTACCTGGAAGGGACCTTATTTGGTTGCGCTAGCCACGCCCACCGCCCTTGCGGTGCAGGACTCCCCGCCTGGACCCGCCCTTCCGGAGTCAAGGCGGCACCTCTCCGCTAACTGCCACCGGGGTCGGGAAGTAGCTGTGAACGGGAATAATCCTCCGCACGTCTCCGGTAAGAAGACCGCGGACGGCAAGCGGCCTGCGGCCAACGCCTGAGAACTCTCTGTACCCAGAAGCTCGAGGAGATCACCACATGACTTCAGTGAGCGAAGGCAGAGCCTACCCGTTTCTCTGTGCTTATGTTGCCATACCCTTTGCTGGAGCGGCTGCCAGCCGCTGGACCCCATCTACTGCCTTCATGAGGGACAAACCTCGGCTACAGGGGCCTGGGTTGCACTGCCTGCTATCCCGCTCTGCCTCCTAAAGAGGCCATTTGTCCTCCTGTGCCCTTCCCGCCTCCTGCTCCAGCCCCGCCCCCGTCCTCGCTCCTTCCCCTGCTCCTCCGGTGACAACACTGCCACCTGTGCCACCCCCGTATGCCCTATAGATGTTATGATTTCAGAAGGGTCATTTCCTCTACCAGAAACAGGAACACTCATCGGACAGGAAAAATGAAAATAAAACGTTCTTGGGGGCTGCCCGATCCCCAGCCCTGATGTCCCCCATGCCTGTTGGGTCACGTCTGACTACTAGTCTTAGATCCCCGTCTGGACCAAATGTTAAATGCACCTCATTGCTCAACGATCCCAATCCCGGGCTGGCCAGAGCCTGCGGGCGGTGCTTTTGTCCACGGGACCCGCCCGTGACTCGGCTACTCCGAAAACACAGACACCTGTAAGTGTCACCCTGTTAACCGAAAACCCAGACCTCCCCGTGGTGACACCTGTGCTAACCAGGGCCGAACTGTCCCAAACGGCTCTCAGTTGCCTGACACACAAAATGGGGGCAGAGCCATTGGGCAATCTGACCATCAGCCAGTGCCGCCACACTCCGGACAGTCAGGACTCAGTCATGTCCGTACAAGCCAACCCTGGTGTCCACCCCTCCCAGGGCTTCTCTCTGCACGTGGGACAGACGCCTACCCGTGTCTACCAGCTGATTGGAGGGGCCTGTGGACCGGCCTTCTCCCTCCTCAGATGACCGGTGTTCCCAGCAGTCTCTGACAGCACCCGTGGTGGCAGATGCTCGATCCGAAGGAGCCGTTCGAGTCCCAGCCCTGCCGACTGTCTCAGGGGTACTGGCGGGTGGGGGGGGGGGAGGCGCCGGAAGAGGAGGAGGAGTCTCAACCGCTTACTGTCAAGAATTGTCCAAGGACCTAACAGGTGACCTCGAGCGGGTTACCGAGTCTCTGGTGGGCTTACAAGACCAAGCTCTTACAGAACAGGAGCGGCCTGGGCCCGCTCGCTTCTCAGAGGGGAGGACTGTGTCTCTTCCGAAACGAAAAATGTTGCTTCTACGTCAACCAGTCGGGTAGTCCGAGAAACAGTCCAGCAGCTAAGGGCGCGAGTCCGCAAACGGAGGCAGGAACTAGCAGACCCCTGGAACTCGGAGCAGCGTACGGAACTGGGCATCCTGGCCCCTCCCTCCGCTGGCCCCCTCCCAGCGCTTTTCACAGCCCTCCGGTTTGGTCCTTGTACCTTAATATGCTAACAAGGTTTTGTTCCCTCCTGTCTGGAAGCTGTGAAACTCCAGAGGAGGCTCCGGCTGGGCCGTTCTGGCTGTCCCTCCTCTCCTCTGGGTGGCAGAGACCCCTACCTGCCTCACCCCTCCCTGTCCAGCAGGGGGACGCCAGAACGGCCCTGGCCCCTCCTCCCGTGGCAGCAAAGGGTTCCCTGGCCCCCCACAAACTGATTTTCTCTTAAGTCGGCTACAGCAGCGTGAGGATCAAGGGCGGGAGTGAGAAGGAAAGCTGGGAAGAGCAGATAGGAAAGGGCCAGCCCTATGTCCGAGGCCGGATACTCGCCCTGCTGCTCTTGGCTTCTGTAATCTTGCAGCCCCTGCCAGCGGCCAGCGGCCAGGAACCGGAAGCCTGACGGACTGGCCCTGCCCAAGCCGGAGCACGTACGTATACGGGGTCAGTAACACCCGAGCCGGGCGCCCAGCCTTTGGAGGTGACGCCACTGAGCCGGCACAGGTGCGAAATAAAGTCTTTGCTGATTTCCCCAGTGCGTGTCGCTTGTCTCTTCCTGGGCGCCGATGTTTGCTGTGACATGAGGAACTAATCAGAGATGTTGTTTAAGGATTTACGAACAAGGTTGTCTACTGAAGCGTTATAAACAGCAGCAAAAAGAATGAGCGTCTAGTATCAGAGGCCAGGCCTTGGGTAACCTACACGACGGGAGGTTACGTAGCGTCCGTAATCATGTGATGAATGCGTAGTTTACCGACATGGGGCGGTACCAAAATGCGTTACATTTCGTAAGCAGATTGGGGCGCCCGGGGGGCTCAGGTGGTTGAGCATCTTACTCTTCATTTTGGCTCAGATTGTGATCCCAGGGTTGGGAGATTAAGCCCTGCATTGGGCTTTGTGCTGAGTGTGGGGCCTCCTTAAGATTCATTCTCTCTCTCCCCTTCCCTCCCTCAATCCCTCTCTCTCCCCCCCTCCGCCCCTCCCCACCTCGAGCTTGCTGGCTTGAGTACTCTCTCTCTCTCTCTCTCTGAGTAAATAAAATAATAAAGGTAAGAAGCACATTAATGTAGTAGTATGATAGAAATAATACAGAAAGGGAAAAGTAGAATTTGTAGTCTGCTTTATTAAGTACAAATCTGTAAACTGTTTCATTTAATTAGTTAATTCCACCAAATTGCCATTCGTGCCGCACACTGACGATGTAGCGGTGACATGTTAGAGATGTGTTTTGTGGAGCCCGGCTGGCGCGGTGGAGAGTGCAGCTCTTGATCTCAGGATTGTGGGCTTGAGGCCCACGCTGGGTATAGAGACTACTTTAAAATCTTTGGGGTTTTTTTTTAGTGTTTTTTTGAGAGAGAACGTGAAGAAAGTAAAGGCCTGACTTTCCAGTAAATATAAAATAGGCCTGTCTCAAAATCACAGCTCGTTAATGAATGAGGAGCCCACCAGGCAAGAACCACACTCATTCCCTGGCTGGAAATCAGGGGGGCTGGGAGCAGTGTGCTTGGTGGGTGCACGGCCGCTCGGGACCCCACGGGGCAGGAGGCCGCGGGGCCGGGCGTCTGCCGGTCCCCAGGCTGGAGGGAGGGTGTGTCAGGAAGCAGCCGGGGGAACGCAAGGGAGCGCCCGCGCACCTGCTTCACCCGCGTCACGGTCTGTCGAGCGAGCAGCAGCCCGTGTCCCCGTGTCCCCGTGTCCCCTTGGCTCCTTTACAGACAGCCGTGTGGAAACTCGAATAAGAGAAACGTTCAGGCCGCCATCAACCATCTTCACAAGGCAGGGGCGCCCGGGTGGTGCAGTCGGTTAAGTGGCCGACCGGCTCAGGGCATGATCTCACAGTTTGTGGGTTCGAGCCCCGTGTCGGGCTCTGTGCTGACAGCTCAGAGCCTGGAGCCTGCTTGGGATTCTGCGTGTCCTCTCTCTGCAGCTCCCCTGCTCATGCTTGCTCTCTCTCTGTCTCCCTCTCTCTCTTTCTCAAAAACATTAAAAGATTTTTTTCACCAAAGGGAAGATGCCTTCCCTAATATTAGCTCAGATTCTGTATATCAGTTAAGGGGGAACCGGCAGGACATTACAACTTGGTCCAAAGAGGGCTCCGAGCACCACATGTCTACGGTGCGGTCAGGGCTGCTGGCCGATGGAAACTGGCAGCTCCGTGAAGACGGTACAGACCCGGTTGCCTCAGTGGGACGTGACCTGTCTTTCTAGAGACAGGAATTCCTGGCGTGACTGTCAGTCTCCCGCCAGGGAAGTTCCGTCCGTGCAGAGCTGTGAGTACCAGAGAGGGATGCAGGCGCGCCCCAGGGTCGGAGCAGCAGGCCTCCCACACCCCCCGTGGGCTCACACTAACCAGAGGCCGGAGGTGGCGGCTCTTAGGGAGCAGCACGTGCAGAGGCCCCCAGAGGGCACAGGGCATCGAGGACTGGCCTGGACCGAGCCAGGACAAGGTGAGGGGGCGGGCCGCATGGGGCCGGTAACCCGGAGTGAGGAGTTTGGGGTCCCTGTCAAGCAGGGTGGGCCCCGCCAGGGTTGTACCAGAGGACGGTCCTGCTCTGAGCTCCGTTCCCCGCCTCTGCTGGGGGAGGGGCCCGGGGCGGAGCGGGGAGCCGGTGGGGGGGCGGGGGACGCAGGGCAGCGCTGATGACGTGCGCACTCCCGGAGGAGGGCCTGGACGCCCCCCTCACTCGGGCCGGGAGGGCTCTGACCTGCTGACGGGGACGCTCTAGACTGGGGACACCCGGCCGAGGCCCCGGGACACGGGGTGGTCGGTCCCCTGCGGTTCCTCCGATTGATGACAAGTTGCCGCTGGGCAGCGAGCCTCAGGAGGCTGAAACCAGCACCGGTCGATCAGCCACGGGTCCCGCTGGAGGGCCACACTGCGAGGGTGGCGGGGTGGGGGGAGGGCGCCGCTGGGGCTCTGCCTGATTAGGGTCCAAGCGGGGCGGCAGCGCCTCTCTGCCTCACTCTTCACGTGGTTGTTTACGTGTTTTGGCTTCAGGAGTAGAATTCAGGGATTCATCCAGCAGGTGCCCTCCTCAGTCCCCATCGACCGTCTCACCCACCCCCTGCCCACCTCCCTCCCTCAACCCTGTTTGTTCTCTGTCTTTAAGAGTCTCTTGTGATTTGTTTCCCTTTCTCTTTTTACTTTGTCTTCCCGCCTTCCATATGTTCATCTGTTTTGTTAAATTCACATATGAGTGAAATCATACGGTGTTTGTCTTTCTCTGACTTATTTTGTTTAGCGTAATATATTGTAGTCCGATCCACATCGTTGGAAATGGCAAGGTTTCATTCTTTTTTTCCCAAGTAGTATTTATTCATTTACTTACACACGTTTGAGAGCGGGGGGAGAGAGCGTGCGCGTGCACGAGCAGGGGGAGGGCAGGGAGAGGAGAGAGACGGTCCCTCACTGTCCGCACAGAGCTCTGCGCAGGGCTTGATGGTGCCGTCCTCACATCAGGACCCGAGCGGAAATCAACAGTCCACTGGGGGCTCAACCGCCCAGCTGCCCAAGGTCTCCTTCCGTTTGGTGGCTGAGTAGCAGTGCCCTGTGTGTGTACCGCGTCTTTGTCGGTTCGTCAGTCGGTGGACATTTGGACTCTTCACCGTTCGGCTCCCATTGAACAGCCTCGCTCTTTATTGGCGACTTGAAAACAAGAGTGGGAACCAGGGCACAGGCAGGGAGAAGAAGGGTCGTTCAGGCGGTGGGTGACGAACTCGCCCAGCTCTGGCCGAGAGGGGCGCCCGGCCCTTACCCAGCTGTCCGCTGGCAGCTTTGGGGAGCGGCCGCCGGCGCGGCTACTCTAGGCCGGTGCCTTTGAGACAGTGCGTCTGCGCTCCACAGCTGACTGTCAGGGACTCGTGTCCCAAACACACATGCCGGTCTCCGCCCCAGCGCTCAGCCTGGGCTCCCAAATGCCTTGGAGTTTCGTGGGTGACAGGAGTGTCCTGTGTGAGGAGGCAGCAGCCCTCCATGGGCTCTGGACGGCGCCTGGCCGGGGCTGCCCATCCTCCAGGGGGCGCAGAGGGGCCGGAGATGGAGCTAATCCTCAGTCGTGCCCCCGGGATGATGCTCCATGAAAATCCCTGAAGTTTGGGCTTCGGGGACCTTCCATGCTGGCAAACACATCCACGGCCGGGAGCGTGGTGCACCCCCGTGCCACGCCACGGCGGCTCCTGCACTGGCGATCCTTCCTGACTGCCCCACGCACCCCTTCATCGGGCTTTCACCTGTATCCTTTATTGTATAATAAACTGCTAAACATAAGTGTTCCCTTGAGTTCAGTGAGCCATCCTAGCAAATTCTTGAACCGGAGGAGGGGATCCTGGGAACCCTGGATTTGTAGCCGAGTCGGACAGAAGTGTGGGTGACGAGAACCCACCGCCTCGGATTGGCACCCGAAGTAGGGGGATCTCGTGGGGCCGAGCCTTGACCCTGTGGGGTCCGTGCCAACTCCAGTTAGCGTCTGAAGTGAGTGAAACTGGAGGACATCCAGCTGGTGTCCAGAAAGTACTTGGTGTGTGCAGAGAAGTCGTTTTTCCTTTTCAGTTGATGTGGGCGGGGAGCCCAGGGCGAATCGAGCGGCCGTAGGTGGCTGGTGCCCTTTTCTAAGACAGGTGCCCCGGGGGTCGGGGTTCCCGGGGGTCTCAGGGTCCCCTAGTTGGAGATGCCTTTCAGGAGCCCAAGGCCTCAGCACCCAGACTTGGGCTATGGCAGGGCGCCTCGTGTCTCACCAGGCACGCTGGGCCTCCCTCGACCCCAACCCTGACCCCCAGCCATCGACCTATGTCCCAGAGCTGTGTGTCTCCCTGGCTGGAGAAACCACGCTGACTTACCCAGAAGCCCGCAGCCGCCCACTGCCCCGAGGGCTGAGAGGGAGGAGAACCTGGCGGGGGTGGTCGGCCCTCCACCCTGTGGGGGAGGCTGGGGCTGGGGTTCCCTGCTTCCTCTCCCGCAGGCATGACTGACGTGGCTACGCAGGTCACCTGGGGGCTAGGTCATGGCTCAGTAACAAATCCCCGAAGGAAGGGCCAGGAGTACCTGTGGGTCCCATGTCTGCGACCGGATCCCATGAAGCATTCACTTCCTTTCCTGAGTCCTTGGCCATGACTTCTAACCTCCGATTCTGAGGTCCTGCCCTCTCTCCTTAGGCTGTGAGTCACTCCTGCATCACCCAGAGTGCTGGAAGCTGCCAGCCTGGCGGCGGGTCCCCGGCGGGTCTGCTCCGCCAGCGCGCCTGCTGCCCTCTGTCCTTCCCAGCAGGCTCCCCTGGCCCGGCCCCCTGAGGCCACCCCTCTGCTTCCTGGTGGCGGAGAAACACCCACCCTTCCAGGCTGGCGTTGGTGTCGGTGTGGTGGTGAGAACAGGCTCCCGTCGGCCCTAGGTGGCAGAGGGCAGGTGCCCGAGTGAGCGCTGGGGAGGCCGGCTCTGGCATGCGCTGGCCACGTGGTGGATGGCACTCAGGGCCATGCGGGGCAGAACTGCACAGTGGGCACCAGGGGAAGGCCTGTTCTGTGGCCTTTGCTGAGTTCGGTGGTGTCCATTGTCCCTCTGTGCACGGTGGTCTCAGGACACTGGTGTGATGTCAGCCCCTCGCAAACTCCCTGTAAGCTTAACCGTCAGCTCTGCCAGCCGGTCGTGGTAAACGTGCTTTTTTTTTTTTTTTTAAGTAGGCGCCATGTTCAGTGGGGAACTTGAACTCAGGACCCTGACATCAAGTCACACACTCTACCGACTGAACCAGCCAGGCGCCCCAGACGTGCTATTTTAAAGGTAAACAGACAAAGCAGAGGGGGCTCCAAGTTCACCTACGACCAACTCTTAGCCACAAGGAGAAAGTTCTTGTCCGGGGGGGAGGAGAGGGGGGAAGTAGAAGGGTTTTCCACCAACCAGAGAAGCCGTGTGTACCCTGGGAAGTTGGGAGAGGAGGTGAGGGGTGCTGGCCCCCGGGGGGGCTGTCCAGTTACGTTTCTGCAGGAGGACTGACCACCTTCCGGAAGATTCCCAGCCCAGGCCGGTGGGTTATTGCTTTTCCATGAGAACAGTCGGAGTCAGTAGGGAAAACGGATTAGCTCTAAGATATCCAGTGCTCGGCCAGCTTTTCTGAAGGAGGAGAAGGTTGTGAATAAAACCTAGCAGAGTGCCCTAAGCCATGGAAGGCACACTCGGGAGCAAGCTGACTTAGAGATGTGCCCCAGCGAAGGAGACGAGACGAGAAGGGGGAGCAGGTGTAAGTGCAGCGTGAGAAATGCCTGAAGGTCTTAGTGGACCACAAGAACTAACAGTTCTTTATGCTCCAGGAAGACATGAGCCAGCACAGAGACACAGGAGTCACATAATTCACACCCTGACCCCAGACGTCCAGCATTCAGAGTCAGGCGGCTGGGGCTCTGCACTTAGAAAGTGTGGGGCTGAGGAGGGGTGCGGGGAGGAGGGGTCCTGAAGGCCAGAGAAAGGAAGGCAGGGCGCCAGGGGTGTGCTCAGCCTCCACTCTGTGGCGACGTCACGAGGCAGCCAGTGCGGCTGTCCAGTGGAGAAAGCTTTACTCCCCGGGACCCTAGGTGCAGGGGTGGCTGTGGGAGCACCCAGGCCACACGGGTCCCAGGTGGAGAGCCGCGAGACAGGGACAGGATTCGGTGTGTGTGCACCTTGAGGCCTCTGTGCAGCCACTGCGTGTCCCAAGACACCAGGCCAGGAAAGGGGCAGGGGCGGGGCTCGGGCCAGGACGGGGCTGGGCAGGACTGAGGAGGCTGAGGAAAATGCGAGGCCCAGGGTGTGGGAGCTGGGCTCGGGGAGGAGGGGCTCCGAGCGGGACCTGGGACCCGAGATAGGTGGGAGCCACTGTGGACCCAAGTCTCCAAAGGTCAGGGAGCCCCGTGTGAGAGCATGGAGAGTTCAGGAGCATGATTAGATCAGAGGAAGGGCACCCCCGGTGACAAAACAGCAGCCAGGGAGCAGTGTCCCCGAGTGTCCCCAGGGCCAGGCAGGCCGGGTTCCTCAAATCCGTTGTTGCCCCGGAAACCCTGGCCTGCAGAGGAGCACAGCCTGGCGTGGCTCCTCAGGCCCCGAGCCCTGCGGGGCTGGCGCTCTTCACCCCGGGCAGCGCTTGCTCCTGCGGCGGCGGCGGCGGCGGCGGGCAGGGTGGGCCGGTCCTCGCAGATGGAAAGACCGAGGCCCGGCTTGGAGGAAGGAGCACGCGGCCGGTCAGCGGCTCCTTGGAGTGTCTGCTCGCTCACGTGCGGGGACGCTGGTGCTGCCGGCTGGGCTCTGTGGGCTGAGCTGCGTGGCCAGGGCGAGGGCACTCCTCCCCGCGGGGGCCGCGGGGGCCGCCACTTCCGGCGTTCATGAAAGGAGACATTCTGATTTTCTCCTTCGTTCTTTCGGTTGCAAAGTGCACATGACTGACCGCTGGGGCCGTTCTGGAGCGCCCGCGCGCCCGGGGCTTCCACCGCCTTCCTTCTGTGCACAAGTCTCCACCTCCCCGGGGACTCCGACCCCGCCCCTGCTTCCTGTCTCTGGGCTTGTGACCTCAGGGACCCCGTCGCAGTGGAACCCTGCAGTATGTGTCCCTCTGCGCCTGGCCCTTCACCGAGCGTGACACCTGCCAGCTCAGCTGTGCCGTGGCCGGTGCCGGAGCAGGTGTGCGGCGTCCGTTCCTTTCTGCGCCGGAACAGTCTGTCCCGCTGGCTGGAGGGGCCATTTGGCGTGTCCCTTCGTCCACCGACGGACACTTGGTTGTTTCCACTCCGGGCCCCCCACGTGGGGCTGCTGTGGACGTGTGCGTGGTGCCTGCTCGGGCAGGCACTTGGGTCGCCGCTGAGGGCTGTCCGCCGCTCCCTGGGCCCCTGGTGGCCTCTGCCCTCTGCCCATGAGCTGGTCGGTCCCTGACCCTGGAAGGGCCTCCACCCCTGCACAGGGAGGCCGCCGGGCGGGGTCCGGCCCCCTCAGTCCCTGTGCCTGTCCCCTCCCACCGCTCAGATCTGCTGCCCCGACCCTTTGCTCACCCCTTCTCGGGGGCCCGGCATGACCTCCGACTACACCCGGAAGACTCAGGTGACAAGTTCCCGACGAGATTCCCATCCTCCCCTGCCCCCAGCCCCTCCTGGCTTGGTTCCCGTGTGACTTCGTCATCCGCTGGACCAAATGATTGATGGACGTTGATTCTCTCTCCTGCAGTGTCCCCACACAGCTCTGTCTCCGGCAGCGCCGGGCAGGGCCGGGCACCCCACGGTGCTCGCTGGATTTCACCCCCTGCCCGCCTCCTCCCCGTTCACACACCTGCCCTGATCCCAGCGCCCGGGGCTGAAATGGCATTGGCACATCCCTTCTTCGGGCTAAGCGTCGCCGGCTGCAGCTGCTGTTCCGTTTGGTGGGTCTGCAGCCCCGTCCACCCTGCTGCACGCCGGGCTGCGAGCCATCGGTGGCCCTGCGATGGGCACATGTCCATGTGGGTGGCGGGGTGGGTGAGGACACACCCAGCTGATGTTCCTGGTGTGACTCCGGCACACAGTAGGCGCTCCGTGAGTGTCTTGTTGAACGGCTGATGAGTCACGGGGTCCTCGCGCACCGGGAACGGGGAGCCCCTCTCAGGGGCCGTGCTCAGGACTGGCGCCCGGCAGTCTCTGCTGCCTTTTCAGGCCTTCCTGTGGCTCCTTCTTGAGGCACTGTACCTGGCCACCCTATTTTGGGACCAGTGACATCTCAGGACACATGGCTGTCCCTCGGGTCACCCGGGTACTGACCCAGTTCTCAGGAAGTGTGGTAGTAGGGCACCGGAGAGGCCGCATTCTGGAACAGCTCGTCCCTGGCAGAATCCTGCAGATTCACCTCTGCCACGCTTGTTTATTCATTCAGCAAATGCCGACGGAGACCTGGAGCCCACCAGGGCCTCCTTCCACTGCCCCTCCCCTCGGGGTGGGGCACAGCTCCGGCCCCCAGCCGCAGGCAGCCCTCCGGGGGCCCGGGCCGCCCCTGTGCTCTCCCCCCCCCCCCCCCCCCATGCTGAGACTTCTCTCAGTCATCACTGGCTCACACGCCTCCCACCCCCAGGGAGATGCCTGCTGCCTGAAGGTCGGACCTGTCTTCTGGGCCGCGGTGCCCCAATGCCCAGCACGGGGCCTGACGTACAGCCGTTGCCCAATAAATGCTTGTCGAGTGAGCCGGGGAAGCCAGCCACCTTAGTTTCAGGAAGGGAGTGGGTTGGGGGAGCCTGGGGCTTGCCGTGGAGTAGAGCGGCGGCCCAGGATGGGGAGCAGGCGGGTGGGGGGAGCACCCACAGAGCCTGCTCTTCACCTTGGCCGCTTGGCAAGGGTGTTCTCCGGCAGCTCCTGTCCCCAGTGCTGGGACAGAAAAATGTATCAGTTCAGGGCTCCTGCGCCCCCATCCTTGACTTGTATGTGGGCGGGATGGGATGGGGCTCGGCCTGATGGGGGGTTCTGGCTATAGTTTACCCCGAGTTACCTCCTGCCCTTCCAGTGAAACACCAGTGATCCTTTGTGGCATCAACAGCCCCGTCTCCAGGGGAGGTGGTTTGGTGCAGGGTCTTGCCGCCTCTTGAAGCCCCAGGGCCTGAACGGGGTCTCCCCCTCGCCCCGGGCTCTGGGGGTGGAACATGTTGTCCAAGCTGGGGGCTCCAGAGAGGCTGAGGCAGTCTGCCCGGTGGGGTACGCCGAGGGCCTGCCCGGAGGGCCCCCAGCTCCTGCCGGCACCCTGTCCTGCGCGCCAGCCTGACCCTCTCCTCTGCCCGCCTCTGCGTGGCCGGCTCCCACTGGCCCTCCAGTCTCCGCTTTCCGGGCAGCCCCGCCAGGGTCAGGTGCCCCCCAGGCCCTCGAGGCTCCCAGCCCACCTGTCCCGGCTCCTAGGACCCTGGGTGAAAACCGTCCGTCCCCTGGATCAAGATCTCTCAGGATCTACCAAGTCTGGTCCAGCCTCCTGCCTCCGGATTGGGGTTCAAATCCGGGCTTCACCTGCAGCCTCAGTTTCCTCAACTGCAGAGCAGGGACACTGAGGGTATTTGAGGAGAAGGGGGCGGCGCTGAGGGGCGCCCTGTGCGCTCTGCTCCCGCTGTGTCTCCTGCCCCTTCCCAGCCCGAGGTTTGCTGATCACAGGAACGAGAGGGCACCTCGGTAACTACGCCTTGAGGAGGAGGAACCCGCCTGCCCTCCTGCTGGGCGTGGGGGGCCCGGGGCAGCACCCACCCGGGCTCCCTTCCCCTGCGCAGCTACCCTTTGACCTTAGGCGTGCAGGGGCCGGGCCGGGGTGTGGGAGACAGCACCCCAGCACGTCCCCGGCAGCCACGTCAGTTGGCCACCTGGGCACCCGCCTGGCCCCGCCTGGGTTTCCCCGAAGTCCAGGTGAAGGTGAGTTGTTGGGCACCTGAGGGACAGGACCTACATGACAGATGGCCATCGGGGGCCTGATTCACGGCTTTCTGGGAAGTGAGTTAACGGGATCCCAGGGTTCAGGGCCCGGTCGGGCCTCCTGGCTGAGTCACGGGGGCCCCTGGAGGAAGGAGCCGTTACTGAGCCTCTGG
The DNA here is from genome assembly GCF_006229205.1 of Suricata suricatta. Taxonomy (NCBI): domain Eukaryota; kingdom Metazoa; phylum Chordata; class Mammalia; order Carnivora; family Herpestidae; genus Suricata; species Suricata suricatta. The sequence continues at coordinate 2,037,580 of NC_043707.1, forward strand.
GCAGCCCCTGTCTCCCCAAGACCCCACAGCCTAGGCCTTCCCTTCCCCACACAAACTGGGGACCATCCCAGTCAGTGTCAAGGCCACTGGCCTGCACCCCTGAGTCTGGGTCTTGCTCCTCCAGAGGCCAGATTCTGGGCCCACAGCTGGAGCCGAGGTCCTGGGCCCCCAAACCAGAGCCCCAAGTCCACTGCTCCAGGCTGGTGGGGGGTGGCCGTGGGGATCTCAGCTAGAGCCCCCACTTGGTCCCCTTAACGGCTTATTTCCGCCCCATAGTCCCACCCCTCCTGTGACCTACAGCCTGGGGTGGCCAGACCCAGCCACTCACTCCCTCATTCACTCGGGGGACTGGTCCAACGGCATTCCACCTCCTGGGATAAAACCTGGGGTGACCCGTGGGGAGCTCTGCACACAGCTCTCCCAGCCGTGCCCTCACCCCACCGGCCATGGTGGTTTCCAGAACTCCCCTGGCCCTGGGTGGAGGCCGTCTCAGGACCCTAACCCCTCTGCTGCTTCTGGCTTCTGTAGGTGAGTCCTGAGGACCTCCTGCTCCTCCCCCCTCCTTCCCCAGGGCCTCCTCCCTCCCCCCTACTCAGCACTGGCCCCCGGGGCCCTGCCCGGACCCAGTCTCCTCCATCCCTCTCCCCCTCCCTTGGGTGTTCGCCTGCTCTGAGCCACGTCCAGTGGCTGCCACAGGACAGTAAGACACACGGGGGAAGCGCCGTGTCCTGAGCTCAGCTCGCCTCAGCCCTCCTGTCGCAGTCCAGCGCCTTCCTCTTCCCTCCTGGCTCGTGGGACCATGAGTTTCGTTCCAGGCCTCGGGCTTGGGGTTCAGGGGGCCTCGGGCTGGGGCAGGAGTGTGCACCCCGCCCTCACCCACCACCAGAGGCGCCAGGCAGGTGGGACGGAGCCCTGGCTGGGGCTGCCCGACCGGAAACCGGTGGGAGGGTAGGGCCTCAGCTTAGAGCCGAGCCTGAGGCTCCTGTCAGCCCTGCCCAGGCTCCGGGAAATGCCCCACCCTGGAGAGCGCCCTGGGCACGGGGGGCTCCCCTCTGCTGGTCTGACCCTTCCTTCTCTTGCCCTCAGCCTCCCTCCGTGCTGCCAACATACCTGGTGAGTGGGGGGCCTGGGAAGGGGGTGCTGCGTCTGGGTCTGTCTGTGGGGTAGCAGGTCAGAAGGGGGCCGTGGGGCGAGAGGGGAGTCGAGCAGGAGAGGAAGGCAGAGCAGAGACTCTGACTCCGAGGAGAGGGGCCCAGGAGGGGGCTGGGGGGCACCAGCAGGTGAAAGGGCCCCGGGGGCCGGCCGGTAGGGAAGGCAGAGGAAGGGAAGGGCCGGGGAGGGCATAGCATGGGGCATGGGCAGGGCAGGAAGGTTGTGCCCCGGGATGACAGAACCGTGACCCTCGTTCGCCAGCACCCCCGGCCTGTGGGAAGCCCCAGCAGCTGAACCGGATCGTGGGCGGCGAGGACAGCCGTGACGCCGAGTGGCCCTGGGTCGTGAGCATCCTGAAGAATGGGACCCACCACTGTGCAGGCTCCCTGCTCACCAGCCGCTGGGTGGTCACTGCCGCCCACTGCTTCAAGGGGTACGCACGGCCAGTCCCCTCCCCTTGGTGCCCCAGGCTCCTGCCCCAGACCCTGGGCTCCCCACTCAGCGCCAGCCTCCAGGTCTGTGTCCAGCCTGGGGGCCTCTCAGAGAAGAGAGAGCCTGCTTCTGCTCAGGGGCCTTCATTCGCGTGTGGTCCCCAACACTCCTGCCTGCCCCTGCCCCAGCACCCGGTGCCTGGCTGACCCCACCCCTTCCCTATTTCCCCAGCAGTCTGAACAGGCCGTCCCAGTTCTCTGTGCTGCTGGGCGCCTGGCAGCTGGGGAACCCTGGCCCCAGGTCCCAGCAGGTGGGCGTCGCCTGGGTGCACTCCCACCCCGTGTACTCCTGGAAGGAGGGCTCCCGTGCGGACATCGCCCTGGTGCGCCTCGAGCACCCCATCCGCTTCTCTGAGCGGATCCTGCCCATCTGCCTGCCTGACTCCTCCGTCCGCCTCCCTCCGAACACCCGCTGCTGGATCGCAGGCTGGGGGAGCATCCGGGATGGAGGTGCGGCTTCTCCCGGGCCAGGTGGCCCGGTGGGGGGGGGGGGAGACACAGTAGGCAGCAGAGGGTAGAAGCCAGAGGCATAGCCGAAGGAAGATAGACTCTTCTGACAACAGAGACGGAAGAAAAAGTGAGCGTCGGTCCAGAGGTGTGAAGTCCCAGGAACCTAGGTGGACAAGTTTAGGTCCTTTCTAGTTAAAAAGTATCTTGGCTGTGTTCTGAGGGAGCCACAGCCAGGTCACCGAGGCTACTCAGTGATCTAGGAATGGCTGGAAAGAAGCAGGTATGGGGCCAGGCTGAGTAGTGAACATGAAACAGCCCGAGATTCCAAAGTGGGAGCAGGCACACCCCCCCCTGGTGGCAGCATGCTGTCATTGCAGGCGAAATTCCCAGGAGGGAGTAGGCTCCGTAACTGGAATGATTGTCAGACCAAGTCTGGAGGTTTGGAAAACATCATCTAGAGAGTAAGAGGCGGAGAAGCAGAAAAAGGTAGGTAGATAGATAATGGGGGGTGAGAAAGGAAAAAGTGTCAGAAAAACGGGACTTTAACCAGATTCCAAAAGAATTAAGAGGAATGACATCAGGTGTCCGGTGGTCGCCCCAAGTCTGAGGCTGCAGACAGCCTCCCCAGAGCCATCCTGCAGGGCTCCTGTGAGGACTGGAATTGAGGGCTGGGGAGGGTCTGTGTCCCCGTGGGCCGTGGGGCTTCCTCGCGTCCCAGTGACATTCAGCATTAGGGGGTCCGTTATGGGACACTTCCTCCGTGGCAGTCCCCGTGCCACGGGGATGAGGCAGTGCGTGGGGCAGGACAGGCCGGACCCAGTAGACAGCGGAGAACTTGTTCAAAATTCAGAGTCTCAGGCGCAGGTTCATGTTCAGATCCAGTAGGTCCAGAGGCGGAGTCTTGGAATGTGGGTTTTCCACACGCATTTGGGGGTCAGACACAGGTGATCCGTTAGCCTTTGGGACTTGCTGCTGAGGGAGAATGGGGGGCCAACAAAGAAGGTTTCCGAGCCTGACCCGCCCTCGCTGCCTGCAGTGCCCCTGCCGCAGCCCCAGCCCCTGCAGAAACTGGAGGTTCCCATCATCGACTCGGAGGTCTGCAGCCGCCTGTACTGGCGGGGAGCCGGGCAGGGGGCCGTCACCGAGGACATGCTGTGCGCCGGCTACCTGGAGGGTCGGCAGGACGCGTGTCTGGTGAGCACTGGCCTTCTTCCCACTTCTGTCCCACCGAGCCCCGCCATGCCCACTGCCCCCACCCCGCCCCCGTCAGCTGAGACCTGTAAGTCCCCCCAGCTGCCTACAGAACCTGGCCTCGGCGCCACACGCCAGACGTATACTGCGCGTCCTGGGCGAGCCAGGCTCCGCCCTCTGGGAGCCTGCCTTCTGCGGGGGTGCCCACGCCCTGATCCCCATCACCGTGGGCGAGGACGGCACGCTGGACGTCGGAAGGTCCTGGTTGCAATCCCTAGTCCGCTGCCCATGGGTGCCAGTCTGGGCAAGCCAGTACTTCCTTCTGAGCCTCAGTTTCCTCCCTGTAAGGAAGCAGCCATACTCCCTGGCTTCTGGGCTCTGAGGGAGAAGGTCAGGCACAAAGTGCTTCTCACCTGAAGTGAGCCTGAGGCCTGCCCGGCCCGGCCCTCCTAACCCTGCTGGGGTTCCAGTACCATCCAGGGAACCGTCTGCCACACTGTGTCGGGTCCTGGGTTCTGTCCAGGGCATGGGTCCCTAACCTCCCCCCCTCTCCGCAGGGCGACTCCGGGGGCCCCCTGATGTGCCAGGTGGAGGGCGCCTGGCTGCTGGCGGGCATCATCAGCTGGGGCGAGGGCTGCGCCGAGCGCAACCGGCCCGGCGTCTACATCAGCCTGGCCGCCCACCGCTCCTGGGTGATGAGGATCGTGCAAGGGGTGCAGCTCCGCGGGCACTCCCAGGGGCGGGGGCCCGCAGGGGGGGGCCCGCGTTAGGGATCTGGGGAGACGCCTGACACGTGCGCTCTCCGCCGTTGTAATTAAGCCATCTGCCTCCGGGGGGCGCCCGCGTGCCGGCACCGAGCGGCCTCCCAGCCCCGCCCTCGCGCGCCTCAGTGAGTGTGTGTGTGTGTGTGTGTGTGTGTGTGTGTGTGTGTGTGTGTGTGTGTGTGTCCTTGTTCATACTTTGTACAGTTCTTTGTAGCCTCGCCCTCATATCTTATTTATTCCTCCAATTGCAATAAATTATTTATTCCTCCGTTCCTGTTTTTATAGGTATGACATTGGGAAGCAGGGTCCACTTGGGAATAAAATGGGGGAAGGTCGGTATGAGTTTGGGCGCCTGGCCAGAGACCTAGGTGTCCTGCCCACCTGTGCTTCAGCGTCCTGACCCCTGGCCCTTGCGCTTCCTTTCTGTGTCCCCCCTCCCACCAGGAGGCCAAACAGAGAGGAGGCGGAGGCTGGTGGTCCCGGAGGCCCAGCTTTGCCAGTGGCAAGGGGGAGTGCTGGCCGCAGGGCCAGTCCAGGCCCCCAGCCTGCCTCTGGGTTTCCAAACTGCGCTAGCGAGGAGAAGCCCACCCCCGTGAGAGTGGGTGTCCCCTCCCTCGCCTCAGAACCAGGTGGCCCGGATTTGGGCAGAGGCGGCCGGGGCCTCTGCACCCCCAGGAGCTGACTCCGGAGTGACTCACTGCTGATTCTGTGAGTCGTCCAGCCGAGGCAGGAGCAAAACAATGAGACAGCAGGTCTCCAGCCTGCTAGCCTTGGGCTTGACTCACCTGGCCCCTGCCCACAGCGGGTGCCGCCAAGTCCCAGGCTACAAAGGGGTCTGCCCACTTCCCAGCCGGCTGACACCCCCCTTCCCCCAGGACTGTGGCCCGGGCCCTAGCCTCCTGGACCAGGCCACCCCCATCCCCACATGTGGAACTCTGTCCCAGCCCCCTGGGATTCCCTGCACTGAGTGAGATGTGCAGGACTCCAGTCTGTGAACCTCACGTGGTCACAAAGAGAGATTCATTCTAGGGGCGCCCGGGTGGCTCAGCGCCGCAAGCGTCCAACCTCAGCTCCGCTCATGGTGTCCGGGTTGAGTTCAAGTCCGCCTCGGGCTCTCTGCTGTCAGCACCGAGCTCACTTCCTTCCTCTGTTCCCCTCTCTCTGCCCCTCCCCCACCTCAAAAATAAATAAACATTAAAAAGAAAGATTAATTCTAGAGCAACTAGGTCTTGCTCCCAAGCGTCTCTAACTCCAGATTGTCTGTGACGGGAGTTTTCTAGAAGCCAGCGAGGGGCAGTGCAGGGTTTGTTTGGCCTGTTGGCTTCTCGGTACCTTCGCGTCCTTTGTTGGGAGGACCTCCTGAGGCCTTGCTCACGTGGTCTGGTCCGCTCTGTCATCACCAGGTCCCAGTACACGCTGGGGAGTTGGTTTGATTAAAAAGCAGACCCTGAAGCCGCCTCCTGCTCACCTGGGGTCCAGCCTTCTCCTTCGGCCTCTGTGCCCCCCCCCAGGAAGTCCCCTGCCCTCAGCTCTGGCGCCAGCCCCCCCTGCCCCCCACCCCTGTCCTCCAGGCCCGCCCTCTGTTCCTCACCTGCAGGTTCTGCCCCTGCCGCTCCCCCATCCCGTCCCCTCCCTCCCCTCCTCTGTCCCTCAGTTTCTCCCCTGCCTGCGGATCTTCCACCCCAGCCTCTGCCCCCCTTCACTGAACAGAGGGTCCCCCTCAAATGTCATCCTGATGGAGGCCCTGAGGAGGTGGTGCATAGAAACACCTGCCGGGCGGAGAGGTGGCCTCACAGGTGGCTGGGGGGGGTGCACACCTGGCTCCCAGCGGCAACAGGACATTGGTGTCCCCCTCCCTAATCAGGCTGGGGGGTCCAGGAGCTGCAAACGTAGTGGGCCCAGCGCCAGCAGGGCCCAGGACACCCCAAATCTGCAGCACTCTGGGTGAGGAGACCCCCTGCTTTGTGTCCACCAACTCCACCTGCCCCTGGGGGCCGCAGGAGGACCGTGCCAGCGGTCCCCTGAGGGGACGTGGAGGGGGGAGGCTCACCAACCAACAGCTCACCTCCCACAGGGAACAGACCTTTGCAGAGCTCCCTTACCTCCCCAAGGGCAGGGGTGGGGCTGTCTGGCCTCAGTGACAAATGTCATTCCGGCAGGAACTGTCTCCCCTGCAGGCTGAATCTGGCTTCTCCTCCACAGGCTCTTTCCTCAGATCTTTAACCCTTGAGGGGACCTCCACCCCACACCTGGGACTTGACGGCTCTGCTCTGCTCTCGCATCCAGAATGAGTGTGCAAACACACACCCGGACCTCCTTCTGTGGCCAGCGCCCTTCCCTTGCTTCCTCCACCCCAGAGCCGGGAAAAGTGAGGCACTCGCTTCCATTGTCTCCCACAAGGTCACAAGTGCCTGTGGGGCCTGAGCGTTGGCCCAGGAGAGGAAAGCAGATGTCCGATGGTTTCTTGGGAAGACTGTGTTTCCTGATAAAAGGGACACACTCAGCTGGCATCCTTTCCCATCCTTTCTTCTCCTTGTCTTGGATGTACATGTGATGCCTAAGCCCCAGCAGCTGCTTTAGCACCACGAGGCTACACATTGCTGTGTTATTTTTATAAAAAAATGTAGGTACATATTTTATGTCTTCTCCGCTGTCCCATTTTTTATTCATTTTTATTGTATGTCACAACTGTCTTACTGTATTGAAGTATATGTTATGGTCTTTTTAAGGTTCCCAGGCCCAGTTCCAGCAGGGGAGGGGTTTAGCCCCACTCGACCATCCGGCCCCCACCTGGGCTCCCCACAGCGAGGAGGGTCCTCCTCCACGGGCTCTTCCAGCTGCTTCGGGCGGCTCCGGGAAGTCAGGGAAGGACGCACGTCTACCAGCTTGTGGATAGAAGCGACTGCGCACCCGGGGAGAGGCGGCCTGAGAGCCGTGGGGCGAGCAGCCAGCCCCCCACTTGGTCTCCGACTCCCAGCAGCCAGAACCGAGACGGCACGAGTGTTTTGCCACTCAGGAGTCCGGCCAACACGCATGGGGTCCTCTGCCCCGGGGCCTCGCCACCCGCCTCGGACCCCCGCCCTGCCCCTACGGGAAAGTGGCCTCCCTGCAGCCATCCTCTCTTTTCTTTCGCTCTTACTCCTTGCCCACCCCTCCTTCTGGTGACAAATCTCCATTTTGTGCAAGTCGAGGTCTCCACCGCCCAGTCTGTGAATGCTTCATGAAGCCGAGCCGGTGTTCGAACTCACTCAGCGGGATTTTGTTGCTTAACATTATCAATACTCCCCTAAGCGTCCCGAGATTGGGTAAGTCACGGAGTCTGCCCAACAGTGACTCTGCCAAACCAAGGCCCCCAGCCCCTCGAAGCCGCCCGATTTCCAAACTCTGGCCACCAGCCTGGGGTCACCAGGGACACTAGCTGGCCATTTTGTTAATTTTTTTTAATGTTGTTTGTTTATTTTTGAGAGACAGAGTGAAACAGCGTGAGTAGGGGACGGTCAGAGAGAGAGGGAGATACAGAATCTGAAGACAGGCTCTAGGCTCTGAGCTAGCTGTCAGCACAGAGCCCGATGCAGGGCTTGAACCCAGGAACTGTGAGATCATGACCTGAGCTGAAGCCCGATGCTTAACCGACTGAGCCGCCCGGCGCCCCAAGCTGGCCATTTTGGACTGGATCTCCCAGTTCCGGGGCAGTCCACAGGGGCCCTGGCAACCGCCGCCAACGTGGGGACCAGCGCCCTCTGGCCGCGTCTCAGAAGCTGGGACAAAGCTGGAGCGGGCTGAGATCTGGGGCATGTGCGCACCCTCCGTATTGCCGTCCACTCCCCCGGCCTTTCCGAGGCCAAGGCGACCTGCTTTCAGTCCAGGTAGCCTACTGTGTCCCCCAGGCCCTGCCCCTCTCTAGAAGTGGCTGGAACATTCTAGAGACAAAGGCTGTGAGGCCCGTCCAGGTTCAAGGCCAAGAGCTCAGAGCTGACTGGAGCGGTCTGCCCTGGGCAGAGGGGGCGGATCGTGAGGGCCGGACGCCTCAGTCCTGCAGGGGACACACCAGCCCCGCAGCCTCTTAGTTAATGCCTCAGGGAAGCTGGGAGCAGCCTGCTGCCGGAGGCTTGCTGCCTCAGTCACACACCCAGGATGTTCTGGATTGTTCTGTGGCCATGCAGCATGCCTGCTGTCCTGTCTGCCTTCCTGGGGAAGGGGCTCCTGGGCCCTTCAGAGTCCAGCTCTCCTAGGGACTTTCTCACTAATCACTTCCCTGTGTTCTGCTCAGTTCTCCAGCTCTTCCGTCTCCGTGAGAACCTTTCAGAAGGCAGTGAGAGGAGACGCAAAGGATTCAAAGTAAGTAAAATCCAGGGCACCTGGCGGCTCAGTCACTTAAGTGTCCCGCTCCGGCTCAGGTCATGAGCTCACGGTTCGTGGGTTCAAGCCCTGTGTCGGGCTCTGTGCTGACAGCTCGGAGCCTGGAGCTTGTTTTGGATTCTATGTCTCCCTCCGTCTCTGTCCCTCCTCTGCTCATGTTCTGTCTCTCTCTGTCTCAAAAATAAACAAACATTTAAAAAAAGTAAAAAGAAAAGTAAACAAAACCCCTTAATTCCCTCCCATTTGTGCTAATATCTGATAATGGCCAGCAGCTCCGCCCGCGGCCTCGCCCAGCGCCGCCGTGTGTGCACGTGTCCGGCACGCCCTCGGGAGTGTGTGCGAGTGCACACCTGTGTGCGCGCTCCCCCCGAGTCCCCTCTCCCGCCCCCAGCAGAGGGAAGGGGTGACGCAGCAGCGAAACCGCAGGAAGGTTTGCCCAGCCGAACTTGACTGCGGCACGGACACCAGCCCTTCGTCTTCCGTCTCTGGCCCCCGGAGGTGCTGTGTGCAGAGCGTGTAGAAGACCCACCCGGACCCCCAGCGACTGCAGCAGGCAAAGGAGGTTCTCGTGTGCCCGGTGGTAGGGGGTGGTAGGGGGTGGGGTGGGCCCTAGTCCTGGGGAGGTGGGAGGGGCCCTGGTCGTGGGGAGGTGGGGGGTGGTCAAGGTCGTGGGGAGGTGGGGGTAAGTCAAGGTCGTGGGGAGGTGGGGAGTAGTCCTGGTCGTCGGGAGGTCAGGGGTCTGCTCCTGGGGAGGTGGGGAGCGTAGGCATGGAGGGCGCTCACTGCCTCCTGACCCCCTAGCCGCCCCGCCCACCCACTGGCACAGCTGAGCGGCTGTCAAGGGCTCCCTCAGCCTCGACTCATCAGCCTGGTGCCCTGGCGGGCCTCTGGCCGGCCCTGGGCTGGTGCCCCCTCCCCGCCAGGGCCAGGAGTGGCCCAGCTCAGTGTTGTGTACGGAGGAACAATTCGTGGCCAGCAAGGTCCGTCCAGGGCTGAGCCGGGACACAGATGGGGACGTAGTTACAATTTCCTCAGATGTCCCTGCGGGCTGCCGGCTGCCCCTGCCCAGAGGCGCCGTGTTTGGCGACACCGAGAAGCAGGAACCGAGCCCGGGAGGAACAGCCCCGCCTTCGCCCTGGACCCCGGCTCCGGTCCCACACGCACGGCCGCCTCTCTGAGCTGGTCGGGAGTCCCTGGGAAGGGCCTCACAGGGACAAGCGGGAGAACTCCGCACCGCGTGGTGGGGAAACAGGGAGTGACACCCTCCCCGCGGGCGTGCGAGAGACCCGGCAGGGCCACCACTGCGGGAACACGCGGCAGCCGCCCACCCGGGGCAGGTGCGTGAGGGACGCTGTGGCACCTCCCCCCCCCCCCCGCCGTCCCCTCGTCCCGGGAAAGGATCCAAATCCCAGGAGACACGCGCACGCACACGTGCACTCTCTCACACTCACACACGCACACACGCAGCTCCCACAGCGGCGCCCGGGAACCAGCCCCTTCACGGCCCAAACGTCTCGTCTGTCCCCCGCGCTCGGGGCCTCTACGAACAGCTGGCTCTCGGTCCCTAAAGCCACCTTCTGCGGCTGGGTGTCCGGTTTCTCCAACTTAAACCTTTCATATGCCCGACTGCATTTTATTTGTATTTTCTAAGGTTTAATATTATTTGAGTAATCTCTACAGCAGATGTGAGGCTCAGACCCAACGACCCCAAGATCAAGAGTCCCACGCTCCTCTGACTGAGCCGGCCTGGCACCCCTGCCTAAACGCATTATATTTTATTATTTTATTTTACTTTTTTTTAATGTTTTTATTTATTTTTGAGAGAGAGAGAGACAGCGTGAGCAGGGGAGGGTCAGAGAGAGGAGGAGACACAGGATCTGAAGACAGACTCCAGGTTCTGAGCTAGTGTTTAGCACAGAGCCCAATGCGGGGCTCGAACCCACCAACTGTGAGATCATGACCTGAGCCGAGGCCGGACGCTTAACATACTGAGCCCCGCAGGCGCCCCTTATTTTATCATTTTTTAAATGCATTGTGGGGGCGCCTGGGGGGCTCATCGGCTAGACCTCCGACTTCGGCTCAGGTCAGGTCTCACATTCGTGGGTTCGAGCCCCGCGTCGGGCTCTGGGCTGACAGCTAGCTCAGAGCCTGGAGCCTGCTTCCAGTTCTGTGTCTCCTTCTCTCTCTGCCCCTCCCCCTCTCATGCTCTGTCTCTCTCTGTATCAAAAATAAATAAAAACATTAAAAAAAATGAAAAAATTCCCAAGCAAAATAAATAAATAAATAAATAAAATAAATGCATTGTAAAATACTGTAAGTAGAGGGCCACCTGGGTGGCTCATTTAGTTGAGGGTCTGACTTCAGGTCAGGGCATGATCTCACGGTTCGTGGGTTCAAGCCCCACTTCCCGGCTCTGTGCTGACAGCTCAGAGCCTGGAATCTGTTTTGGATTCTGTGTCTCCCTCTCTTCCAGCCCCTCTCTCACATTCTGTCTCTCAAGAATGAATAGACGGTTTTGAAAAATTTAAGTTTATTTTGAGAGAGCGAGCATGAGCGGGGAGGGGCAGAGAGAGCGAGTGAGAGAGAATCCCAAGTGGGCTCCACGCTCCTAGTGCAGAGTCCGACAGCACAGGGCTTGAAATCACAAAGGGTGAAGTCACGACCTGACCCCGACCTCAAGAGTCAACGCTTAACCGCCTGAGCCCCCAGGCGGCCCTGACGTGTTTTCAGTCTTTGTCCAAGGGCCTTTACGTCACAGAAGCAGGGACGTCCAGACCTCCCAGGAGAACATGAGGCAGAAGGAAGCGGGAGCTCAGCCTAGAACCGGAGCAGCCGGGCACGGCTCTGGCCGAGCCTCGCAGAGGAAGCCACGGGGTGGGCAGCACGCGCCCCGGAAGGTGCTCACGGCGTCACTTCCGGGATGGCCTAGACGGAGGGGAGCGGCAGCGGCCGTGGATGCGCTGTGGGCGGCCCGCAGGTCGCACGGCCACCGGGAAGGCGGGCTTGTGGCTTCCTGCAACCTCAGACACACGCTCCCCGCCTGAGCGCTGGAGGCCGCCGCCAGACGCGAACCCGGAGGAACGCAGACCCCTGTGCAGAAGGTCCCTGCACACGTGTTCCCAGGAGCTTTGTTCGTGACGGCCCGACGGGAGCCCAAGTGCTCCGCGGCTGGCACTCGGATCGACAGGACCGAGTGCGAGTACAGTGGAAGAAATGCTGCCCGGCAACGGAAGAGGACACACTAGTGAAACTCAGGTAACACGGATGGACCTCGAAATCCTAACACCAGACACAGAGGAGTCCATATATGGGATTTCGTTCATATGAAATTTAAATATTTTTAATAATGTTTATTTTTCAGAGAGAGAAAGCGCGTGTGCAAGCAGGGGAGGGGCCCAGAGAGGTTGGCACGGAATCTGAAGCAGCTCCAGGCTCCTAGCTGTCAGCACACAGCCCGACGTGGGGCTTGAACTCAACTGTGAGTTATGACCTGAGCTGAAGTCAGACGCCCCCTCCTTCTCGTAACCCTGCGTGGTGGAGGGGGCAGGGGGAGCCCAGCATGGAGGAGGCCTTGGCAAATGTGTGCTGAGCGCGGGAATGGCTGCCTTTCCTGAGGCCCGCGGCACTCAGAGAAGACTGGAATTGAACTTGGGCCGTCGGAGGCCAGCTGGATGGGCTTGGGGTAGAGACAGGGTCGGGACGTCCTTGGAGCCCACACTCCTCAAAGACTGAGGGTCTTTGAAGTCCAAGGGCTACACAGGCAGGGCCTTCATCCTGGGCAGAATCACCGAGACCCGGATGTCAGACCTGCTTCCGTCCTCACCCTGCACCCCCGTCCCCCCATCAGCTCAGAGAGCTTGGGCCGCACCCCAGCCCCACGGAGCACACCTGAAGGCACTATTCTTGCAGAAGCTTTATTTATTTGTGGATTGTGGATTCCAATCAATTTGGGGTCCAGACTCTGCTACCTCAGTGCCGTCAGCCCAGCACTAGCCGGGTGGCCTCAGCAGGTTGACCGAAGTCCCATCCCTGGGGCCCAGGAGGAGTCATCTCTCTGGGGCAGTGGCGTTTCCTTGCTCCTCTTCCCAGATATAATCCCAGTCAAAGATGAGGCCCGTGAGGCCTAACATCTTATACTGGCCACAGATGGCTGTGAGCACCTTCTGGTCGTCGTCCGGGTAGGCGATGAAGTTCGAACCCTCGTCCTTCCCAAATATGGCATAGCGGCCTCTATCCGTGTAGAAGCCCAAGGACCAGAGGAACGCTTTGTAGGAGCCCCACATCTCTATGATGTGCTCTCCCGGAGCCAGGAGGAATTCCTCGGTCTTTCCCGGTATCTTGTTACCGTACACGGTGTCCCAGGAGGGTCCATTTTTCACCTGGACACTGGGAGACGGGAAGGGTTGCAGGGCCACACCTGGGCTGAGTCACCACTCCCCAGGTGCTCTGTCCCCTGGCAAGGACAGCAGCCCGGTCACTACAAGTACGTGTCCCCAAGCACGTGGATCTGGGCTGACACAGAGGCCCCTGGCCTCAGACCCCTACTCTGATTTCGGGCTCTGTGATCCTGGGCTCATCATCCGGCCTCTCCCAGCCTGTTTCCTTACCTGAAAGGTGGGAGGGGCTGGGGGGTCACGGAGACCATTCATCAGGAGGGAGCTTGGCACGCAGTGCCTGGTCACCGCGACACCAGCTGCTGTCACTGCCCACAGTGGGGAGCTGTCCCCGGGCCCAGCTTGGACTTTCTGAGCCCCAGATACTGACCAGACCAGGTCACAGGTCAGAGAGGCAGGTGACACGCCCACTCCCCTCAGGGGTTCCACTAGGTCTGTCCCCTCTGCCACCCCACCGTGCCCACCCTCCGGCCCTCCGGTGCTGGCCGCCCTCCCCGGGACCCTGTGAGCGCAGAGGTGCTGGCCCCTCTCCCCAGGTTCCCGAGGCCCTGCTCACCTCCTCATTATGCCCAGGGGGCCTAGAGTCACCCGGATTCCGGAGAGTTCGTACTCAGGGTCCTTGGTCGTGCAGAAGTACTGGCCGCCTCCGTTCCCGTACATCTCTGCGGGTGAAGGCACCGGGTTGGAGAGGAGCACCCCGCCGCTGCTCCCCACCGCTCCCTGCCCCGGACCTGCTGCAGCCACACGGCGGGGTCCCGAGATGAGCGTGAGGCTGCCGTCAGGGCCGGGCCCAGACCCGGGGCGTCCCGGAGCGGGCAGGCGAGGGGGGCCGCTGGACCCGAGGGCGCGCACCCGCCAGACCTACGTGCTGCCCAGCAGGCGGTGCTCCACAGGAGGGCGAGCGGCAGCCTCGCCAGCATGGCTTCTGGAAGGGGAGTCCCGAGGCTCCTGGAGAGAAGAGAGCGACTCCAAGAGGGGCCCCGTCCCACCCGGCTGGGCCCTGTTGGGGGGGATATGGGGGGTACACGGCCTTACCTGGCGGGAGAGTCCTGTTGCCCAGTCCTGGCCCCGCGGCGTCTTGCTCTTGGGGCCTCTCCGCCTGGCCCTTTATACCCTCCCCATCCCCGTGGGCCCCCGTCCAGAAGGAAGGAGCGAAGGCCACCAGGGGGGCAGGAAGGAGCTGGGCGGCGGGGGCTCTTCCTGGGGGAATCCCAGAGCCATCCTGGGGGAGGCTCCTGGACACACCGCATTTATTGTCTCGGCGCTGTGGCCTCCACAGAGTGACAAGTGTTTCTCTGTCTCTCTGGATCTCTCTCTCCCCAGCATTTAGACTAGAACTGTCCCTCAGACATGGGGGGCTTTGCCGAGAGCCCCCCCAGCTGGGCCAGACGGGCCTCTGCCCCGGGGGCGGCCGCGGTCTGGAAGCCCACAGGAGCTCCGCGGGGCCTGGGGCTCCTGCCTTGTGCACAGCCAGGCCCACCCGTGCGGAGCCCGGTGTCCGTGGGCTTCCTGGAGCTCGGGCGGAGCTCCCTCTGACCCCTGGACAGCTGGACTGTGTGCCGGGCACCAGGTGGAAGAAGACCCCCCAGGGGCTGGCCCTCCACGGCCTTACTTGGAAGACGGCGCCAATCTTTGCTTTGTGCAGGGACAGGTGTAGCTGCAGTGGGCTGGCCTTGAGGGGCCCCAGGCCGACCGGACAGCAGAGGCTCAGGGGGAGGGTGGTTCTCGAGGCCAGTGTCCCTGAGGGCCGCTGGGGGCCAGACTTACCTGGGCGGTAATGGGGTACGCTTCGAGGGCCAGGGTTCTGGGGCCCCTGCTGGTGCTGCCACTCCAGGCTCTCTGTGCCGGGTTAGAGCTGAGGCCGTCGGGGCCTCCGACCTTGGAGAAGAACCGGGTCATAACCGTCACCCCGGGGCGGGGGGGGGGGGGCGCTGGAGCCAGACCAGTTCGAACCTTGGCTTCCTGCTTACAGGCCTGCCTTCTGGGGGGCTCGAGTCACCCACGTGCCATGACTGTGTCATCGGTCATTGGTGCGGGGACCCAAACACTGAAGGCTCATGCATGGCATTAGGTGTCTGAGACTGGGTTTGGCTTCGTCCTTTGACCGCATGTCAGGGAAAACACACCTGTGCACTCGGTGACGAGCTGCGTACGTGACCGGGCGGCCAGCCCTGACTGAGGAGGGTGGAGGCCGTGCCCGCCGCCCTGACCCCAGCCCCAGAACCAGGCTCGGTGCAAACCAGGGCGTTGGGAAGGCCCCATCTGGTCCCAAGAAAAGGGGTGCAGACAATGGCTTCGTGTGAGCACAGAGCGCCTTGGGAGTGGTGCCCACCTCACTGGGTTCGGGGGGTGTCGTGGGGCCCTGTCTCCCCGCAGCCGCCAGTGCAGACAGCAGCTACCTGGGCCAGGGGTTCGCGGGCCACACCCGGCACCCCCAGGCCCGCCTCTTTCAGCCCGTGAGCGAAGAACACTTCCTACATTTTTAAAGGCTCAGAAACCATTCAAAACAATAGTGCATGAAAATTCTAGGACACTCCAATGCCACTGCCACAGATAATGTTAGGAGCACACAGCCAAGGCCATTCATGTGCGTGTCATCTGGGGCAGCTGTCATCCCACAGAGCAGAGCCAAGCGATTGTGACAGAGACTTTGTCGCCCAGAAGCCCTAACGTGTGTTCTGTGGCCCTTTGCCAGAGTCAGCCGATCGCTGGTGAGCCCGTTTTCGCCCTGGGGCAGAGACAGCCTGGTCCACACCCGCCTGCACAACCCACCTTCAGTGGGGCGGCCAGAGCAGAGAGGGGCTCCTTCCTGGTGGCCCCGGACCAGTCTCCCTGGGGAGGCCCTTAGGGCTCGGGCTCCTGCTCGCTCATGCGGGCAGGTGGGGGATCCCGGACCTGCCCTCCCCACGCACCCCGCCCGCTCCCAGAGGCCTTCAGGCCCACAAGGGGGGCAGGCGCCAGGCAGAGGGGAGCGGAGGCAAAGCGTCCAGGGGCTGCAGGGGGGCGGGGGCGGCCTGGGCCTGGGAGCTTGGCAGGCACAGGGGAGGGTAAGGGCCTGACGGCCGCACAAAGACCACTTTGTTCCCATCCCACCGCAGCCTCTGGGCGCTTCTGACGGTTTCGCTGCCAATTCAGGTGCCTTCTTCCCAGTGCCAGGCTGGCTGGGCTTCCCGCCCAGAAGGAAGGTCCATGTGGACCGGAGCTCCGGGAAGCACTGCCGGAGGTGGGGGCTGGGAGAAGCGCCGGCCGCTGCCTAGACAGCAAAGGTGACAGGACACACGAGGTGCATGTTCAGAGTGCGTGAACACAGAACAGATGCACAGGCGCACACGTGCGCTCGGGCACCACCCGCTCCTCCTACACACAGGGAGGCCAGCGCACAGGTGCGCTCGGGCCCCACGCGGCCCTCCCACGCACGGGGGGGGGGGGCTTGTGCAGGGCCCACGCACAGGTGCACCGGGGCCCCGGCCCTCCCACGCACGGGGGGGTGGGGCCTATGCAGGGCCCGCGCACAGGTGCACCGGGGCCCCATGCGTTTCTCCCACGCACGGGGGCGGGTGGGGCCTGTGCAGGGCCCACGCACAGGTGCACCGGGGCCCCATGCGTTTCTCCCACGCACGGGGGCGGGTGGGGCCTGTGCAGGGCCCGC
>NC_043707.1:2054129-2064407 GCF_006229205.1 Suricata suricatta
GTGCAGGGCCCGCGCACAGGTGCACCGGGGCCCCACGCGTTTCTCCCACGCACGGGGGGTGGGGCCTGTGCAGGGCCCGCGCACAGGTGCACCGGGGCCCCACGCGTTTCTCCCACGCACGGGGGGTGGGGCCTGTGCAGGGCCCGCGCACAGGTGCACTGGGGCCCCACGCGTTTCTCCCACGCAGAGGGGCCTGCGCACGGCTCGCACATATGTGTACACCTCCCTTCAGGGCGGCAGCCCTGCCCCCTCATCCACCCTGCCCAGCGCTGGCCCTGGGGAGACTGAACACAGGCCCTTTGTCCCTGGGGAGGAGGGAAGTTGCGGGGCATAATCCCCTCCGCGGGTGCGCCTGGGACTCACCCAGCCAGGAGCTGAAACAACGGGGCTTTCTTCCAGCAGGGGTTGGAGGTTGAGTCCGGTCTCCCTGCCCCGTGGATGTGGAGCCTGGGGGCACCCCTCTGTGCCCTGCAGCCTGAGTGAAGCGGACCAGAAGGCCTCAAGTTCTCGGCGACGCCACGCTTTAAGGTAAGCATCTTTCTCCACTCCACCCTGGAGAAGCTCAACACTTTTATTGAAAGCTTTTATTTATTGAAAACTTTTACCGAACACCAGGACACCCAACCGGACATTTTGTCTAATCTTTTATGTAATTAAAATCACACTAGTTAGAGGCGCCTGGGTGGCTCAGTTGGTTAAGTGTCTGGCTTCGGCGCAGGTCATGATCTCATAGTTCGCGGGTTCAAGTGCCCCCCTGTGGGGCTCTGTGCTGACAGCTCAGAGCCTGGAGCCTGCTTCGGATTCTGTGTCTCCCTCTCTCTCTGACCCTCCCCTGCTCACGCTGCCTCTGTCTCTCAAAAATAAAAACATAAAAAATAAAATAAAATCACACTAGTGCAAGTATTGAAAATAAGACGGACCGTATCCGGCTGTCTGCTCTAGAGAGTCAGGATACCCAGGTTCTGATCCCCCGAGGCTGTCCTGGCACATGTGTGTGTTACCTGGTGTATCAGCCAGCGCGGCTGCTGTAACAAATACCACATCAGCTCCCAGAGGCCCCACCTCCAAATACCATCACGCTGGGGGTTAAGACAGCCCCATGCAAACATGCAGTCCGTAGGCCCGGGTCAGCATCTATCCAAGACTCTCCTGGGGCCTGCACTCCCTCCCCCACCACTCTCCTGACCCCTCTGGGGGCCCTTCCTGCTCATGGCCACACTGACCGTGTGGGCTCAGCACCCTGCCTGCCCCGGACGTCACTGCTGGCCTGAGCTTCCGATCCGCCCCACGTTCTTACCCTGCTCTCTGCGTTCCTGTCCCTCTGAGCCTCGGTTTCCTCCTCTGTAGATGGGCCCCTAGCAGATGACCCTGTGCAAGGCTGTGAGGCAGAACAGGACACTGCAGGTCTCAGCGGTCTGGGGGACATTCTCTTACTGAGGATGGCGCCCCCTCTCCCAGGTGCTGGACGGTTTCGGTGCTGGGACCACATCAATCTGGTTTTTGAATCATGTGCTCATCTCCTTCCTAAGAATGGTGAAGCCCCACCCACGTGTGCCGCCAAGGGCAGGAGCCCTGTGGGGGTGCCTCTAGGCTGGGGGGCCACCCTGGCAGCGAGCCAACGTCACCTGCGCCCCATTCACGCCGAGGGCTTTCCAGAACATGGCTCGACACCAAGGGCAGAGGGTCCGAGTGGACCAGAGGCTGGAAGCCAGGTGTGCACCCAGGCAAACTAGAGCCTTTCAAGTAGAAGTCAACAGACGTTCCCCGCCCCCCCCCATTTTACTATAAAAATGTTTAAACATGTTAACAAAGTTGAAAGATTTTCAGAGCTGACACCTGTCATACTCAGCACTTGGGCAATTAACATTTTCCTGTGTCTGCGTCACGGCACGTCTGTCCGCATGACCAACCGTGCACCCGTCCGTGCGTCCCCGCTCTGCACGCCCTGACCCGTGACCTCGGCTGCAGTCCGCGTGCCTCCCCTCAGACACCCCCTCACGTGTAGCACGACGCAGACCTGTGGGGGTTCCCCCCCACGTTTAGAAGGACACTTTTCCTACGAGGTGTCTGTTCGCGGGCTTTGACAGACGCATGTCCCGGTCTAGCCCACGCTTCTTTCTAGACACAGAACACGCCCTCGCCCCGGAAGCCGGCCCCGCAGACACCCTCAACCTCATGAAGATGTAGGACCCTGGGGGGGCGGATTATCCATTTTTTAGGGGACAAACGGATGATCAGATTAATCTGACCAAGAGCTCATATGGTGGATGGAGTTTATTAGATACGGACCAAATACGTGTCTCCGGGAGCCCGAGTCACAGAGTGAATACAAACGTTAGAAAAGTTAACTTTTTGACAAATGCGTATGTGAGGAACCGAAACTGGGAGGGGAGAATGCCAGCTTCCCAAGTCACCTAACAGATGACCACAGGCGATGGCTCAGGACAACAGGAAGGTGTCCCCCACCTCCCCCTGCCCCTGGCGGCGGGGGGCCCAGAATCCAGGTATCCGCAGGATGCCCCCTACAGCCTGAGTCTCTAGCAGAGAACATTCCCTTGCTTCTTCCAGTTTGTGGCAGCTGCCAGGCGTCCGGTCGCTGTGGGCTCATCGCCGCATCCCCGGAGCTCCACTCTCTGGCCTCACGGGGGCTGTTCCCGCCCTTGAACCTGCCTTTCCAAACAGCTTTCTGGAACAGTGTTCAAACAGAACGATGGCTATTTCCGGATGGTGGGATTTAGGCCATTTTTCTATTTCTCCCCTTCCCTTCTCTGTACAGCTTTGACTGGACCGATTTTACAGAAACAAAGTGAACTCTTTTAGAAATGGAGACGCTTTTTTTAACCTGTAAGCTTACAAAGCCTACAAAAGTGGAAGCCCTCAGTGTCAAAAATCCTGGGGGGGGCGGCGCCTGGTTGGCTCAGTCAGTTAAGCGTCCGGCTTCGGTTCGGGTCATGATCTCACGGTTCGTGGGTTCAAGCCCCGCGTCGGGCTCTATGCTAACAGCTCAGAGGCTGGAGCCTGCTTCGGATTCTGTATCTCCCTCTCTCTCTGCCCCTCCCCTGTGCCCACTGTCTCTCTCTGGCTCTGAAAAATAAAGAACATAAAAAAACGCTGTGGGAAATGGGCCCCTCTTACTTTGCTGGGGTCCTGCTTGTGGTTTAGAAAAACCTTTGAAAGCAGGAAGCTTGTTTGAGTGAAGCACTCCTAGAAAAGTTAGCCTAAGAAATTATTAGGAAGGTGTGCCGAGATGTATAAACAGAGATTTACGTGAAGGTGGTTATTTTTTTTTTAAGCTTATTTATTCTGAGACACAGATAGCAGGGGAGGGGCGGAGAGAGAGAGGGAGAGAGAGAATCCAAACAGGCTCTGCACTGTCCCTGCAAAGCCTGATGCGGGGCTCGAATCCAGGAACCATGAGATCATGACCTGAGCTGAAATCAAGAGTCGGACGCTTAGCAGACTGAGCCCAGGCGCCCCAAAGCTCTTGTTACTTTACAAACGAGTCTGGGTCATAATTACAGAACCATTTCTCCCGTGGCCGTCAGCGGCTGTCCCCGGCTGGGAGTGAGCCGCCCCGGGCAGCCCGGGCGCCGGTTCCCTGAAGCCGCCATCCGCCGCGCTCGTGCGCAGGAAGCCGGCCTGCCGTGTGGGCACACGCTCTGCACGCCAGGCCTTGCCCCTGGCCTTCAGCCTGGGTCGCGGCGAGGCCTCTTGGGGCTGGAGAGAAGGGGTCCTGCATGGACACTGCTCAGACTGGAAACAGGATAGGGCCGATGGCAACGGTGGGCGGAGGGCCGGGTCCTCATCACTGAGAAGCAAGTGGGTGGAAATGAACGCTGTTTCCAGCGCCTTATGTCACCGCATTTCCCTGCACCTGCTCATTTAGTTCGCGTTCCTCCCCGCCAGGTGAGCGCGGGCGGGGCGGCTGCAGCTCGCCACTGCCCCCTGGTGTCAGAAGGCCATACGGCAGAGAAAGGAGCTGAAAGAGATCAGAATCCCCCCAGAAGATGGAGGGTGTGGGATCAGGGGATCCTGCCGGAGGGAGCCAGGACCCAGCTCGGCCCAGAAACACGGGGCAACATGTCACAGGTCTGTCGTGAAAGTCCCCTAAAACAAAGGGTTCCGTGGTCAGGTCAATTCCAGGAACGCTGCTCACTGCATTTCCTCATACGGGGTTTCTTTCTTTCTTTTTTTTAAGCTTTATTTTTGAGAGAGAGAGAGAGAGAGAGAGAGGGACAGAGTGCGAGCAAGGGAGGGGCAGTGAGAGAGGAAGAGATAGAAACTGAAGCAGGATCCAGG
The DNA here is from genome assembly GCF_006229205.1 of Suricata suricatta. NCBI lineage: Eukaryota > Metazoa > Chordata > Mammalia > Carnivora > Herpestidae > Suricata > Suricata suricatta. The sequence continues at coordinate 2,058,429 of NC_043707.1, forward strand.
CTCTGAGCTGTCAGCACAGAGCTTGATGCAGGGCTACGACTCACAGACTGTGAGATGACCTGAGCCGAAGTCGGATGCTCAAGCGACTGAGCCACCCAGGTGCCCCTCTTTTTTTTAATGTTTATTTACTTATTTTGGGGGGACGTGAGCGGGGGAGGAGCAGAGAGGGAGAGAGAATCCCAAGCAGGCTCCTTGCTGTCAGTGCAGAGCCTGACATGGGGCTTGAACCCACGAACCACGAGATCATGACCTGAGCCAAAATCAAGAGTCAGAGGCTCAACTGAGCGAGCCCCCCGGGCAGCCCCCTCTTACAGATTTCTGTTGCATTTTAGCAAAGTCCTAGAAAGGTACTGCCACAAGAAACAAATGTTTCCCGGCACGTGGCCGGGAGGCGGCCGCGCTGGGCCAGGCCTGACCTGCAGTAGGAGCAGTGAGCCAACGAGCCGGGTGCCCAGGCCTCTCAAAGCCCTGCCAGCTGGGCGCAGGCAGGCCCGATGGCATGGGGGTGGCGGTGAGCCCGTGACCACCGATGCCGGGCGTTGTCCTAACCCTGCACTCATGAGCTCAGGTCACTCCCCCAACAGTGCGTCGGAGCGCAGGTGTCCGACATGAAAACGCGAGGTGCCGCTCTCGTCCCCGCCGCCAGGCGCAGAGAGGGCACAGGGGCTCCGCCAGACACACGCCGCCTCCGGCCGCCGCCCGGCTGTGAGCTGGAGCAGACGCCGGCTGGTTTTGGAGCCGGGGTTTGCCGCCTCCCCCCCCCCGAGCGCTCCGGGTTGTCCTTCTTGCTTCCCAGGAGGAGACCATGCACGCCTCACATCCCTGCCGGGGCACAGCCTTCTCAGGGGGCATCGCTGCGATGCTCCCGACCCCTTCCCCTTTAAGGCCACCTGTGATGACACTGGTCCCACCTGGGCGATCCAGGGTAGTCTCCCCGTGTCACGTCCTTGCCTCAGTGACATCCGCACTGTCTTTCACCCCTAAAATGACATACTCAGTTCCCGGAGGTTAGGACGCAGAGGGCCATGGGCTCTGCCCATGAAGGTACCTTCCTTGGGAAGAGGAGGCGGGAGGTCGCCTTGGGAAGCTCTCCTGTCTGAGAAGGACATCGTGTCGCCTCCCCCCACTTATTTGTTCACTGGGTCTAGAATTCAAAAACCAAAGTAACTTTTTTTCTCAGGTTTTGGAAGACCCCGCGGCACCACCTGCGAGCACCAGGGGGCGCAGGAGTTCGGCTGGAAGCAGGTGGCCTGAGTCCGCATCTGCAGGCTCTTCCATCAGCCTGAAAAAAAGTCACTTGTCTACACACCCCCCCACCACAGGACTCTGGTTTGGTTTCCAAATACATTTATGGGCTGTGTTTTCTGATTGCAACGCGATAGTATCTGGATAGTGAAGACAGTCTGGAAATGATTTCCAAGGACGGTCATCCCCCATCCCGCTGTCACCCAGGGCGAGGAGTGTGTGTGCCCGCTCTCCGGGTGCCAAAATGTACACACGCAGCTCCGGGTCGCAGCCTGTGAGTCTGGAGTTGTCTCTTGCCCAGCAAGAGGCGGATGCAGAAATGAAAACGAGAGAGGGTAGTGGCCGGGAGGGGACAAGAGCCCCACACAGGCTCCGTGTTTGTCATACACACCGGGTGACAGTGCAGAAGACAATCAGTCGGTATTGTTAACATGTGTGTAAGAAGTGAAGCGTCTGGGGGGCGAGTGGCGTTGTGATCAAAGTACATTGGCACCAGACGGAAGGAGTTTCCTGCAGGGGACACAAGTCACCAGTGGTCCCGTTGTAATTTCTCACTGATGGACCTCGGGCGCCTTTGCCCCGTGGCCACAGCTTTCTGCCCTAAGCCTTTTGTACCCCGTTAATGAAAGTGTAAGGAATTCGTGAACCTGCTCCCCCACAGCTCTGGGTCGTGCTTACGTTTAGAATCTCTCAGAAATCCTTTGTTTCTTCTATATTTTTGTTTGCATTAGGGAAATAGTCTTACTGGCTGTCTAAAGATCTGCTCTGGCTTTCTGACTTTTTGGAGAATAAGGAAAAGGCGCCCGAGTGGCTCAGTCGGTTGCGCGTCCAACTTTGGCTCAGGGCATGATCTCAGGGCTTGGGAGTTCGAGCCCCGCGTCCGGCCCACTGTTGTCTGTGCAGAGCCCACTTTGGATCCTCTGTTCCCCCGTCTCTGCCCCTCCGCCACTCTCTCTCTCAAAAATAAAATATTAACAATTAAAAAAAAAAGGAAAAGAAAAAATACATGGGTAAGACCACCTCTACTACAACTGAACGATAAGCATGAGTCTAATAAACTAACATCTGCCCTACAAAGACTATGTTTAAAAAATCTTGACTCCAAGGGAAAGATGGTCTTAAAGCTAAAGAGGAAAGTTACAGGTTTCACTGTCTCTGTGGATTCGATTCCAAGACGAGGCCCCTTTCTGTTAACACTGGCGGGTGGGAAAACACAAGGGACGTCACTTCCCGTCTGCCCCCCCCCCCAAGTCTCCAGCCTCCTCCCCACAGAGGGCCTCCCACGTCCCCACCTCGCACGCCCTCCTCGGCAGTCGGGGACGTTAGCTGTCCCGGGGCGGTGGCACGAGCCAGTCCAGAGGCCCACTGGTAAGTGATGGGGTCCCGGGGGGCTGGTGCGGGGCACGGCTGTCCGGGGGCAGCAAAGCCACTCTCTGGGGCAGGAGGTGGAGGGGTCAGGGGTGGAGGGGTGACGAGCCCTGAGCGGCCTGGCCGAGGCCACCCGTTCCTTCCCCGGCCGGCTGGGAGCTGTCCCATCTCCGGCCCGGCGCAGGGGAGTCCGGGCGGTGGATGCTGTGGGGAGAACCAGGGACCCAGGGCTGGCCTGTGATGACCCCACGGCCAAGTGCAGAGGCCCCCCCGGGGCACACTCCAGCCCCAGCCGGGACACGTCCAGCATCACATGCCCCTCTGGGCAGGGTGGCGGGCAGCACGGATTCCACGCGGGGTCATGGGGCATCTCCACCACGAAGGGCACCTGCCTGCACAGTCGGTGCGGGGCCACCGCAGGCTTCGGGACCACCCACGGAGTGAAGGACGGCAAAGCCCTGAATGACAGACCGAGACATGGCACGAAGGACAGTGAGGGGTGTGATGACCAGGACGGCAGAGCGGAAGGAGTGAAGTCACCGCAGAAGCCTGGAGGAAGAGCAGGCGTCCCCCGGGAAAAGGAGGGACGCCCAGTGTCCTTGTCCTCCGGGGGACAATGCTGAGCCGTGCCCTGTGGTTTCTCAGGTCCTGCATGGAGGGGCGCACCGGTATGAGCACTGGGAGGGGAGGGAGGGCTTGGGTGCTCCCCCCACAGCACCCCCTCTGGTCTTCTTGGCCCCCAGCGACCCTGGGGCCACTAATATCCTCCCAGAAACTCTCTCTCTGAACTAACCAGAGAGGGCTCTGCGGCTTGTCACCCACACCTGCACAGTGCAGACAGCCGGAGCAGGATTTAGGAGGTAGGGGCTGGGCCCGGGGGCCGGGAGGGCGTCCAGGGCGCCTCCGGGGCCACAGATGCTCTCCGAGGCATCGACTGCGACATGCTGATGTGTTTATTGGAAAAGGGACAGGGTGGGGGACGGGGCTGGCTCAGCAGATGGCCGCAGCTCGCAGGGGTCTATTGGGCTCAGGCCAGCTGCGGGAGCCAGGCGACCCAGAGCACAGGCAGGGGGAGGAGCAGCGGAGAGGGCTCTGGCCTCTGAGTGCCCCCACGGGCCATCAGCGTCCGGATCCAGCCGAAGTGCCTGCTGACGTTGGTGTAGACGCCGGGCCGGTTGGGCCTCCCACAGCCCGATCCCCAGCTCACGATTCCAACCTGAATCCACAGCCCTCTCTTCTCGCAGGCCAAGGGTCCGCCGGAGTCACCCTAGGGAGCAGCGAGGGTGAGCCAGGCCTGCTGGCGGGGAGGGGTGGGGCGCCCGAGGGGCCGGTGGAGAAGGGGGCATGGCAGGAGGGGCGGCGGAGCCAGGCAGGCTGGGTGCACATCCTGCTCCCCACCCCAGGAAGGGAGCAAGTCTCGGTTTCTGCATCTGCAAAGTGGGACACTAGTGTCTACCCTGTGGGGTTGCCACACGGACCACATGAGGTGCAGGCTGCCGTCGTGCCCGGGGCTGGGTGGCGGCTGCCAGGGTCCACACGCCCCTGGCTGGGGTGGGGAGGGACACTCACGAAGCAGGCATCCTTGCCGCCCTGGGAGTCGCCAGCACACATCATGTCCCCCCAGATGTCGTGGCGGAACACAGGCTGTGTGTACAGGTAGTTGCACATGGTGGTGTTTATAATGCCGACCTGCACCTCCTGCAGGATGTAGGGGGCTGGCAGCACTGCCCGGGGGCGAGGGGACAGAGAAACACGGCACCCTGAGCCTCTCCTCTGCTGTCTGCTTGGGAGGAGTGGCACAGGCTACGGGGCGGGGGAGAGGGCCCCTGGGGCCAGCACCCGGCAGGTTGCAGGTCACAGATCCGCTGCCACGGCTCTTTCCAGAGACCCAGCTTCCGCGCCGGCGCGGGCGGACCGCAGCCGCTCACGTGCCAGCAGGGAAGGCCCGATGCCGCCGAGCAGGGTCAGGGTCAGTGTGGTCCCGCTGCCTGCCAGGTGCTTCTGGGGCCCTCCTTGGGCACTGTGTGATTGGCGCACACTCCATGGTGAGGAAAGCCCGGGTCAGAGCACCTCCCACCCCCGGCAAAGCACCAGGGAAGGCTCCGAACCCATCATGGACCCAAATCTGTCCAATTCCTCCGCGTGAGGCTGAGCAACCGGCTAATCTGGGAGGCCGGTGTGAGAACACTACCCACGGTGGCTAGAGGCACCGGCCTGCCCGGAACCCCGCTAAGCCCGGAGGTATGGGACCCCATGCCGCCCTGTGGCGTGGGAACCGTTTCCTCCTGTTCTGCAGGTGAGGACGCCAAGGCACAGGGGAGGAGATGCCCGGCCTGGGGTGTCCCAGCCAGCAAGAGGGAGAGCGAAGCCCGCAGGCAGGCAAGGGGAGAGGGCGTCCAGAGTCACCTCCTACCTTCGAGGAGGAGGCTGGAGCCGGACCCGACTACCTGTCAGCCTCAGGCCAGGCAGTCTGGTGGCCGGGTCCCTCGGCTCGCACCCACTCAGCCCTTTGGAGAGGTCTGCGGCAGTGGACGCTCTATCCAGCCCCTTGTAGGGAAGGGAAAGGGCCCCACCTCTAGGGGAAGGCAGGACCAGCACGGGTTTCTCCACGCCCACCAGCCAATCCCAGAGGGGTGACCTAAGGACACGTTATTGTCTCGGCCAGCGAGCCCTGGCTTCTCCACTGACCCGTCGCGGGGCCTTCGGGCCGCTTCCGTACCTCTCTCTTTCCTCCTCGATAAAACAGGTCTAAATATGGCCCCGCCTCATTCACAGGTAGGGCCTCACCCTGCTCGCTCCTCAGTGTGCAGGGCCTAGATGAGCGCAGGCTCACAGCAGCACCCTGAGGAGCCTGTCGCCCTCCCTGCGGAGTGAGGGGTGCCGCGGGAAGGGGCCCGGCCACGGAGAGCAACCAGGCCCGGTCTGTGGCACTGGAGACCCAGGGCACCTCGGGCCAGAGGGGCGCGGGTGACGCTTCATGCTGGCCTAAGGAACCCCAGAGATTTAGCGGGGAGCTGGGGCACAGAGATGATTTGATGTTGCAGATAGAGAAATGGGCTCAGGGCTCCCGGCAAGAAGGCAAAGCAGGTGGATGCAGGTTTGGAAGAGCCAAAGCAGGGAGGCTGGACGGCCGGGGGCTGGGGAGCAGCCCTGCTCAGTGGAGAGAAGCCTTTCTCACAGGACCTCTCCCAACCCCAGCGCCCCTGCAGGCCGGTGGGGAGCGCGCCCGGGCCCAGCTGGCCGCCCCCTCACTGTGGCTTCCGGCTCAGTCTCCGGAAGGCAGAGGAAACGGGGTGTGGGGACAGCTGCACGCGGGGACCCGGCCACACACAGACCCGAGTGGGGGCTGCTGAGGCTGGCGTGGTC
>NC_043707.1:2064507-2065941 GCF_006229205.1 Suricata suricatta
TACCTCCAACATTGCTAACATCAGGGTAACTGACCAGGCCAAGGATGAACTGGCCGTTGACCAGGTCCTGGGAAATCACCTCTGAGCTTTCGCAATGTCTTGCTTGAAAAGACTGTCTTTGGGGCGCCTGGCAGCTCAGCGGGTTAAACGTCCAACTTCAGCTCAGGTCATGATCTCGCAGTTCATGGGTTCAAGCCCCGCATCCGGCTCTGTGCTGACAGCTCAGAGCCTGCAGCTGCTTCGGATTCTGTGTCTCCCTCTCTCTCTGCCCCAACCCTGCTCATGATGTCTCTCTCTCAAATATAAACAAACATTAAAAAAAAATTTTTTAATGTTTTATTTATTTATTTTTTTTGAGACTGAGAGAGACAAAGCATGAGTGGGGAGGGGCAGAGAGAGAGGGAGACACAGAATCCGAAGCAGGCTCCAGGCTCTGAGCTGTCAGCACAGAGCCGGATGCGGGGCTTGAACCCATGAATGTGAGAGCATGACCTGAGCCGAAGTCAGAGGCTTAACCGACTGAGCCACCCAGGCGCCCCCCAAAAAAATTTTTTTAAAGAAAAGAGTGTCTTTGTAGACCAGGAGCCCTGGTCCCACTCCAGATATTTCATGCTAATAGCGTAGGTGACGGCAGCACCCGGGCCACAGGCCCACTGAGGACTGAGGGTAGACGCCACGCCGATGTGATGGAACCCCAGTAACAAAAATTCCAGACACCTCGGCTCCCACGAGCTTCCCTGGCTGGCACCTCTTCGTGTATGTTGCCGCAGGTCCTTGCTGGGAGAACTGAGCTCTGTCCATCTGACTCCCTGCTAAGGGGAAGCTGGAACCTTCCACCCGGTGTCTCCTAGACTCTGTCCTCTACGCCTCTTGCATTGGCCGATGCTCTCTGTGCCACTGTAGTGAACCACACGACAAGGAACACAGCTTCTCTAAGTTCTAGGAGTCCTTGCTGCTAATCACTACCCTGAGGGTGGTCCTGGGGACCCCAGTTCAGTTGTCCCTTCACATCTATAACTGAAGAGACAACTTGATGACTTTGGCGGCCTGCAACAGGGCCCAAGGAAAAGGCGAGGTGCATGTGGGCTCTGTGGAGTTGGGTGGGCCCCGCTGGGCGCAGCAGGCAATCGGGGGCCAAGAGCCCTCCAGGTGGTCCAAAGTAGGCCCTCTTCCCTCTGGCTCCCGTAAAGGACCATTGCTTTTAGCAGCCCAACACTGCCAGGCCTGCAGCGGGCACTCAGTGAGGACTTGCTCTCATAGGGGTCCTGATGGGGGCCAGCCTCGGCCCTTCCCGGAGGAAGGGGTGGGGGGAGGAGAGGGGGCGACAAGCCAGGCAGCCAGAATCCCAGGGCTGCAGACAAGAAGGGCTGTTTGGGCGCACGGTGTAGTTGGGGCACCCACCTCAAAGCCTTGGGACGCAGAAAGGTCCAGCGC
>NC_043707.1:2066041-2076578 GCF_006229205.1 Suricata suricatta
CCTGCGTCTGGAGCTCCGCCCGCACCAACAGCTGCGCCAGCAGCAGCGCCCGGATGCGCGCGCCCATGGCCGCGTCTGCCGCCTGGTGGCTGCCCACGGCTTCCGCGCGCTCGGGGCGGGCCGGGGTGCCCCGTGGGCGAGAGGGAACGCCCGCGACGCTGGCCCACCCCTGCCCCGCGCTGGACCTCTCACCCGGGTCCAAGGGCCTTTGGGAAGCACCGGACCTCAGGGCGCGTGGTTTCGAGCTTCAACTCTGGCTGCGTCTACCAACCTCACCGAGCGCCCAACAGTCCTTCTTGTCTGCATCCCTGGGAACCTCCCTGCCCACCCTTGTTGCCCCCTTTCCTACGCCCACCGCTTCCTCAGGTAAGGGCCGAGGCTGGTCCCCACCAGGACCCCTGTGAGAGCAGGTCCTCACTGTGTGCCCGCTGCGGGCCTGGTAGTGTTGGCTCAAGCCAGGAAGAGATCAGTTTCTTCCCCTCTTAGGGAAGACTTTCCTGGGGACATGAAGGTCTCGGGTCTCCACCTGCCTGAGCCCTTAGCCAGGCTAGTTCCTGCCAACCCAGGCTGCTCCTGGTGGCAGGCCCCAGGCACTGCCTAGGCAGCCCCCCCCCCCCCCCCCCCCCCCCCCCCCCCCCCCCCCCCCCCCCCCCCCCCCCCCCCCCCCCCCCCCCCCCCCTCCCCCCTCCCCCCTCCCCCTCTCTCCTCCTGTTTAAATCCTGAAGTTGAAACCCCTTTCACAAACTTTGTTTCCTGCCCAGGCCCTTGGGGGAACAAAATGGACTAACTCAGACACCCCAAGACTATCCATCTCCCAGTGTCCCTCTTGATGCAGCTTCTGGGAGGCTGTGCCCTCTCCGTGTCCCTGTTTGTGTCCTGAGCGCTATCAGGGAAGTGGTGGCATTCTCAGATGCGTTTCCCAGCCTAGGCTTCTGGGGTCCCTCCAGTCAGGAGAACCAGCCTGGACGAGGTGTCCACTCTGCGGGAGCCCCGTGTCTGGGACCAGGAGCACATGGAGCCAGCGTCCCTGCCTGGAGGAGCGGGAAAGAGGGTTCCCATCGGGGTCCCAGATCCAGGGCCCGCTGAGAGAGACGCCAGTGAGACCCTGGCGCTGGGACCACGGGACCTCCTCCATAGGACGAAGCTGGCAGCAGCACACGTCCTTGATTTCATGCGCTGGTGTGGCCCCTACGGAGTCACGTGCAGAGTGGGGGCCTTGGGCATGGGCACATGAACCCCGGGACAGAACAGGCCTGGGGCCTGGGCAAGGGGGCAAGAGTTCTCGGAACGGTTCCCCTTTAGGGCCGTTGGCACCGCAGGGCTTATACCTGGCCCGGCTCCTGTGGGTTCCCTGCCGTGGGGGCCGCGTGTGGCACAGGGCCCAAGCCCCAGGGCCAGCGACGGCCTCCTGGTGCCTGACAGGGAGCCCCAGCTGTCCCGTGTCCCCTGCAGCGGGCGGGAGGCTCGGGCCGCAAGTATTGCCAGGAACCATCCGGGTGGGGGGGGGGGCTCTCCCAGGCACAACGGCGCCACCCTTCTCCGGTCCCCTCCCCGGCCTGGGGTGGCCTCTCCCTGCAGCCTCCGTTCCAGAGTCACATGGTGGACGAGTTCGAGGCACTCAGGGCTCAGGCCAACCTCACCCTCAGGAAAGCTTCCTCTGCCCGCTTCCCATTGACAGCAACGCCGCGCCCCCCACCTCAGACTGGCTGCGTCCCTGCCCCGCGGCGCTTTCTTCCCAGAACTCCGCACCGCCCTGGGTGACCGGCTTCAGTCACGTGTGCCTCTGGCCGTCGGCTGCCTCCCAGGCCGGTGAGTGGCACGCTTGGTGTCTGTGCAACCGAAGCGTCGATGGAGCACTAGAGGCAGGGGTGCAGGTCACATGTGTGGGACGGGCTCACGCTCGGCCCCAGAGTGCCCGGCAGGCCACCCGGCACGCTGTCCCGGCTGGATGTGGCAGCGCCTGGGGCCGCGGGTGCGTGGCGACCTCTGTGATGAGCCCGCTGGCGAACCCGTGGCTGCCGCTGGAGGTCCAGCGCGGGCTCCGTCCCCCCGGCCAGTGCCGGGGGCCCTGGGGCTCAGGGCTTGGGCTGTCCTTAGCCACAGCCCCTGTCCCATCTGCGCAGCCGCCCATTTCCACCCGGCAGTCACCATCCTGGCTAGGCCGGGCCGGGGCCGGGGCCGGGGCCGGGGCCACCTCCCTGGTTCTCTGGCCATCAGGAGACAACCCTGATGGGACACACAGGCCCTGTGCGTCCAGAGAAGGCTCCAGAGGGGGCTGCGGGGATCAGAGGGGCTCAGCCACAAGGACAGGGGTGCCGTGGAGAGAGCCCTGGAGGGGCAGGGCGGGTGCAGAGGGGAAGGGTTCTCGCATGCTGCCTGCGGGCAGAGGGAGCCACTGGAGGAGGTGACCCCCCGGGGCCCCCGTGGGCCGGGGTGGGGCTCAAGGGCCTGGCCCCTGCCCTGGTTGTAACCTGCATGGGCCTCTAGTCCCTCCCACCCTGGCCTGAGGTCCCAGCCCTGTGTCCCCTCCTCCAGCTGCGGCTCCCCTGTCACCCCTGAGAGGCAGGCTGGGGAAGGACAGAGAGAGACGGCGAGAGAGCTCGGCCTGGCTCGGAGCCTTCGATGCTCACACCTGGGGTGATGTGACTTCGCCGCAGCCCCCGCCCCTGTGACCCGTGACCACACTGAGCCTGGGGACGGGGCTGCTTGAGCGACAGGGCTTGGGCAGGCCCTGGAGGTCGGAGTCCTCGGCTTCCCTGTGTGAAAAAGTGGATATGACAGTCACACGTGCCTCCCAGGGCTGCCGGCGGCACCCCGTGGCACCCTGGGGTGAAGCTCCCACAGACCCTTCTGGGGCCCTGAGGTACAGGGCGAGGCACCGGTCCTTTGCCAGCTCGACTTTATTGTGTCTCACAAGGACTGGCCTGCAAAGGCCCCAGCCCAGCACTGGGGGCTGAAACCGCAGTTCCAGGAGCCCCAGAGACCCCCCAAAGGAACCCCCAGCATGGGTGCACGCTGGGACTCGGACTTGGCTGCGGAACGGGAAACGAGGTTCTGTCCCCAGGGGCTCACAGGCTGGTGGGGAGGGGGGATGAGGGCAGCCTAAAGCCTGTGGGGGACACTCCAAAGGTGGGGCCACGGGGTGTGAAGTGGGGGAGACATGGGTACGGGGTGGCTTCCTGAGGGGGAGGGGCCAGAGAAGGTCCCTGGGGACAGAGGGCGGGCTGTCCAGGGAGGTCCTGTAAGAAGCTGGCAGGCTGCCGGGAAAGGGCACATTTAAAAAACAGAGGCCAAGGCTGCAAGGCTGGCTGCCCGCTTAGGCGAGGCCCAGGGACACCAGCGCGTTCCCCAGCGGGCACAGAGCCAGCAGCGTGGTAGGGGCGAGGAGCCCGGCACGGTCCGGAGAGAAGTGTCCGGCGTCCAGGGCTGAGCCGTGGATGGTGTTGGCAATCCATGCGGCGTAGACGCTGACATTGATGTACACCCCCGGCCTTTTCGGGAGCGCGCAGCCAGACCCCCAGCTCACCACGCCTGCCTGGGTCCAGACTCCACTGACGTCGCACACCAGGGGGCCTCCGGAGTCACCCTAGAGAGAAAGGAGGAGTCCAGAAGGGGAGGCCCCAGGGGCCAGGCTCCTCGCGGGAGGGGAGTTCACGGGGCCTCCCTTCTGCCCTGCTGGCTAAGTCTAGTGCACAGAGAGTCGGTGGGCTGGATGTTTCTGGAAGGCAGCTGAGGTCTGCGAATTAGGGGTGAAGCCCCAGGCGGATGAGACCGACAGCGTGATGGGAATACCGCAGTCTCTGCGTAAGGCCGTGCGCGTCAGAGTGGGGGCCCTGAGAGGCACCTCTGTTCGTTGTTGATGAAAAAATCTGTGATAATACTAAGGCCGCATGAGATCAAGTGTGTTTTGCTTATAAAAGCAGACAAGGAGGAGCGCCTGGTGGCTCAGTCGGTTAAACGTCCGACTTTGGCTCAGGGCTTGATCTCACAGTTCACAAGTTCGAGCCCCGCATCGGCCTCTGTGCTGACGGCTCAGAGCCTGCAGCCTGCTTCAGATTCTGTGTCTCCCCCTCTCTCTGCCCCTCCCCGACTGGCTCTCTCCCTCTCTCTCAAAATAAACATTAAAATTTTTTTTAAATAAAAACAGACAAGGAAAAACCAAACCAACTCAGCCCAGAAGTGACATGCTACTCGGGGCAATTTGCTCAAAGGCCCGGAGTGTTATCTTTTGGAAGAAAAAAGACATTACTGGCCCAAAAAGGAAAAGCTGTAGGGATGGAGAATATGGTCGCAATTTGTTTAAGCGTGTTTATAAGTATTTCATGTTCTGATAATATTGATGGGATATTTAAAGTGAGACAGGGTCCAGAAAACCATTTTTTCCTTTCAAACTGACCCTGGTCTGAATGTATTAGAGAGAGAGAATTCCAAGCAGCTTCCACAATGTCAGCACAGAGCCCCATGCGGGGCTTGCCCCCACGGCCCTGGGATCATGACCTGAGCCAAAATCAAGAGTCAGACGCTCAACCTGAGCCACCCAGGCGCCTGACCCTCGTTTCAAACAACGTGCCCTCCTCCGCCCTGGGGTCCCAAGGGCTGGTGAGCAGTGGGCCGCCCGGCCCCGCCCCCCGCGGGGAGTGGCCTGCTCACCCCGCAGGCGTCCTGCTGGCCTGTCTCGAAGCCGGCGCACAGCATGTCCGGGAGGATGGCGGGCTCCACGCCTGCGGCGGCGCCGGAACTTCCCAGGTAGTAGCTGTTACAAGTCTGGGCGTCGATGAGGGGCAGGTTCAGCTCCTGCAGGGTGAAGGGCGGGGGGAGCGCTGCGGGGAGCAGCAGAGCAGAGCTCAGAAGGGAGGTGGCCGCCGCCCGGCTCCCAGCCACACTGCACCGTGTCACCGTGTCACCGTGTCGTATCTGCCTGTCCCTCCCCTGCTTCTGGACAAACGAGGGCCAGCCTCTGTGCTCAGGAAACCCTGGCAGACGTGCCTGGTAGCAAGGTGAGCCCTCAGTGAGGACAGATCACTGGGAAGAGTGGCTGCCTTCCCCCCGACCCCGCCCGGGCAGGGCGTGCACAGCTGGGGGACTCAAGTTCTTGAGATCGAGGCCGAATCGGACTTGCGGGGATAGTGCGGAGCCTGCTTGGGATTCCCTCCCTCCCTCCCTCGCCCTCTGCCTCTCCCCTACTCCCGCACGGGACCTTCTGTGGAAGCAAGCACGTTGCAGACTAATTAAGATGAGGTGCTGGGTGGAGGTGAGACAGAAGAGGACGCACAGTGGAGAGGCTGCTCGAAGATGGAGGCAGGCCCGGGGTCCCGTGCCGTGCCCCCGGGGTCCCCAGCGGCCGGGAGGAGGTCCTGGGGTCCCGTGCCGTGCCCCCGGGGTCCCCAGAGGCGGGGAGGAGGTCCCGGGGTCCCGTGCCGTGCCCCTGGGGGTCCCCAGCGGCGGGGAGGAGGTCCCGGGGTCCCGTGCCGTGCCCCCGGGGTCCCCAGTGGCGGGGAGGAGGTCCCGGGGTCCCGTGCCGTGCCCCCGGGGTCCCCAGCGGCCGGGAGGAGGTCCCGGGGTCCCGTGCCGTGCCCCCGGGGTCCCCAGCGGCCGGGAGGAGGTCCCGGGGTCCCATGCCATGCCCCTGGGGGTCCCCAGCGGCGGGGAGGAGGTCCCAGGAATTGCAAAAACGTCCAGGAGCTGGAAGGAGTAGGAAGGGTCCTTCCCTGGAGCCCTCAGATGGATCCGGCCCTGCCAGCATCTTGACATCAAGACCCTTGGCCTCCTGACCCGCGAGAGGTGACATTTGTGTTGTTTCAAGCCCCCCAGTTTGTGGCCATTTGCTAGTACAGCCTGTGACGGAGGTGACAGCTGCCGGGACCCTGTATGTCGAGAATTCCCTCTTGCCCCGCCCTGTTGGGAGCGCCGAATGCGTCACTCCGTGTAACCCTCACATTAACCCCATGAGGTCCCTGGAGACTGCGTGTCAGAGGGGGAAGCCACAGCCCCGTGAGGCCAGGTGAGCAGGCCCTGGACGCCCAGCCACGAGGGCAGGGGGCGTGCGTGAATTCTGCAGACCTGTAAGGGGCACTGGCATCGGCTGTCAGGGTGTTCCGGCCCGGGCTGGGCCAGCGTCCAGAGCCGTCGGGGCCTGGCCTGAATGTTTGCTCCCTGCGTGCCGGGAGGGCGGACGGGCAGCCTGACGGAGGGGCTGCTCCCTCACGGTTGCCGCAGTACTTCGGTGGCTTCCCTCTGCTGCCGGCTTCGTGTCCGTCCCGAGTGAGTGTGGGGCCCTAAGGAGGCCCCATCAGCACTGGTCCCCGCCTACCCCCCCCCACGTTCTGGGTGTCCTTACGTTGACTTGTGGCGATGTTCCCCCAGCCGGTGACCCAACACCACGTGCCGTGACCCGGGAGGTCCCCAGCCGTAGGGAGGCAGACGGGGAGGATGAGGTCACTGAAGGTGGCAGGCGAGGCCAGCCGCACCAGGGCGACGTCCGCTCTGTTGTTCTCGGCCCAGTACTCGGGGTGCTTGATGAACTGGGCCACCGCCAGGAGCTCCCAGGGCTCCCCGGCCTGGGGGTAGGAGGAGATGGAGCCCAGCAGCACTGTGTAGATGGACAGCGGCTGCTTCCTAGAAACAGGAGAAAGCCCGGGGGAGGGAGGGTGAGGGCTGTGCCAGGGTCCCATGGGCGGGGACCAGGGACCACCTTGATGTGAGGGTCCTGATGCTACAGACAGACGGCTTTGCAAGCTGCACACCGGCCGGAGACGAGAGGTGCTCCACCAGGTCCTGGAACCTGCCTGGCACCCACGGCTCCCTCTGGTAGCTGTGCAGCAGGCTTGGGAGGTGGCCACGGGCCCGAATGCCACCCTGCTGGTGCGCGGCGGGCGTGAGCTCTTGGCTTCTCGGTGCATGTTCCCATGTGGGGGCCTTTGACTTCTGGGAATCGAATCTTTTCTTGGTAGGTGGACAGTGGGAGGGCCGGAGGGTCTGTCTCCTTCTCCCCGCTCCCCAGTGCCCAGCCCCGAGGACAGGGCCCATCCTGGGTGGATGAGTGACGATGACCCCCCACCCATCTCCACATGGGCAGGGGGCTGTGGCTCACGCGGAGAAGGGAGGGCGGAGGGGCAGGTCCTGCCAGCCCGGCACACACCTGTGCCACCCGATACTCACTGGTCGAAGCAGTGGGCTGCAGTCAGCACCCAGTCCTCGGTGATCAGGGAGCCACCGCACACGTGCCGCCCGCTCTCCCTCAGGCTGACCTGCCACGGCCATCGGCCCGGCCGGGCGTCCTGCCCCGACACGATGCGGCCGGACACACGCGGGCGTCCGCACACTGCGGGGTGAGTCCACGGGCCCGTTACGCGTGGTCCCCGTGGGGGCCCTGGCCCCGCACACCTGCCGGTCCCTTCTCAGGCTTTGTGCTGTAGGACCGTGTGCTCCAGGGGAGCCCAGGGCGGAGCACAGCAGCCCGGGGGAGGGGGGCAGGTGGAGCCGGGATCTAAATGGCTTAGTGACGCCCGGTGGGGAGTGGGGCTCCCCTGGAGCACACGGTCCTACAGGTGGGGGGACGCTGAGGTCCGGGGGTAGCTGAAGGAGGGGCCCCTCTCCCTCTCTGCATCTGGGTTCCTCGGGGGACCTGCCCAGCATGGGCTCTGAGGGGCTGGATGAGGATCACACACCCACTCTACGTGCCCTCCTGCGGTGCTGTCTCTGCACCCCGATATCCGTCCTACCTGAATCCAGGTCTGACGTGCCACCACTCACGCGGGAGAGGTTGGACGGGAGGGCAGGGGGGCTCCCCTGGAGGGCCACGGAGAGGAGGGACAGCAGGGTGGCGGCGAGGGCCGGCGACATGGTGTCCCAGCCACCACTTCCGGGCTGGCTCACAGGGTCAGAGTCCTCAGACACTCGGGGGGAGAAGACGGCTGCAGCCCAGCCCAAGTTCTGCGCTCGCCCTGGGGTGTGGCTGACTCCACGCCTTGCCCTCGGGACTGGCCTCCCACCCTGCTCCGGGGCACCAGGAGCACCTGCGGCTGGACCCTCGGGACCTTCCCCCCTGCCGTGGCCTCACAGCACCAAGCACCCCACCACTTCCGGGCACTTACTGTGCACTGGCCCGTGTCACCCACCTCCTTCCTCCTGCCTGACACCCCAGGTGACACTCCCGTGGTTTAATGACTCGCCTGAGGCCCTACAGGAAGACAAAGCCAGAGAACTCTACTGTGTGCTCTGTGCCAGTGCCAGGTGCCCTGCGAGGAGGAGGGGGGGTGGGAGAGGAGCGGCATGCCCCAGGGCACGCCCCACTCTGCCCCCTCAGCCCTTGGTCTTCATCCCCCGGGGCCCTGAGGGGCCAAGGTGCCTGGAAAGTGCGAGGGACCCGTGATTCACGAGGCGGAGCAGCTGGAAGATGCCCCTGACCACAGAGAGCAAGCCCCTGGATGGCCCTTGGCCTGGCCTGGCCTCCCCTCTGTAAAGCCCCGTGGCCCGAGAGAGCAGAGCTGAGCAGCCGGGGGCACAGGTGGGGAGGGATGCTGGAGACCTTCCCGGATTCTTAAGTTTCCCCCTTTTCTGGAGAAGTGCCCATCCTTTCTGAGGCCTCGATCAGCCTCCTACACACAGCTCCCCTTCCCGAGAGCCATTACCCCCGAGGGGCACAGCAGCACCCAATATCTGGTTGAGATCAAAATCATGTTCAGTGAAGACTTTGGTGTCACTGCCTATTCCACCTGCCCAATCTCTTGATTTCTGAGGGGAAAAAATGTGAATGTATTCATATCTTGAATGTTATGGACTAGTTTTTGTTTGTGTGTGTGTTTTTCCTTTATGTATTTCAAAGCTCTATTGGGGCATAAAAGTTCATGCCTCTTATCTTTCCAGTGCCTTGTAACATGTCCGTGTAAAATATCTCTGTATTTCATTCCTTTCTCCCCCCCCAAGTTTGTTTATTTATGGGTTTATCAGACCCATGAAGAGTGAGAGATCATGACCTAAGCTGAAACCAAGAGTCAGATGCTTAATTAACTGAGCCACCCAGATCCCCCCCCATATTTCATTAAGACTACGAGTCTTGAGTTCGCTTTCATCTTCTATGTAGTTTTGTCACCAATTTCGTACCATAAATATATGTATTTTTATATATAATCAAAATAAAATGAAAACATTTAGAAACACCATACAAAAAGATTACATTCTTCAGCTATTTATGCTTGCCCTTATTGGAATTTACTTGGTAGAATGCTTGTACAATAGTAGAGCACTTCTGTTAACAGTATTCTTGAACTTTGTGGTTCCAAAAGAAGCTTACTATGATTCACTGATACCTTATGAGGACCAAGGCGCATCTGCCTGCTTGAGGCTTTTCTTCAGTTGGGTCCCAGAAATTCTGTTTGAGAACTCCTGGGTTATCAGAATTCTGTACGGGCTGGAGTAAATCTCATTTAAGGACATTATGAAGGGATTTATCATCATCACGATGACTGTTACTTAAAACCCGCACCCAGTCAATACCCGTTTTGTGTTCACAGGTAACTGGCCCAGCGCTGAGTGTGACACCGAGGAGGTGAAATACACACAGCCTGGGTGTCTGATCGACACGGGGAGACGGCCGCAGCCACGCACCGGGAAGGGGCCCTCGCCAGACCCGGTCGCTGACAGACTCCCAGCCCAGGAACCGTGAGAGATGCATGGTCACACCTTAGAAGCCGCCCACTTGCTTTACGGTGCTTCGTCACCGAGCAGAGCATTCGACTCAGGCATGATGCCACCTCCCCCCTTTTCCAGTGGGTTCATTCCATCGCTCGTGGTGGGAACTCGCCTCCAGGAGGACTTACAGAAGGTGGGCCCGTCCACACTCCCAGACGGACGCCTGGGCGACTGGGGTCCGCGCCACGCTGCACCTGCCGGTCTGCTGCCAGGGAGCCTAGAGCCCGGCCTTCTCTTGGTCCTTTCTCAACCCTTGATTTTGTTTTATTTAATACACTTTTTGTTTTCTTGTTTTAATTTTTTTTATGTTTTATTTATTTTTGAGAGAGAGACAGAATGGGAGCAGGGGAGGGCAGACAGACACAGAATCCAAAGCAGGCTCCAGGCTCTGAGCTGTCAGCACAGAGCTGGACGCAGGGCTTGAACTCACGACCTGTGAGCCGTAGTCAGACGCTCAGCCGAGTGGGCCCCCCAGGCCCCCCTTTCCTGCATAACTCTTGGGGACTGTTCATAAACACCCTCGAGAGAGCTTTCTAAGGACACCAGTTAGGAGCCTCCAAGTTGTCTGTGGGTGCATGTATTTATTCTCTCAATTTCCTTTGAAGATGGTCCAGGTATTCAAATAGATGGTTCTGGTGCGTGTGCATTTACCTCCAACATTGCTAACATCAGGGTAACTGACCAGGCCAAGGATGAACTGGCCGTTGACCAGGTCCTGGGAAATCACCTCTGAGCTTTCGCAATGTCTTGCTTGAAAAGACTGTCTTTGGGGCGCCTGGCAGCTCAGCGGGTTAAACGTCCAACTTCAGCTCAGGTCATGATCTCGCAGTTCATGGGTTCAAGCCCC
>NC_043707.1:2076678-2078211 GCF_006229205.1 Suricata suricatta
GCTCCCAGAGTTTCCGGATCTGGACCAGCTGTTTCCAGGTAAGGCGCCCAGGACGCGGGCTCCCCAGCGCAGGGCACCCGAGCGGGAGCGCAGGGGGCGCCTCATCTTTTCCTCTCCTCCGCGCAGGTTTCGAGAACTCGTCGTTGCTCACCTGTAACTGCCGGGCCCAGGGGGGCGGGGCCCGCGCACCACGTGGGGAGGGGCGCGCGAGGTCCCCGGGTTTTCCCTGGAGCCCCTTACCTAGGCGCGCGCGCGGGCAGGTGGGGCGGGCGGGGCCAGCCAGCCGCGTGTCCCTCTGTCCGTTCCAGGGCCCTGCGGCCGTCGAACCACCTCCACGCGCGTGGTGGGCGGAAGGGCCTCGGAGCTGGGGCGCTGGCCGTGGCAGGGCAGCCTGCGCTGGTGGGGCTCCCACCACTGCGGGGCCAGCCTGCTCGGCCGCCGCTGGGTGCTCTCGGCCGCGCACTGCTTTGAAAGGTGAGTCTGGGGGCGGGCGGCCCACCGTTGGGGCGGGTGCGGGCCCTGTGCACCTGTCTCTTGCAGATGCGGCTCTGGTATCCATCTGAGGCCCAGGCCCGGCTGCAACCAAGTGAGAAAACTCTGTTCCGATTTTTTTTTGCAGAACGTTCTTTACAACATTCCCATGCACTTTTGTGTCGTGTTCTTTTCTTTTCTGACTTCTCTTCTCCCCGAACGGCAGTACCAGCCACCCCCCCCCACATCCCGCCTCCCGGTGCAGGTGTACCACGGGGCAGACAGAGGTGGGCAGGGTCTGGGCACCGGGCCTGGCCTGCTGGACAGTGCTCAAGGGGTCGTGCTTGGTCCCGTGCATCTATTTGTTCTTTTTCAGGACGGCTGTGGGAGGTGGCCCGCTGGTTGGGTGACTCTCCCATCGGACCTCAGGGGGAGGCACCCTGCTGTCCCAGTCCCTAAGACCTCGGGTGGGCTCAGGGGCCCTCCCTCCTGTAAAGCCCCCTGACGGCTCCCTCCTCTCCCACCAGGAACAGGGATCCCTTTGAGTGGTCCGTCCAGTTTGGAGAGCTGTCCGCCGTGCCGTCCATCTGGAGCCTGGAGGCCTACTACAACCGATACCAGGTGGAGAAGATCATTTTGAACCCCTTGTATCTGGGGGCTACATCCTATGACATCGCGCTGCTGAGGCTGGCCTCCTCCGTCACCTACAGTCAGAACGTCCGGCCCATCTGCGTGGCGGCCTCTTCCTCCGAGTTCCAGAACCGGACCAACTGCTGGGTGACCGGCTGGGGGAACGTCGAGGAAGAACAAGGTGAGGCCGGGGGCAGGCGGGGGGTGGGCCGGGGGGCTCTGTGCTCCGTTCCGACCACGCCAGCCTCAGCAGCCCCCACTCGGGTCTGTGTGTGGCCGGGTCCCCGCGTGCAGCTGTCCCCACACCCCGTTTCCTCTGCCTTCCGGAGACTGAGCCGGAAGCCACAGTGAGGGGGCGGCCAGCTGGGCCCGGGCGCGCTCCCCACCGGCCTGCAGGGGCGCTGGGGTTGGGAGAGGTCCTGTGAGAAAGGC
>NC_043707.1:2078311-2088293 GCF_006229205.1 Suricata suricatta
GACCACGCCAGCCTCAGCAGCCCCCACTCGGGTCTGTGTGTGGCCGGGTCCCCGCGTGCAGCTGTCCCCACACCCCGTTTCCTCTGCCTTCCGGAGACTGAGCCGGAAGCCACAGTGAGGGGGCGGCCAGCTGGGCCCGGGCGCGCTCCCCACCGGCCTGCAGGGGCGCTGGGGTTGGGAGAGGTCCTGTGAGAAAGGCCTACAGGGGTGTGGAAGCTTCTGAGGTGGACTGTCAGAAAGGCCTTGCATGTTTGGGGTTTTTTAATTGAAGTTTAACTCACAAAACCTAAAATTTGCATTTTCAAGTATCCAGTCCAGTGGTTTTTAGTGTGACCACAGCCGCGCACCCGTGCCCGCTGTCCACTCCATAACGTTTCTGTCTTCTCCACGTGAACCCCGTACCTACCAGCTTTCTGCCCAGTTCCCCGGTTTCCCCTGGCGGTCACCAGTCTGCCTCCTGTCCCCGTGGCTTTCCGGACTGGGGCCATTTCGAAAAGACAGGACCCTTCCCCAGATTGGGAGGTTCATGGCTATAATGTGATCACGCACCAGTTCAGGACCGTTTTCTCTTTCTTCTCCAGGAACTCCTGTGACACGGATATTTTTCCGTTTGATTTTATCACTCTGGTCTTGAATTCTCCTTTCCTGCTCCTCTATCAACTTCTCTCTCTTTTTCTCAGCTTCCTCTTTTGCTGTCACTGTGTCTTCTAATTCACCTACTCTCCTCTCTGCCACGAAGAGAAAGAATCCTACAAAGTGTGGTTCTCTGTCCCTGGAGCCTTCACTCAGCACATCCAAGGCTCACGTATGGTCTAGCTTGTACCTGTACCCCATTTGGGGGAGGGGGGCTTAGTTCATAGAACAGTAAGTTAATCAGTTTATTTCTTTAAAATTTTTTTTTAAGTTTTATTTATTTTGAGAGGGAGAGCAGAGAGGGCGAGAGAGAATCCCAAACAGTCTCCACACCATCAGTGCAGAGCCGGATGCAGGGTTTGAACCCACAACCATGAGATCATGACTGGAGCTGAAATCAGGAGTCACACACTTAACCGACTGAGCTACCCAGGTCCCCCAAGCCTTTTGTGTTGATGGATTTCCGTGTTCTGGATTTTTCACGTAAATGGATTCGTACACTGTGTGAACTTCCATGTTTGGTTTCTTTCCTGTAGCGTGATGGTTCCGAGGTTCATCTGTGTTCTAGTATGTATCAGAATCCCCTTCCTTTTATGGCTGAAAAACAGGTCATCCTATGGATAGACTGCAGTGTGTTTATCCATTCTTCCACTGATGGACGTTCGTGTTGTTTCTATGTTTTGGGTATTGTGAATAGAGCTGTTATGAACATTTATATACAAATTTTTATTTGAACACCTCTTTTCAATTCTTTTGTGTATATATTTAGGAGTGCAGTTGCTGGATCACATGGTAATCCTAAGTTTACTTTTTGTTTGTTTTCTGTTTTGTGAGAGAGAGAGAGAGAGAGAGAGAGAGAGGCAGAAAGACAGGGAAAGAAAGAATCCTAAGCAGGCTCTGCACCGTTAGCACAGAGCCCGATCCAGGGCTCAAACTCCCAAACCATGACATCATGACCTGAGCTGAAGTCAAGAATTGGACAGACTCTTTGGGACACCTGGGTGGCTCAGTCGGTTAAGCGTCTGACTTCAGGTCAGGTCATGATCTCCCAGCTTGGGAGTTTGAGGCCCGTGTCAGGCTGTGTGCTGACAGCTCAGAGCCTGGAACCAGCTTTGAATTCTATGTCTCCCTCTCTCTCTGCCCCTCCCCTGCTTGCAGTCTGTCTCTCTCACTCAAAAACAAATAATAAAAAATAATATCTTTTTAAAATTACTTTTAGAGAAAGAGAGTGCAAGCAGGTGGAGAGGGGCAGAGGGAGAGAGAGGGAGAACCTCACGCAGGCCCCACGCTCAGTATGGAGCCCAGTGTGGGGCTCCGTCCGCGACCCTGCGAGTGTGACCTGGGCCAGGTCTGACGCTCCACCGACTGAGCCCCCCAGGCGTCCCTAGGTCTTGTTTTTAACCCATTCTGCTCATTTCTGCCTTTTAATTGCAGTGTTTAACCCCCTGATGTTAAAACTAACTACCGGTGAGTAAGGATTTGCGTCTACCATTATTCTGTTTCTTTTCTGTATCGTGTCACAACTTTCCGTATCTGTATCTGTATCTTCTATCTTTTTTATTTCCTCCTTTTGTGCTTCATTGATTTTTATTAGTGTTCTGTGTCGATCCCCTTCCCATTTCGTGTCCTGTATATTTTCTTAGTGGTTGCCCTAGGGATTGCAATTAACAACTTAAATATATTCTTTAAAGACTTTTTCAAAACTTGGTGTGTTTTTTTTTAATTTGAGAGAGAAAGTGCCCAAGTGGAGGAGAGGGGCGGGGGCAGGGGAGAGGGAGAGAGAGAAAGAGAGAGAGAGAGAGAGAGAGAGAGAGAGAGAAGGAGAATAGTAAGCAGACTCCAAGCTCAACACAAAGCCTGATGTGGGGCTCGATCCCACAACTCTGGGATCATGAGCCAAATCAATAGCCGCACACTCCACCAACTGAGCCAGATGCCCCAACAACTTAAATGTATAACAATCCATGTTGAATTAATTCCAACTTAGCTTGAATCATACACAGAAATTCTGTTCCTCATACAGCTCTTTCCTCCCCTTTAAGTTGCTGTTGTCAAGTTTCCATATCGTGCGACCATTGTCAGAGATTTGTAATTGGCTGATGCTTATGTCTTAAGGAAGAAAACGCGATCAACCAAAACGAACAAAACCGGCTCTCCTGTGTACCCCTTTGGTCACCTTTACCAGCCCTCCGCCCGCTCTCTCTGCCTTGAACGGACACCGGCCAGTGTCCTGACCAGCTCCCTTGCTCGCTTTTCCATTTGCTATAAGACAGTTCTGCTAGGGATGCACCTTCTGGGCGTTTGTCTAGTGAGAACCTCCTACTCGCTGCCTCGTTCCCTGAAGGGTCGTCTTGCCGGGTCCAGAATTCTTGGTTGACTTTTCCTCTTTCTGCACTCTGAGTGAGTCGTCCCGCTGCCCCCAGGCCTCCGGGGTATCTGAGAAGAAGGCGGCTGTTACTTTTGTTGGACACCTTTGACATGACATGCAGCTTCTCCCTTGCATTTACCAGATTCTCCTTCGATACTTTGTCTTTTGTCTGTGTCTTTTGATACTTGGATGAAAATATATCTCCGTATCGATCTCTTTGTCTTTCTCGTACTTGGAGATTGTTCGGCTTCTTCAGGATATAGCTTCGTGTCTTTTTTCAAATCTGGGGCATTTTCAAGGCGCCTGGGTGGCTCAGTTGGTTAAGCATCTGACTTCTCTCAGGTCATGAGCTCATGGCTCATGGCTCAAGCCCAGGTGGGGCTCTGCTCTGACAGCTCAGAGCCTGGAGCCTGGCTCAGATCCTGTGTGTCTCTCTGCTGCTCCCCCCTACCCACGCCACCTCGCTCAGTCTCTCTCAAAAATGAAAATTTTTTTAAAAATCTGCAGCAGTTCCAGCCTGGATCCTGCAGATGTAGAATGATGGTCCTGAGCCGTGGCCGTGCGCAGCCCCGCCCCCTGCGCATGCTGCGGCCCAGGGACCTCCCCACTGGCTCACCCAGGAGCTGTCGTCTTCATTCTCCAGGTGGGGGGCTGAGTCTCAGGGAGAAGCAGCCTCTCCCTGCCTTGAGTCCTTCTGTGATATAGTTCGTCCCCCACAGTGTGCAGGGTGCTGGGCTACGGCAGAGGAGTCCTCGAGAGCCATGACCGCATTCGGGGCTCCCTGCAGCCCCCCCTCGCAGATGGCAGAGGAGAGGCCAAAGCTGCCGTCTTGTCTCTCCCCCAGTCCCTGCAGCTCTGCCACCGCCTGCCTCCAGGAAGCACAGGTGTCCGTCATCAACACCTCCAGGTGTGGCCGCTGCTCCAGCGTCCTGCTCTCCTCAGTTACAACCCAGATGACATGCTTTGTGCTGGCTCCGAGAACGGCCATGACGCCTGCAGAGTGCGTACCCCTGCCCCACCGGGCCCCAGCCGTCCCCGCCTCTGGCTGGCTGCAAGCCCCCGATGCCCACCAGGCCGCCACCCTGAGCTTATGCAGAGAAAAGGACCATAGGCCCCAATTATCCAGCTTCTAAAACCAGCATTAACTGTTCACGTTAACTGTGTCTCCTTTGAGTCTCACCTGACACCTGAGGGGACAGGGCGGGGCAGTCGGAGACCAGCGCCCACTTTGCAGATGCAGAAACGGAGACTTGCTCCCTTCCTGGGGTGGGGATCAGGATGTGCACCCAGTCGGCGTGGCTCCTCAGCCCCTCCTGCCGTCCCCCCTTCTCCACCGGCCCCTCGGGCGCCCCACCCCTCCCCGCCAGCAGGCCTGGCTCACCCGCGCTGCTCCCTAGGGTGACTCCGGCGGACCCTTGGCCTGCGAGAAGAGAGGGCTGTGGATTCAGGTTGGAATCGTGAGCTGGGGATCGGGCTGTGGGAGGCCCAACCGGCCCGGCGTCTACACCAACGTCAGCAGGCACTTCGGCTGGATCCGGACGCTGATGGCCCGTGGGGGCACTCAGAGGCCAGAGCCCTCTCCGCTGCTCCTCCCCCTGCCTGTGCTCTGGGTCGCCTGGCTCCCGCAGCTGGCCTGAGCCCAACAGACCCTTGCGAGCTGCGGCCATCTGCTGAGCCAGCCCCGTCCCCCACCCTGTCCCTTTTCCAATAAACACATCAGCATGTCGCAGTCGATGCCTCGGAGAGTGTCTGTGGCCCCGGAGGCGCCCTGGACGCCCTCCCGGCCCCCGGGCCCAGCCCCTACCTCCTAAATCCTGCTCCGGCTGTCTGCACTGTGCAGGTGTGGGTGACAAGCCGCAGAGCCCTCTCTGGTTAGTTCAGAGAGAGAGTTTCTGGAAGGACATTAGTGGCCCCAGGGTCGCTGGGGGCCAAGAAGACCAGAGGGGGTGCTGTGGGGGGAGCACCCAAGCCCTCCCTCCCCCCCAGTGCTCATGCCGGTGCGCCCCTCCATGCGGATGCCAGGGTCCTGCTGGACCTGAGAAACCACAGGGCACGGCTCGGCATCGTCCCCCGGAGGACGAGGACACTGGGCGTGGGCTTCTCTCCCACCTGGAGCTCCCTCTGCTGAGGCTGGGGACGGGGGGGGGGGGGGGGGGGCCACCGGGTGGGCTCCCAGCCTCAGCCTGGCCAGGCACCTGGCCAGCGGGGCAGCCTCGGGGGCCCTGTGGAACTGCTGAGGCCCATTTGTCCCCTCTGCGCCCCACTCCACCGCCCCTGGCTGTGGAGAGACAAGTGGAGGAGTCTGGGGGGTCCCCACCACCTCTGCCCGGGTTTCGGGGCACCGCACCTGTGCTGCGTGCACTGTGGGAGGGGAACTTCCCTTCCTCCTCTTAACAGTAAGGGAAGTGAGGCCCTGGGAGGTGACAGGACTGTCTGAGTCACCCCCTCACAACTCTCACTGTACATGGGCCTGCCGGGCCCCCCACGGAGCGGTCAGTAGATCCCTGGGTGGCAAGTGCCCCCTGTCTCTCAGGCATGCTGTGGGGTCTCCTATAGAGCCCATCAATTTCCACCCTCACCACCCACCCTCCCAGGAGCTGGAATGCAGGGGCCTCCTCTCCCCTCCCCCGAGGCCCTCTGAGTTACCCCAAGAGGATCACGCACCCCCCTGGGTGTCCCTCATGTCGCTGGGGGATGGTGATGTTCAGTGCCCCCGACCAGCCGCCCTGCAGCGTGGCTCTGCAGGGCCCCCTGGCAGCGGGCACACTCGCTTCTGGTGGCCTGGGGCCCGTGCCAGGGGCTCCACGGGAACGCTGGTGCCCGCCTAAGCCCTTATCGCCCACACGGTCGTGTTTGGAGCCACCTCCCCAGAGACTCAAAGCATCTCTGCAGTTGCCACAGCGTGCCCCCGCCCAGGCTCACCCCTACACTGCTGCCTCTCCCCAGGCTGACAGTGACGACCTCTGATCATCAGGTCGACTTGGTGCGGGCGCTCCGGCTGCGGCCACCCCGAGGGCTGGGGATCTGCTGTGACATCACGCGCACGAATCGGATCCTGAAGAGTCAGCTGCCGTTCGCGCTCCCGGGCCACCCCCCACCTCCTCCTGCTGCCAGGTATGGAGGGCAGGCCTGGACACTGGTCACACGCGAGTCCTGTGCTGCAGGCGGCGGGCTGGGCGCGGCCACAGTGACGCGCCTGCGCAGCGCGGCCGGCTGGGAGGCGCCGCCCCTCCGCCGTGGCGGACCGTGCTTTGGGGCCGTGGGGAGCTGTGTATAGAGCTGTGGGGTTTTGTTTCCATCCTTGGCATTTAGAGGCTTTGTAAGCAGCGGAGTCCCCTGGAACCAGCGTGCGTGCAGCAAAGTCACGTCGGGGAGGAAGGCAGCGGGGAGAAGGGCAGGGATGCCTCCAACAGGAGCGCCAACGCCACAGGGCATTCTTTCTCAGTCTGGAAGGTTCCAGGCTCTCAGGCCAGCCGAGTCCTCACCTGTGACCCGCCCCCGGGACTCCAAGGGGTCCTCTCTGCCTCCAGGGTAAAAGTCCCAGGGAAGGATTTCTGGTTGGGGCATGTGTCACCTGTTGGCCAGTCACTGAGACGATGGCCCCAGATTGAGTCCTTCCTCTGTCCGTTCCCAAGACTGGGGGCAGGTCTGTGCTGGAGAAGGTGGCGCTGACTCAGCTGTGGCCTGAAAAGGGTAGTTATGAGTCCCATCCCCGCCCGGGGCAAGTAAATGACATGTGTCCAGGGGCTGGTTATGCCATGGGACCGAAGGGTAAGCGTTGATGGGGACATGGGCCCAGCAGGGGTCTGTGCCTTAGTTTCTCAGTCTGACACAAGGGTTGGGTTTGGGGGCCCTTTGCAGGGGCTTCTGCTGTCTGGTATGTAACCAGTGTCAGCCCCTCCCTGCACGAGCCGGCTTCTGAGAGAGAATGAATGTCGTCGTCCATGCCCTCCTCCCCCAACTGACAGGGCCCCAGGGCCCCTGCTGACCAGGCATCCCGCCTTCCAGCCACACATCCCGTGGAGTTTGGCCGCGCCCCCAGACATGGCTGCGTGTCCCCGGGGTTGGCTCTCCCAGCAGCCTCCCCAGCTCCTCTGCACCAAGGGGACACCTCCCACCCAGCCCCACTGCCACCAAGCCCTCCAAGGGCAGCTGATGCCAGGGCCACAAAAGGTCAGGGGCCTCGGGAGGACAGGAGGGTGCTGCTGTTACTCTGGTAGCATCTGTATCGCGTTTTACAGGAGCCGGGCCGCACCCCAGGCTCTGCCCCGGGTCCCCGTCGCAAACTTTCACAAGAGGGGAAACTGCCTGCCAGTTCCCAGGGCTGGCGGGGGAGCGTGCGCAGCCCAGCGGCGCCAGAGGGCTTAGGCACGGACAGCAGGGGTGAGGCCTGGGGCTGGCCTCCATTCCACAGCAAAGGCTGGCACCAGGTCGTGGCCAGGTTGGCTCTCCCACGTCCCTTGCCCTCAGCCCCAGCCGGCTGCCCTGCTCATCCCTTCCAATCACTTTTTTCTTCTTTTATATGTTAAAAAAATGTTTAGTTATTTTTGAGAGAAAGAGTGCGAGTAGGGGAGGGGCAGAGAGAGAAAGGAACAGAGGATCTGCGGCTGGC
This sequence comes from Suricata suricatta, assembly GCF_006229205.1. Taxonomy (NCBI): domain Eukaryota; kingdom Metazoa; phylum Chordata; class Mammalia; order Carnivora; family Herpestidae; genus Suricata; species Suricata suricatta. The sequence goes on from NC_043707.1 coordinate 2,085,925, forward strand.
TCTGCACCGGCAGCAAAGAGCCGCAACGATTCTCCAGAGCTTCCCGTCTTGACCCCGGCTCTCCACCCCCAGCCCTGCCTGGCCCTCAGTTTGGGGCTCGAACCCACAAACTGCCCGATTGTGACTCAACTGACCGAGCCACCCAGGTGCCCCCCCCCCACCTTCAGTCATTCTTAAACACCCAGTGTCTGCTCTCTCCGGGGCACTTTTCTGGCCATTTAGGGCTCTTATGGATTGAATGTCTGTGTCCCAAAATTCGGGTTTGAAGTCCATTGTGACTATTTAGAGACTGGCTCTTTCTGGAAGCAGTCGAGGTTAAACTTGGTCGTGAGAGTGGGGCTCTGATCCCACAGGCTCCTCTTCTTCTAAGAAGAGGTGACGGGGAGCTGTCACTCGGTCTCAACAGCCCTCCTCCCTGGAGCCACGGAGAACGGGCCCCAGGAGCTCCCGGAGCGACCGTGGCCGCCCTTGCGCCCGGAGCACGGGCCTCGGCACGGACCCCGCCTTGCCCACGCCTGCTTCTTGGGCTTCTCTGCTCCCAGAGCGGTGAGTGTGTCGGTTTCGGTGCTCAGTCTGGCGGCGTGTTCAGCGGCCTGCGCTGACACAGACGCGGGAGACCAGCGGCCGGGAGTCCGGCCTCCCCCAGCGCCTGTCACCGCACGCAGTGACGTGGCCCAGGAGTGGTGGCGGGCGGAAGGCGCCCCACGAGGCTGGGGCGGAGCAGACGGCCGCGGGCTGAGGGGGAGCCCACCAGCTAGAGAGAAGCTCCCGAGCCTTTTGGGTGGTGCACACGGCCCAGGCCCAACCCTCCACCGTCCCTCGTTCCCAGCATCTCCCCGCGTCACCGGGCCCAGCAGCCTCACTGCCCGGCCACGCCAAATGTGAGTGGACTGTGTCCCAAGGTCAAGTCGGCTTCTGGTCAAGCAAGGAAGGAGTGCTGGCCAGCTTCGAGGCAGCCATTTCCCACGCTGAATGGGTGCAGGGCAGGGGCTGGCTGGAGCTCGGCGAATTTCTGGGCAGAACGGTGGCGTCGGCACCTCCAGTGACCGGCACCGGAAGGAGCTGAGAGCCGGGATCAGGTTCACAGATGAGCCGCCAAAGATTGTCCAGAGCTTCCCGGCCTGACCGCAGCTCCCCGCCCCCAGCCCTGCCCGGCCCTCAGCGGGCCCTCAGCGGGCTCTCTGCGCCGTGGCCCACGCCAGGCGGGCGTCCTCTGACAACCCCAGGTGTCCCTTTCCTGCCACCTGGAAAGCGCTGCTCAAAGCATCTTTGTTTGAGGCGGGACTGGTGCAGCCGCAGCCCTGCCCTGGCCTCCTTAATCGCCGCCTGGCCCGGCCCACACTCCTCATGCCCTTTAAGCCCCCAGGTCCTCCCCTGCCCAGTCAGCAAGGAGGGCACAGGCCACACGCAGGTAAGAGTAGGGTTCAAGGGCAGCCGGCAGGCAATGGAAGCGGGTGGTGGGCCAGGCTCCAGGGCTCCTGTGCAGGCTTGGGGGACAGGGGTGCCCAGGGTGTGGAGTGAGGGAAGTGCCTAGGACCTGTGCCCTGGGGATCCGTGCAGCACCGGCCAGGGGCTGAAGGGACACGGACGGCCTGGGGCAAGGACCCTCCTCTCCTCGCAGGCACCGACCTGAGTCCAAACCCTGAGCGCCACGACCCTTACCCGGCCCAGCCCTGAGGACAGAATGAGGGGCGCCTCCTGCCTCCTGCTCTTGCCCCTACTGCTGCTAGGTGAGGGGGGGGCCGGGGCTGGGGGGCGTTCCCAGCGCCCATCTTTCCCTCCTAGGCCTGGCTCCCCTGGAGCCCTCCGGGGCGTCCTGATCTTGGCTTCAAAGTCACTGACCTTGGGCTCTCCAAGCTCACATATGCCCCTCTGTGTAAGGGGTACAAGTGCCCACCTCACAGTGCTCTGGGGAGGGTTAATCGGGTAACCTGGTGATTGCACAAACGCCTGGCACCGGGTCAGTGCCGCAGATACGTTTCACCCTCCTTCCTAATCTCTGGCCTCCCTCCCCTTCACCCCGTTATCTGACACCAGATTCATAATCCAGCCCCTTCCCCCGCTTCCTCCTCCAGGAGCTGCTGGAGAGGCGGGCTCTGCAGGTGAGGAGGCGTCACCCCCTCGCTGACCTCGGGCCTGTGCCTCTGGGATCCCACCCACTCCCCAGCCCCCGGCCTTCCGCCCACCGCCGCGCCCCCTTGTGCCCTGCAGCCTGCGGGCAGCCCCAGGTGGCCAGTCGGATCGTGGGCGGCCGGGACGCCCGGGACGGACAGTGGCCGTGGCAGGCGAGCGTCCAGCACCGCGGGGCGCACGTGTGCGGGGGCTCGCTCATCGCCCCGCAGTGGGTGCTGACGGCGGCGCACTGCTTC
>NC_043707.1:2088393-2094748 GCF_006229205.1 Suricata suricatta
GACCTGGCGCTGCTGCAGCTGCGCCGCCCGGTGCCCCTGAGCGCCCGCGTGCAGCCCGTCTGCCTGCCGGAGCCCGGGGCCCGCCCGCGCCCTGGAACGCCGTGCTGGGTCACCGGCTGGGGCAGCCTCCACCCCGGAGGTGAGGCAGGGGGCTGTGGGGAGGGACAGGGTATCCTTCTCCACCTCCCTCTGACCGGGAGCCTCCACTGGCCCAATTCGGACACGGCGAGACCTCCAGGGACCCAGACCTCCTGCTGGTCAGACAAGTGGGTCCCCAGAGCAAGTCAGACCCTCACCCCCGCCTCTCCCACCACTCCTGCTTTCTGCCTCACCCTCTCCCCGCTCCTAGAAGTCCCCCTTCCTCCTTCCAGTGCCACTCCCAGAGTGGCGGCCTCTGCAGGGAGTGAGGGTGCCGCTGCTGGACGCGCGCACCTGTGACCGCCTCTACCACGTGGGCACGAGCGTGCCCCGCGCGGAGCACATAGTGCAGCCCGGGAACCTGTGTGCCGGCTACGTCGAGGGCCACAAAGATGCCTGTCAGGTGCGGGGAGCTGCGTGGGGCCCCTGGACTCCGCGCCCTGTGCCCAGCACCCTGCCTCCTAGACCCCGAGATCCGGGGCCCCCGGCCCAGATCTTCTCAGGGCTGAGACCTGACTTCCTCCTGCAGGGTGACTCTGGGGGACCCCTGACCTGTGTGAAGTCTGGGCGCTGGGTCCTGGTGGGCGTGGTGAGCTGGGGCAAGGGCTGTGCCCTGCCCAACCGGCCAGGTGTCTACACCAGCGTGGCCACCTACAGCCCCTGGATTCAGGCTCGCCTCAGCCTCTGACTCAGTAACACTGACCTGGAGCCAGAGGCTGGGGTTCGTCTGAGGACCTGCACGTTCCCCCCATCTTGCCCCGTCTCACTTGAGGCCCGTAGGCCTTATAAAGCTAGGGGGTCATGCGTCTTTCCCCTGTCTTCTCCTTGGGGCTCACCAAGCCCTACCGCCAGCCCTCCAGGGGCCTCCCCTGCGTCCCAGGGTCTCACACTCCCTCCCTCCCCTTCCTGCTCCTGTTTACCCTTCTCAGCTCCAGACAGGGGCCTGGGCACCCGGAGGTGGGCATGCCAGCTGGTGCCCCATCTGGCCCGTGTGCCCGCCTTTTCCTGGAGGGAGTCAGGGAGATTCAAAATGTGAGAGGCACCAGGGAGATGATTCTCCGTTGCTGACTTTGAACATGGAGGAGCTGCCGGCGAGGAAGTGCAGGAGAGTGGCCTACAGGAGCTGAGGGCAGCCCCCGCGCCCCACTGCTGACAGCCAACAGGGAGGCGCCTCTGTGCGCCCCACGTGCAAGGAAGGGAATCTGACCGACAACCTTGGGACCCAGTTCTCCCCACAGCCTCCAGACAAGAGCCCCCGGCAGTGTGCCCGCCAGGCCAAGCCCTTGAATCCAGCAGAGCCCACCCAGACCCCTGGCCCCCAGAGTCGTGATTTAATAAATCTGTTTCAGGCTGCCATGCTGGTGGTCCTTTAATACACAGCAGCAGAAAACGTATAGGTCGTGCCCCATTGCAATGGAGGTGCCCCAGGGGTCTGGCTGGGCGCACCATCCGCTCTTAAAAGGCGCAGGGCTCTGGGGCATCCGGCATCGCGTGCTCTGGCCAGGGGCCCCCAGGCAGGCCTGGCCGGGATTGTTTCTTTTATAGCCATTCTTCCGTGGAGAGTCTGGGGCGATGTCCTCCCTGTGGTGGGGCCCACATGATCCAGGACTGCCCCCCCCCCACATCCGGCCTTTTGCAGCTCCCTGCCCAGCGGTGTGGGCCTGGGATCTGGTTCCAGGGCCTCCCCGACTATCTCCTCATCCCCAGGCCAGAGACCATCCCAATAGATACAGCTTGGGTTTCTAGAATTGCAGAAGGAACAGGAAATGGAACCAAACCTGGAAACCCCAAGGCCTAATCTTTGGAGTTAACAGAGTCAGGGGAGGAACAGGGGACAGGGGAGGCCATCAGAGGTGCGGCGTGGCAGGGCAGGCCTGAGGCTCCCGTCTTCCCTTTCCTCCCAGGGAAGAAGGTGGCTGCGCCAGGCGGTTGCCGCAGGCCGGGTGAGGCATGGACTTGGGCCGTGCCGAGCTCCAGGCTGCTGTCTCCCCCAGGCTGAGGGCCATCCATCTGGGGCCAAGCTTCGCTGCCTTTAGGGGTGGTTATCAGGGAGCAGGGCGTCCAGGACGGGGCATGTCTGTGGACATGTCAGCAAGGGGACCCTGCTGACTGCAGCTGGGTGATGCCGGCCATCCTGGTCGCTCCGTCAGCCCGGCGCTGGCTAAGGGGTCTTGTCCGGGATGCCTCCCAAGCCACAAGATAGGAGCAAGCCTGGGGCTGGGCGCCAGTCTGCTGCAGCCTGGGACTTGCTGTGATGTGAGGAAAGGGTCTGCATTCAGAGAGCCCTGTGTTTCCGAAGTGCAAACTGAGAGCTAAACGGGGAGCCCGGAAGCCAGAGGAACAGGAGCTGGGCGTGGACGGGAAGGGCCGGGTACTGAGAAGAGATCAGCTGTTCCTCGTCAAGCCGCTACTAGATGCCGCGCAGGGGGCTTCGCTGCCCTGGCTCGGGGGATCCTCACCTGCCCCTGTTTGTCGGATGAGAGCCGAGGCCCAGAGGCCCGCGGCGGGTGGAAGGTAGATGGGGATTCCAACCCAGCTGATCGGCTTCTAGAGGCAGATGGGAAAGGCAGGGGCGGGATCGCAATTGCCTTCAGTCTCTCCACGGGCCGCCGGGGCGCCGATGGTGCGGGCTGCTGGCTTCCCTTCCCTCGGCCCGTCCCGCTGCGCCGGCGTCCTGGGACTGGCTCGGTGGCGCCTCGCCCTGCGCTGGAGCATTCTTGTCTGTCCGCAAGGTCAGTGGGGACGTGGGGGTGACCTGGCCTTGTATCAGACACAGCTGCATCCGGCCCCGCCCCCCCCCGCCCCCCCGCACCACGGCTGCCAGGAGACAGGCTGGGAGGCTGTGCAGCCTGGGGGGCGGGGGGGTGGGGTGGGGGGGCGCCCCAGGTGGCAAGGGTGGTCCTGGGAAGCCCCAAGCAAGGGGGTGCTGGGCTCCTATCTAAGGCAGGCACTTCCTGGTTGCCTACCTGCTCTGGGTGGCGGTACTGCAACCAGACGGCCCAGCCTCCCCCAGGAGTACTGACACGGCCTTGCTTTCCTCTAAGTAATCTGTCTGAATTGATACCCCCCCCTCCGCCATGTCGGGACTGCCGGGAGCGCTAAGAAGGCGGTCAGGCCCTGTCCTCCTCTGCCCACCGAGCATGCATGCTGTGCCTCGCACGACCGCGCTCTTGCTCGCTCTGGGGACACCCAGGAGGGGGCTCTCATTTCCAGTTTCATGGGTGGGGAAACCGGCCCAGAGCACTTGAGCGGCACGCCCGAAGGCCCCATGGCCGGTAAGCGGTGGGACTAGGTTGAGGCTGGGCAGCTGACCCACACCCCACACCGAGTAGTGCATCTACACGAAAGTAGTTGTGAAACACCTACCACTGAGAGGCGCACTTAGTAACTACCAGTTGTGATAATTGTTATTAATCAGCGTTTAACAAAAAAAGGGAAGATCCACTAGGCCGAGACCCTGCAGGCTGAGTTTGGAGGCCAGAGAAGGGTCCCTGTCATGAGCATTGGGCGGTCGAGGGGAGGGGGCAGAAAGGGCCCAGCCAGCCTGCCTGTGCAGAGAACCAAGAGCGGCCGGCCGGCCCGCTCACCCACCACCTTGAGGCTCCGGGACCATCCGCCGCGGCCCCAAGAGGGCAGGGGCTGGGGGTCAGCCTCCACTCCCGCTGCAGGAGGCATCATTGCAGGGGCCTGCAGTCCATCCCCCGCAGCCGACCCACCCCGTGGATGGCGCTGTGGGGTTCACAGAGACACCCGGAGAAGGACGCAGGTCAGGCAGGCCCCCGGCCGTCCTCGCCACCTCCCCCAGGCTGATGACCTCTGACATCAGAGAGAGCTGTAATCAGACCCCAGTGCCCTGTGCTGTGTGCCTTGGGTCATTAGTGCTCCCCAGTGCTTTGTGGCATTCAACTGTGTGTCTGTCCCCTTCATGGGCGGGAGGACAGGTGGAGGTCACTGCCCTGCCAGAGGTCGCAGTTGACGAGCTAATATTTGAACCCAAGTGGTCTGCTGGAGGGTGGGGGGAGGCAGGCATGGTCCCTGGAGGGGTGGAGTGTGGGCCCACTCGGGGTGCCTCCCGGTAGGCATCTTGAGCTGTGACACCTGCTGGGGCAAAGCCAACAAGGCAGGTGACTACATGGCAGAAGGGCTCAGATTCAGGATAATATGCCCGGGTGTAGCTGGGCCAGAGCACTATAGGTGGAGAGGGGCCGGTCCCTCCCTTCCCTGCACCCTGGACTCCATCTTTTTTTTTTTTTTTTTTTTTAGTGTTTATTTTTGAGAGAGAGAGAGACAGTGCGGGAGCAGGAGATGAGCAGAGAGGGAAGGAGATACAGAATCCAAAGCAGGCTCCAGGCTCTGAACTGTCAGCACAGAGCCCAATTCGGGGCTCGAACCCCACCAACCGTGAGATCATGACCTGGGCCGAAGTGGGACGCGTAACCGACTGAGCCACCCAGGAGCCCCAGAATACCAATTCTTTTTTTTTTTAATGTTTTATTAATTTTTGATACAGGAGAGACAGAGCATGAGAGGGGGAGGGTCAGAGAGAGAAGGAGACACAGAACTGGAAGCAGGCTCCAGGCTCTGAGCTAGCTGTCAGCACAGAGCCTGATGCGGGGCTAGAACCCACGAACGTGAGATCTGACCTGAGCCGAAGCCAGAGGCTTAACCGACTGAGCCACCCAGGCGCCCCAAGAATACCAATTCTTGATGAAAGTCTATAAACTTTACAGTTACTCCTCTCATCTTAAAGAAGAGGAAAGTGGACTTTCGTGAGTGTTATCACCCAAAGCTGTACAATCAGCGCCGGGAGCCAGGATTTGAATCCCTGGTGGCCTGAGGCCAGAGCCTGTGTGTGAAAAATTAGTAAAAGGAAACCTCGTTTCGCCGGGGGGCCAGCAGGGGGCGTTCTGAGCATCGCAGCCCAAGCGGGACCTCACGGGTGGGTGCTTTTACTACCGACGAAGGTTTCCTCCTTGGCGACAGCCCCGCCAATGGAAAGCCACTGTACGTAGAACTCCCACTATGCGCCAAAGCACTCTTATGAGAATTTCTCTCCTTTGGTCTCCGCACTTGCCTCTAGTCTTACGGAAGCCTGCTTGTTAATTGCCTGCTCTCCCCGGCTAAGCCCAGTTTTGCCGGTAAAATAACTCATTTTTACTTAAGGTTGAGTAGTCAGTCACCACCTTGATTCAGGGCCAAGGCAGCAGCACCTTCGGATTTTGTCCATAATCGAGAATTCTCAAATTGGAGCCCCCAACAACTGCACAGCTGTTGGGCATCCAAGGCCATCCAGCGACTCACGGGGACCCTAAGTCTGACACAGGCCATGAGGGACCCAGCTGAGGCTGTCTCCGTCGTAGGGGCTGGTTATGTAAGAGAAAAAAAGGCCTCCTTCAAACTCCGCTCTAGTGTAACTGCAAACTGGGGCGAGGCAGGACAGTGTCCCGACGCCCAGGAAGTAAGGTGTAGGCCGACGAGAGGGAAGCTCCGTAGAAGGCTGCTAGGCCTCCCGGAGCCTGAGTGGACCTAGGCTCTTGGGGTGGGAGTGGGGGTTCTCCTTTTTATTCCTCCCCAGGAGGGAGTGAGAACCATCTTCCACCCTGCCTTTTTTCCAGGAAGTTGGCCGGGCCCACTCCCTAACCCAGGGGACAGCTTCCTGGGGTCCTTCCAGGCCACAGAGCCCAGGCAGGGTGGGCGGGGAAAATGGGGACAGCCCACCCCTGGAGTTGGCTGAAAGGTCCTGAATTATCACCCCTTTAGGATGGACGCCAGCGAGCGCCCGTCCTCAGACGGCAGCCCAGGTCTCGCTGAGAAGCCAAAGTCCCGCTGCCCAGATGACCCAAGATGCTCAACATTCGTTGACTCTCCCTGGGATATGGGGATACGCTACACTTGCCAAGTTAGCCCCCAACGTCCCCCAAAGACAGCCGAGCCTGCGCCCAGACTGCCCCCTGACTGCGACAGGGGCGCCTCAGATCTGCCACTCTCAAGATGGCGCCCCCGCCTGCCGGGCTGGGCCCCTGCCCCACTCTCACACGCCACGCCGCCGAGATGGCGGCCAAACGCGCGGCCTGACTGAGCCTTCGCCGCATCACTTAAAATGGCGGCCACGGGGCGGGGCCGCCGGGCGCGAGGCACGCTGGGGTGAGAGCGCGGGTTGCCGGGAACGGGGCGGAGCGCGTCCGCGCAGGCGCGTCGAGGGGGGGGGACAGGCAGC